>NC_091130.1:23000358-23317858 GCF_040183065.1 Periplaneta americana
TCATATCATATCATATCATATCATATCATATCATATCATATCATATCATATCATATCATATCATATCATATATCATATCATATCTCCTTTTATTTTTATTGAGTTATTTTACGACGCTGTATCAGCATCTAGGTTATTTAGCGTCTGAATGATATGGTGATAAGGCCGGCGAAATGAGTCCGGGGTCCAGCACCGAAAGTTACCCAGCATTTGCTCGTATTGGGTTGAGGGCAAACCCCGGAAAAAACCTCAACCAGGTAACTTGCCCCGACCGGGATTCGAACCCGGGCCACCTGATTTCGCAGCCAGAAGCACTGACCGTTACTTCACAGGTGTGGACCATATCTTATATCATATCATATCATATCATATCATATCATATCATATCATATCATATCATATCATATTATTGTCTTATCTAAAATCTAGAATAACCTTTATTAAAATTAAGAATTGTCTTTCTAACAAATATTGTTTAGATTTAGATATTCTTCAGGACTCAATATTAGGCTCTTTACTTTTTTATTTTTTATATTAATTATCTTGAACTTCATTTAGATGTTGATTATTTGACTATACATGCAGATACGTCTATTGCCGTTTGTTGTAATAACATCGATACTTTACAATATAAAGTTTGTAATGCTATTTAAAATGGTAATCTTGCAATAATGGTCTTGATAATGTAGACAAAATATAGTGTTTATTTTTCAGTAATAATGCTGAATTTTCAAATTTAGTATCTAAACGTAATAACTTGAATCTTAAACCTTCCTTAATGAATAAATTCTTGATGTCACACTCGATAATTATCTTAGTTGCTCTTTTAATATTGATAAACTTTGTAATGGACTCAACAAGGTCTGTTTCGCTAATAGAAGTCTTAAGAATTTTTTGGATTGTAGGCCTAGAGGTCTCTTAAATATAACTTATACCCTATTATAACATGGGCTATTCTGTTATTTCTTACATCATCTTAATTTGGGGTTCATCTGCTAGTGTAAAGAGAATTACAAAAGTTATGTCTGATGTTTTAAAAATTAAATTAAGAATTTCCGTTAGAAACTTTCCCTCTGAACAAGAGATAGTAAATGCTTACGGTTTATTTATTTATAAATCAACTTTTTCATTAAAAAATTCCCCACTTATTTAGATGTAATTAACAGTTATTTGCATGATTATTTCACTAGACAAAGGAATGACATTCATAAGAACAATTATAAAACTACCAAGCATTTCAATTCTCCTATTTGCCCTATTAGCAGAATAAATTGTATGTAAACTGCCTAAGGAAATTGTCAACATTATTAATATAACATTACTTTTAAAAGGGCTTCAAGAAATATATTTGTGTTACAACATTTTATGGTTTTAATAAACTCCTTTGTAATCAGTTTTTCTATGACGAATCTATCTCTACTTTATGTATGACATTTGATAATAAATATTTACTAAGTTATACTAAAAAAGTAATAAAATATGTACATTTTGTTAGTGTTTACATCGAACTACATGTGTGAACCAAGCTTCTCTGATCTGTAATGTGAAAAGAGAATAATTAATGTTTTAATATAGTTTTATTTAAAATTTCTGTACATTTAAAAGACAAAACAAAAATTCTTTCACTAATTTATTATCATAATACACTGCTCTCTTTAAATGACTGACCATATTGGGAATTAAATCAATGGCTTTCTCAAAATACGCTATGATATGTTTCATATAAAACAAACTTTATCATAAAAAAGAAACCAAAAACGAGAAAAAGTATATTAAATATTTTTGTTTGAAATATCTCAAAGATTAACTCCTTGAAATTAATGACACTATTTATGGGTCACTCTGTATATAGTTCAATGAGCGGCCTTATTTTTGCAACGAAACAATTGGGAGCTCTGCTCCAATTCCTCTGTAACTTACTACCAAATACTAGGAATCACTCCGTTCTTGCACTAAAAGATCGGGCATATTTTTAATATACGAAATAAGCAAAACATTAATTTCATCCCTTCTGCAGGATCCCTTCAAATTTTTCTATACATCCGTTCCAAAATATGGTATAGGAAGATGTCATTTATTCCGTTCCAAAATATGGTATAGCAAGATGTCATTTATTCCGTTCCAAAATATGGTATACTTTTGTTAAAGTTCCCAGTAATATAATGTAACTTTAATACATCTTCTAGATACTTATTTGTTTGATAAATTAACAAAGAAAAATAAATAAATTAAGTACATTTAATTCTGTGTGATTTCAAATCTATACTAATAATAAATCTGTAGCCGAAATTTTTCTGGTAATTTTCGATTTTCCAAAAATAATTGGTCCTAACATATATAAGTAACCACCCTGAAACCGAAAATCGCTTTTTTGAAATTTTTGTTTGTATGTCTGTCTGTCTGCTGCATGTTTGTTACCATTTCGCGCGATAATGGCTGAACGGATTTCGATGAAAATTGGAATATAAATTAAGTTCGTTGTAACTTAAATTTTAGGCTATATGGCATTCAAAATACATTATTTAAAAGGTGGTTATAAGGGGGCCTGAAATAAATAAATCGAAATATCTCGCTTATTATTGATTTCTGTGAAAAATGTTACATAACAAACGTTTCTTTAAAAATAATTTCCGATAAGTTTTATTCCTTGAAAAATTTTGATAGGACTGATATTTAATGAGATAAATGAGTTTTGAAATTAAAATAACTGCCATCTAAGGCCGTATAATGAATTAAAAAACAAATGACTTCGTCTATAAGGGGCCTTGGACAGCAACAATCGAAAGCTATGAAAGATAGCCTACAGAGAATGTTTCTGTGTTTGTATGAAGTAATATCGGAAGCTAAATTAACCGATTTGTATAATTAATTATTATTTCACCATTGAAAAGTGTAGCTTCTCTAGATGGACATAATGCTATAATGTTATTACAGTAACTTCTGATATAATATAATATAATATAATATAATATAATATAATATAATATAATATAATATAATATAATATAATATAATATAATATAATATAATATAATATAGAAAACAAGGGTTAAAATTAAGTTATTACCATAATTCAATGGAAACCTATAACAAGTAAAATAAAATGTACACATTAAATCTAAATGATGTCAATCTTCATTAAACTATGGTTGCATGTAATAAAAATTAAGAAACAGATTAAAACAATTGTCATTGCACCAATGAGTGTCTCTGGACCAAAATGATAGCATTTTAATTATTTGGATGCAATTTAAATTAAGTAACATATTAAACGATTTATCCTTCTATCAAACATGAATGTTCCCTGGATCAAACGTCCTATTTTAATTATATAATTACTTTATATTTATTTCCAACGGGTGCAGCGGAGCGCACGGGTACGGCTAGTTTATTAATAAAAGAAGAAACAAACATTGTCATGAGAGAAGTAAATTGATATAAAAACTGCAATAAATTACAACCCGTTTTGATAATATTGTTGTGCTTTAGATGTTCTATTCAAAATTGACTGGGTTGGCGTTTCATTTTCTGCAACAGAAACACCAAAGCAGTTGCCCATTTGACTTCTGTCCATAATCAACTATTTAAATATCTGCAATGCTTTGGAAAAGTGGCATAAGTCAGTTTCCACAAAAAATTGTTATTAATTTATTGACAACTTACGGAACATCTGCTCGCTTGGGAAAAGAGACATACTGTAAGTATTTCTCCCATTGCAATAATTCATACAGAAGAAAATCAAATCGACATAAACCAGTGTGAAGACGATTTTTTTCCTTCTCCTCTAAAATTAATATTTCTGACTTGTGCCAATTTTCCCGAGCACTACAGAATTTATTATAGTTTGATGCACTGCAGAAGATTATAATCATTCACAACTGTACTGTCTGATAGTTGCTTCACTTACTTACTTATTGGCTTTTAAGGAATACTGAGGTTCATTGCCGCTCTCACATAAGCTCGCCATTGGTCCCTGTCCTGAGCAAGATTAATCCAGTCTCTACCTTCATATCCCACCTCCCTCAAATCCATTTTAATATTATCTTCCCATCTACGTCTCGGCCTCCCAAAGGTTTTTTTCCCTCCGGTTTCCCAACTAATACTCTATATGCATTTCTGAATTCGCCCATACGTGCTACATGCTCTGCCCAACTCAGACGTCTGGATTTAATGTTCCTAATTATGTCAGGTGAAGAATACAATGCGTGCAGTTCTGTGTTGTGTAACTTTCTCCATTCTCCTGTAACTTCATCCCTCTTAGCCCCAAATATTTTCCTTAGCACTTTATTCTCAAACACCCTTAACCTATGTTCCTCTCTCAAATTAAGAGTCCAAGTTTCACAACCATAAAGAACAACCGGCAATATAACTGTTTTATAAATACTGAACAGAATACCACACCGCGAAACTTTCCGTGAGCACATGTGCAATAATCAAACTTGTTTTGTTGTTACTGCACCATATTTTGCAACGGAGGTAAAGTCTGTGTGATGTGAAAAGAGAGAGAAAGAAGATATGTCTTACTTCGTATGTGTTGTTGTGGGGATGGGGGAGTGGAGCGGTGCCGTCCATCCATCCAGTGGCGGAAGGGACTAGTTGATAGATTCTGTAGCACAAAATAAAATAACAAAATATTTCTCTTCGTACTATGTAGTTCCGTCACTGAGCTTGTCTTTCAAGAAATTGAGTTCCGGTAGTCTGTACAATAACAAGGTTTTGAAAGGAATCCTGAAAATTTACAACCCTCCTATAATTTTCACCCTCATTTGAAGGGACTTGGTTTTATTGCTACTGAGACAAGATAAACTTTACCAGGTATAGTACGACATTTCATACAAGTTGAGAGGAAGCGGAGGCATTTCTTTCCTCTTCTACTTGCCCTGAGTTCGTCAGTAACAGAACGGTAGCTGTTACCTCTTATACCTGCACCCCCTAAGTTCTACACACAAGAAAATAAAATATTAAATAAAGTACATAAGTGGATATAAAATACAGTGACACAGATGTTTGACAGTTACATGTTTGAGTATATTTTAATGTCGTTCTTACAATATTTTCAATTAATAATTAAATTAAGGAATGTTAGTTTGTATTAAGAAGTCATTGAGGAGTGGCAGTGTAGATTGTCCCTTGTGTATGCTGTAGAGTAGCAACTAACGGTGAAAAAAACATTTATTTTCTGCTCTCAGTAGATTTTTATTGTGCCAGTTGATATAAACAACAATAAAATGCAATATAAACGCTTAGTATAGACTCTCGAAATATAGATTACCGGTAAACATTTTCAATAATAGGCCTAAGAATTTTCACTACGTTCAAAGTCAATTAGTCAAACGTTAGTAAGATAGACAGTAGCATCTTCCCCTTCACGAATGGTAAAGAGTGTGGGTAGAGGGGAAGGCCTATCAACCAAACTGAAATGGGGATTAGTCAGCGATGTATACCTTATTTTATTTCAAGGAGTGCAGTTCGGTGGTTCCTTTGAACACCCACTTACAGATTTATGACTTCCTACATAATCACCTCTGACAATTCCATCCTGTCCCCTCGTCCCAACATTGCACAGTTGCCACAATCCTGCCACAATCCTGGTGACCCTCGACGGGATTCTTGGAATTCGGAAAAGACGCGGCAAGTCTGCCTCCACGTGGATTTGACGAGAGCCTGTCAATTCTTCTGAACGAGGGTTGTGATTGGTTACTGACAGGAGAAGACAAGATTTCCGTCACAGTAAGGAAGACATTTATTTATGACAACCAATTAGTAGGGGTCAGTAGAAGGTCTGTCGGCAAAGTCCTTTCTATGAAACTGCACTCCATGAAAAAAAATACAGTATATGCAATGAAAGGGAAAAATAACTGACCACACCACCCCATTATCTCCTGTCTTAGTTGTCTCATGAGTGATGTCTTATTGGTGACAATTATGAGGTTCAATATCTTCGGACAGTTGATTAAATAACAACAACAAAGTAGGAAAATGGGTTCGAACACACGACCCAGCCAGCACATTAAGTACCCTGTCTTAACCGTCGTGTAGTAGACTACATAAGGGCCGCCAACAAGCGATGAAAGAATACAAACCAAGCTTTAACAAATAAGCGAGAAGTGTAATATTTATATGGGCGTGGTTTAACTGTAGAATAAATCATGACACGGGCATTTATGAGATCCCCAGCAACAAAAGGGAGTGCACAGTTGATAACACGGCTGACTAAGGAGTCGCATGAGACATTGGCCAACACAGCCATGTCATGTCGTGTCATGTTCGTGAAATCAGCACGTTCCAAACTGGTTGTTATTTACTTCGAGTCACAGAAAAGAAAGAAAAAAAAAAAAAGCTGCTGGATTCACTTATCGACAATACGGTTTAAGGAAACAAGATAGGTGGCACGAAACTGTGGGACGTCCTGGGTTCGATAAAGCACTCATTACAGAATTGTGATTCGGGGTTTCCGTTGTGATTGGTTATGGTCAGGAAATAACTTTATTACTTATGTTTCTTGATATCGGTGTTGGAGATTATTTTATATCCATGACGAAAATTGTAGAAAAAAGGTACTATTCTTTTATAACTGGACCACAGGCCTAATAATAATAATAATAATAATAATAATAATAATAATAATAATAATAATAGTTCCATTAATTGAAACGTAACTCAGTGAAACTTACAGCAGATTCCGTATAGCCAGTTTCTGTTGGATGCTTTTCAAATTCACTGCGGACTAAAGCAAGGAAATGCACTATCACCTTTACTTTTTAACTTCGCTCTAGAATATGCCATTAGGAAAGTCCAGGATAACAGAATGGGGTTAAGAATTGAACGGGTTACATCAGCTACTTGTCTATGCGGATGACGTGAATATGTAAGGAGAAAATCCAAAAGCTATTAGCGACAAAACGGGGATTTTACTTCAAGCAAGTAAAGACATATATTTGGAAGTACAGTAGTGACAAAAAAAAAAAAACCGGACCGACCCTTTTAGCTGATTTCAGAGCCTTGTTCACTCCAGAGCACGACAGACTGGTAACTAAGACTTTCGTTGTTCGAATCCTGCCTGGGAAGGAAACTTTTTTTTTCCTTCTTTAAATTTATTCCCAATACCTTTCGATTGTAACGATATTTTACTATTTAATTAACTTATTATGCCCAGAACATGAATTTTACCAGCAATCGAAAAGTATTGGGAATAAATTTGAATAAGGAACAAAAAAAGTTTCTTTCCCAGGCAGGATTCGAACCACGAAAGTCTTAGTTACCAGTCTATTTATTTATTTAACTTATTCACTCTTTTTCTGATCTTGTCAGGTTTCGGAATCTGGAACATTTCTTAAAACATAAGTTTTGTTACTATACTGCTTAGAAGCAATATGAAATCTGGTCCCCCTGAGACAACAGAGAACACCTCATTTTACAACGGACAAAAACATACATGCCCTAAACGAGATTCGAACCTATGACACTGGTCTCAAGGAAGCATATCTGTAGCTTAACCGTTTCTTTCATTATTTTTGGGTGATAGGAAGAATTAATTAATAGTACATTATGCAACGAGCCTATAATGGTAGTAATTAAGACGCGAGTATGTTTATGAAACGGGCGCAAGCGAGTTTCATAATTTTCATACGATCGCCTTAATTACTATTATAGCCAAGTTTCATACGACTTTTTATGCTCGACCATATTTCTAACTTGAAATTATTCATAAGTATTCATGTTATGGTTATCTAAGTGAAGAGCGGAACTAACCTTCTAAATTGTGAGATGTGCGCAGACGCGAAAGTATTGATTTTTTTCCGAGGGACGAATGTCATTGACCTTGATATAATCTAGAGAATAACATGAACATTAATATTGATATAACCTAGAAATTGATTTAGAATTGAAAAACAAGATGACAAATTGAATTTATTTGAATATTATTTGCAATTAACTCTAATTATTATAGTAACAGAACATAACCTTCTGCGACAGTATTGGATTTCTAGCCTCCGTGACTTTTCGCTAATTGTCTTTCGATTGCATATCCGAGAATAATCAATACTTGCGGTTTTATAATGGTACAATGGTGATTTGTCATTGGCTGAACAACTAAACTATAATGAATATGTGTACTTTAATGAGGTGCATTAAAGGGCTACTACCAGGTGTATAATTACTACATTTCTGCATGGTCGAGCATAAATCAATTATTCATATTCCTGCCGATATTATAATATTTCTTTACATTAATAGAAGTTACAAAAATCAGTTGCAGTAGTGTGGTTAAATATTATTTCGTTTTCTAAATTTAATTAGGTACAGAGAAAAACTAATTTTATCAATTTATTTACTTATTAGTTATTTATTTATTTATTTATTTATTTATTTATTTATTTATTTATTTATTTATTTATTTATTTATTTATTTAGCTTATTCACTCTTTTTCTGATCTTATCAGGTTTCGAAGTCTGGAACATTTCTTAAAACTTAACTTTTATTACTATACTGGCGTAGGAGCAACATGAAATCTGGTCTGCACCTGAGACAACAGGGAACACCTCATTTTACAATGCAAACATGCATGCCCTAAACGAGATTCGAACCTATGACACTGGTCTCAGAAGAAGCATATCTGTAGCTTAACCGTTTCTTTCACTATTTTGGGGTGATGGGAAGAATTAATTAACTCTTTTTGTATATACTTAACACATTTCTTTATGAATAATTGATCCATTTTTTCTCCTACTGATTATTTAATTCCGATAGATTCAGTTGCACTGTTTTTACAGCTGCTAAGATACACAAGCACAGTGATTAACTATCTAACAGCAGTCTATGACGTAGATATCAGGTTTATGCATAATTAAACGCTTGTTTTGAACATTAATTATGTCTGATGACGTATTGGTCCACCGATCGAGTGGGATCCGAATTAGGCAGTTGGAGGGTGAGCACACAAGGGTTAATAAGATAGGACTTGATGAACCTCCGGGCTGTCTGTCTGTCCGTCTGTCTTCAGTGCAGGAACTTGGGATGATGGATGGATGGATGAAGGAGCTCCGGTTCTCTGCTAAGATTGTTCCAAGTTTCCAGAACATCCGAGGGAACAAAGGAGACCGCGCGATAATGCAAGCCAATTTCAAACACTGGAGAGAGAAACCCATACAACGTAGTTTCTACTACGGACAATGTTACGAGGAAAATGACCTCACAAATTTCAACTATAA
The DNA here is from genome assembly GCF_040183065.1 of Periplaneta americana. Taxonomy (NCBI): domain Eukaryota; kingdom Metazoa; phylum Arthropoda; class Insecta; order Blattodea; family Blattidae; genus Periplaneta; species Periplaneta americana. The sequence continues at coordinate 23,009,572 of NC_091130.1, forward strand.
TAGCAGTATCATTCAGTGAAGACAAGGGAACATCAGCACAAAAACAGTACATAGCGACCGTTCATCATAGTTGTAGAGAACTGCTAAGGCTTTTGCTTCCTTATAGAAATTTCCTCCCGCGAAATTCAAAACTAATATCGGTACCGTTAGAATAATAGGCCTACTTAATACCTTCCCCATGTCATAATTATAGTCATCAGATGTTTATGATGATGATGATAAAATAATAGCCCTAATAATAATAATAATAATAATAATAATAATAATAATAATAATAATAATAATAATAATATATCTCAGTGAAACGTACAGCAGAGTCCGTATAGGTCAGTTTCTGTCAGATGCGTTTCCAATTAACTGTGGGCTAAAGCATGGAGATGTACTATAACCTTTACTTTTTAACTTTGCTCTAGAGTATGCCATTAGGAAAGTCCAGGATAACAGAGAGGGCTTGGAATTGAACGGGTTACATCAGCTGCTTGTCTATGCGGATGACGTGAATATGTTAGGAGAAAATACACAAACGATTAGGGAAAACACAGCAATTTTACTTGAAGCAAGTAAAGCGATCGGTTTGGAAGTAAATCCCGAAAAGACAAAGTATATGATTATGTCTCGTGACGAGAATATTGTACGAAATGGAAATATAAAAATTGGAAATTTATCTTTTGAAGAGGTGGAGAAGTTCAAATGTTTTGGAGCAACAGTAACAAATATAAATGATACTCGGGAGGAAATTAAACACAGAATAAATATGGGAAATGCATGTTACTATTCGGTTGAGAAACTTTTATCATCCAGTCTGCTGTCAAAAAATCTGAACGTTAGAATTTATAAAACAGTTATATTACCGGTTGTTCTTTATGGTTGTGAAACTTTGACTCTCACTTTGAGGGAGGGACATAGGTTAAGGGTGTTTGAGAATAAGGTGCTTAGTAAAATATTTGGGGCTAAGAGGGATGAAGTTGCACGACAATGGAGAAAGTTACACAACACAGAACTGCACGCATTGTCTTCTTCTCGTGACATAATTAGTAACATTAAATCCAGACGTTTGAGATGGGCAGGGCATGTAGCACGCATGGGCGAATCCAGAAATGCATATAGAGTGTTAGTTGGGAGACCGGAGGTAAGAAGACCTTTGGGGAGGCCGAGCCGTAGATGGGAGGATAATATTAAAATAGATTTGAGGGATGTGGGATATGATGATAGAGAGTGGATTAATGTTGCTCAGGATAAGGAACAATGGCGGGCTTATGTGAGGGCGGCAATGAACCTCCGGGTTCCTTAAAGTAATGTAATTTAATTTGAGGATCCGTGAATCTTTTTTTCGAGTTGAAAGGGATCCGCGATCGAAAAAGTTTGGGAACTACTAGGTTAGAAGATGAAGTAAACAAGCTCTAGCCTATCCCCCAGTTCCACCCAATGCTCCGCTTCAGTTAACTTGTATCGCCGAGACTGGGACCTCAACTTCGAAGTCTATGTAACCAGTAAGCAGCCGAGAACGAAATCTCTGATAATAATTCAGTTCCATCTGTAACTTTCTTCATATCACTAAGGGGCAGTGTTTAAGGTATTTTGGCGGGATTTGTTGTAGGCCCCTAATTAATCGGTTGTACCCTGTTGCGTGGGAGTTTTTGTCTTGCCACTGGGGGGGGGGGGCAAAGGGCTGTAACTCAGATGTAATGGACGCCGTCTGCGGTGTCCCTGTGGTTCCTCTCTGGTCGGTTGTTGCGGGTGCGTCCGCCGCTAACGATTTTTAAATAGCGGACTTCTAACAGACGCCACGTCATAAACGGCAGCCCTAGCACTCGCCACTGCCCTTGTTGCGGGGTGGCAGCCCCCCTATAATGGGGGTCAGTGTGGGCAGGCACACAACTTGAGTGTTGGCCAGGGCGGGATTAGCTGCAATAACGACCACACGCTGCTAACCCCGACTTTAGATTTAATGACTCACTAGAAACGCGGGGACACCCGTCTTCTGTGTTTGTTTTCATCCAGATATTCCATAGACACTTGTGACAGAATTAGGAAATCATTCCTATAATATATATAGTTTCACACCACATTTCTATACTCGCCCATACGTGGTACACGTCCTGCCCACCTTCTGAATTTAATATTCCTAATAAATTGAAAATTGAAATTCTTACAGGGTCCAGTTGAGACGAAAAGAGATAATTATTTCAATGAAAGACGGGAAGCAAGTCGTACACTTAGGAATAAAAAGAGAGATTACTTGAAGGTAAAACTGAATGAGGTAGAAAAAAAAATATGAATAAAAACATTAGAGACTTATACAGGGACATAATTTTATTTTTACTAATATTTTTAATATTAACCTGGCTATACCTTTGGATTAATGGTTGAAAACAGAAAACACCGTTTGCTACCCCATCCACGAACGGAGTTCGATGATACTGGCGTAAAATACAAACAAATCACTTTACTAGGTATAGGAGGGGAGAAAAATAGTTCGTTCATTTACGTAAACTAGGAAATGTCGCAAGTTTGAGTTTGATAATTTTCATTAGGTTTTTGTTTAATCAAAATACAGTACAGTATTAACAATGAGTGTTTTTACTCACGAACTGAGCTGTCCATGTGTACGTATTCATTACGCAGTGTATATTTTACTGTCTACAGCACTTTAGCGTACAATGTAGAGAATGAAGTTAAATTGAAAAATAATCATAATATGGATATTTAAACACATTTTTTAAAATGGTGGCCGTTCATTTCGATACAGGCTTCGGTTTTGTTGTGCATATTATCATACTATAGACTATTGCATCTAATTCCAATTACCAGTTTCGTCCTTCGTACTAGTAACTCATGTTGAAATAATTCTGTACCTACTCTATAAAAGAGTACCTTACGTACTGCAAATTCAATCTTCACTTCTGCCCGATCCGAAAAAGATAAAATTACTCAGACATGCTGTCTACTGTCCGTCCAAGTGGTTATGTCGCAGGGTTGTAGAAAGGGGGGAAATCACGTGACAGTTAATTACTTAACGAGGCCCTTTTATTTAAGTTATTTGAAATAATATGACAACATACTAGCTTTACAAAGGGGCGAGTAAAAGTAGGTGGGGGAAATCGGGATGCGACGTAGGCAAAGGGATGACAGTACCTGTGCGAAAATATGATTCAATATTGAAAGCTCTTTCGTCACTGGAAAATACGAACATATTTCTGAAACGTACTATACTTACTAACTCAGTACTATATGCGACCTTGATTCTGTGTGGAGGACAGTTGGAACTTCATTTGTAGAAGGGATGGGAGTGAAGTACATACAAAAACTCAGGTACAATAAAAATTGAAGTAAAAATAAAATGATGTCCCTGTATAAGGGTATAAATGAATTTAAGAACGGATATCAGGCAAGGGTAAACGTGATCAAGGATGAGAATGGTCACTTGCTTGCAGACTCTCATTCAATCCTTAACAGATGGAAAAACTATTTTGGGCAACTACTAAATGTACATAGGCCAAATAGAAATGATCGTAAAGAAATTCAAATACGAACCGCGAAATATGTGTTGGTGGGTCCCTAGTGATCCGCGGAGCACACTTTAGGAACCAATGTTCTAACCACTGTGTTGCCTGCCTAGGTATGATTGACGTTAAGGTTTCGTACATACCAGCACTGAAGCTGGGATATTAGGGCAACATAAAGTCTTTTCACCGTCGAAAAGGGAATGCAATTGGAACAAATTTTTTACATATTATGCATTATAAACTTCCTTCTGCAAGAAATCTTTTGCGCGGTTGGAATACGTCACGGCATTCCACATACAACTAATAACACATGCTTCAAAAAGAAACTTTAAAGTTCCTGTAAACTACAATTCAGAGCCAGATAACTACGCCATAAAACTCGAGGAAATGCAATCTAAAAATGCTTGTAAGTATGTAAGGCTCTATAGTATATTACATCCGCACTAATTACTGAATCTCTCATAATGAAGTCCACTGAAAATTAATTATGTGGAATTTAACATTCGTAAACAAGATCTAAAATACACAAAATCGTTGAAATGAGGGTGTTTAACATACTGGAGTGGGAGTGTCCGGAATTCATTACGTTATCTCCTTCTCTATCATGTCAATTAATATCACATAAAGTTAATTTTTGTATCTATCATTATGTTTTCAACATACACAATACCCTCATATCCATCTAGGCATTAGGTCGTAACCTTTTTTTTTTTTTTTTAAACGTTCAGTTAAAATTTAACCCTGAACATATAAGAGAAATGTAAATTATTATAAACCAATTCGTTTGCTGTAGGACTAGTCTATGCGACGTTGTAAACAAGCAGGTGTTTTAAGGTAATAAAAAGGCAGGAGTAGTGAAAGAGATGGAAAGAGACTTAAAAATTCATACCTTGCAGGAAGTTTTAAAAACTTTTGACTTGTATCTAAATTCTTTTGAAGTCTACAAACAATAAAAATAAACTGCCAGGAACATGCCTTTCTTTTGTCTTATGCGTAACGGAAACTTGTGTTCTAACACTGTAGATAGAAGACATATTTCTGCCCGACACCAGCAAGCTGTAGTTTTCTACGAAGCGAATCAAATGCTTTTCAACAAGGACTGACAATAACATCTTTATTTTCAAAATGATAAATTGCTTGTAACTCCAGACACCCGCAGGTTTTAGTACTCGAAGAAAGTGTACTTGTTTTACATTTTAATTTATATATCTCAGGCGAGGAACTTGTTGTATGGGGTATGTATATCATTTGTAGCTACTTAATGTATTCTTACGGCTATATTTCATCAGCTTAATACTTATTACATTATATTTCCTGTAATTAAATTTAAATGAGAGGTTTTCACAAAGCAATTAACATCAGATTCATTATTAAAGTCTTAGATAATTAACTCTGTAGTATACGATAAGTCAAGTAAATTATAATGATACTCTGAAAGAAGTCTATGTAAAATGAGAAAGACGATGAATGTAATTTTAAAAAATTCAGTTGCAAAAAGAAAATTATGCTTTTGAAGGGAAATGGAATAAATTAAATTATAGCATCTCCGGGACTGATTGAGGGGAACACTGTGTATGCTAGTTAACTGAATGCTGGGGTATAAGCTTGTGTATAGCTGCAAGAGCGGCACATGTACACAACATATTATATAGGGAGGAACACTATGAAATATACTTTGCATACTTCCACTCGGTAATGAGTTTTGGAATAATATTCTGGGGAAATTCCACAGATAGTAACAATATATTCCTATTACAAAAAAGAGTACGGTAATTAGAATAATAGTAGGTGTCAAATCTAGGGAATCGTGTAGGACTATTTTCAAAAAACTACAAATAATGCCCATGGCTTGTCAGTATATCTTTTCATTAATAATCTTCCTGGTATGTAATCGTGAAAACTTTGTAACTAATTCAACAGTTCATAGCATAAATACACGTTAAAAAAGTGACTTTCATACTCCATCGGCAAGTCTATCGTGCTATCAAAAAGGAGTGCGTTATATGGCAGTAAAAAATTTTAATAGCCTCCCTATCGATATAAAAAACCAAACTCAAAACATAAAATAATTTAGGGCCAAATTAAAGAAGTACCTAATATCTCACGCCTTCTATTCTGTAGGTGAATACATGACATTCAATAACACTTCATGAAATTGATAGTAAAACTTTGTGTTGTACTAGTGGCTATATTGTAAATCTCGTCTGTATATATTTCATCTAGACTGTGACTATAAATTAAGACTTTACAATAGTATTAAGTTTTTTGACTTGTTCCATATTCTAGCTGTAAGCAAAGTATGAATACCATGGAATGTTAATAAATACAATACAAAACAATGCAATAAACAACGACAGTTCACCACGACACACATATACTGTAGTTTGTAACTACCTGTTAGTACGCTACTTATCTGCATAGATGGTGCATCTGTAGTACATCATGATGAAGAAAAAGAGATCTAAGAATCATCAATTTGTGACAGGATTTGGAGGCGAGTGTTTTGAAGTGAACTGGGAATATATTGCTTGCAAACTGTGTGGCGTAAACATGCGGGATGACAAATTTCAATATATACAGAGACGTTGTAACACTAGAAAACACACAGAAAATAGAAAACTTGCATCGAAAAACGAAAGTGACAATCTGCCAACAGGTAATTCTATTTCAAATGAACAATCACAATTTGGAATGAATTTGTGTGTGATTTTGGTAAAGGCCGGCATCTCGTTCTTTAAACAACAGAATCTCATTTTAAAGTCTTTATTGAAAAATACACAAATAAAAAGTTGTGAATCTATGTTACATTAAGGTAAAATTATTTTAAAATATGTTACGATAGCACATTACATAAAATAAGTCAAATGTATTTAGGTTATTTAAATTTTAATATATTATTTATTTGTCTAAGGCATCCTCCCTAGGGGTCGCGTTACGGAATGCGCGCTGGTTCGAGTCCTCATGGGGGAAGAAATTTTCTCATGAAATTTCGGCCAGTGTATGGGACCGGTGCCCACCCCGCATAGTGATGCACTTGGGGAGCTACGATAGGTAGCGAAATCCGGTTGCGAAAGCCAGCTATAACGGCTAGGAGGATCATCGTGCTAACCACACGATACATCCATTCTGGTTAGATGATCGTCCACCTCTGCTTCGGCATGTGGGCGTGAGGCCAACAGCCGGCTGGTCGGTCTAGGCCCTTTACGGGCTGTAGCGCCACGGATTATTATATTATATTATTTATTTAATTTTCTGTAAATGTTCTTATGTGACCCATCGTTCGTTGCGAGCAGCGTTTATGTTCATTGGACGACCAACATAGTTGTATAATATTGAAACTCAAAGATCCGTGCCTGATTCTGAAATACAAGTTCAACACACATTCAGCAGTAAACAACGCTTCTTGAGTTCTGATGTTTTTATATATCTCCATCTTCTGCCACTAGCAACGAAGCCTCAGTGTATACTCCGTGTTGCAGACAATTTAACTCATCGGTCCCCAATATGCTATGTCTATCAAAAACAACATTTTAGCTTTTTGGGCCAAAATATTCAGTATTCTCTTTGTATTAAAATACATGCGAGTTTCTATTTTCAGGATTATTTTTAGTTCCTGAAATTGTTTTTAATGGACACTAGGATAGAGTTTTACAAAATAAAAACATGCCAAAATATCATTTTTCGTTTTTTTTTTGTACGAAAATAATCCTTGAGGGCATAAGATGTTGGTAGGAAGCAGTTTCTTGCCTCTATATCTTCTTTGAGCTTCAGGAGTGATTTTTATATATGCCTGCTCCATATGCCAGTATTGCATCTCTTTTCGTAAATTTGGCTTTTCTCGAAACCACATTTTTTATGCTCAAAATGCTCCTTGCGTATGCAGTTTCCACCAAACAGAATAGAAATATTCGTACGTGTTCATGCATTATCTAACGTTAAGTCATTTTAAATATCTTGAAAATTTGGAGCTAAAAATTATTATGTAAATAAATAAATAAATAAATAAATAAATAAATAAATAAATAAATAAATAAATGTCTGATTTCCAAAATTTTATTGTGCTCAATCTAAACTAAATATCATGAAGCTCTCAACGTTAAAAAATGGCCTTGAATCTGGATCTATATGAAAAAAAAAATATCACTTTGCTGTATTTGACTGTAATGTGTATGGAACATTTTGATCACATCACTAATTTGCATAATTAAAATAAAACTTCTAAACTATCAGTCCGAATGAGCTCAAAATTTGCACACACCTTCTTAATACATCTAACCAACAATTAAAAAATGGAATAAATAAAATTAAAATTTTATAAATTTAAAAACTCAGTTCTAGTGTTCCTTAAATATGTTGGGCACCCACTTAAATCCCGGATGAGAAATTTCATCCAACACCTCCTAAAAATTATATAAATTTATTCTATATCTTCATGTCACCGTTACTAGGAATAACGAATGGATAAAAGTTTACAAAAGCAACTCGTTGCTATGGAATGTTTCATGTTAATATAAGGAATGTATAAAATGTTGACAGTACTTACTTACTTAAATGACTTTTAAGGAACCCGGAGTTTCATTGCCGCTCTCAAATAAGGATGTCATTGGTCCGTATCCTGAGCAAGATTAATCCATTCTCTATCATCATATCCCACCTCCTTCAAATCCATATTAATATTATCTTCCCATCTATTTCTCAGCCTCCAAAAAAGGTATTTTTCCCCGAGAGCTTCCAACTAACACTTTATATGCATTTCTGTATTCGCCCATACGTGCTACATGCCCTGCTCATCTCAAACGTCTGGACTTGATGTTTGTAATTATGTCAAGTGAAGAATAGAATGCGTGCAGTTCTGCATTGTGTAACTTTCTTCATTCTCCTGTAACTTCATCCCTCTTTAATCACAAATATTTTTCTAAGCACATTATTGTCGAACACCCTTAACATCTGTTCCTCTCTCAAAGTGAGAGTCCAAGTTTCACAACCATACAGAATAACCGATAATATAACTGTTTTATAAACTGTAACTTTAGGTTTTTTGATAGCTTCTGAACAGAATAATAGCAGGCATTTCCCATATTTAATCCGCAAAACATAATACAGAAATAGAAACAAAATTATGATAACCATTTATCCAGAATGTAAGACTATTCGTTGCGGGAAATAAAAGAATACCGACCGAGAGAAGTGAGAGGTTCCGGAAGACCTATAGTACGTTGATTTGTCCAGTTTCAATTGATGAGGGAACAGGGTAATTAAACATAATAATTGCAGGTAATGATGATGATGATGATGATAATGATGATGATGATAATAATAAAAGTAGGAGTTAGATGAGTGCTTAGAAAAAAATAGCTGTACCCGCTGTAGGCGCTGTCTCAGCGAGATTGAAACTCTTCCCCATATCCTTGGCTTCTGCCCCTATAGTGAGGCTCTTCGCAACATCCGTCACCATGCTGTCCGTTCTATGCTGGCCGAGGCACTGAAGGAAGTAGGGTTTACAGTCCATCAAGAGGTCCAGGGACTAGCCACACAAGGAAGTATTCGGCGAATTGATATCATTGCCATTAATAACAACTCGGCATACATTCTCGATCCCACCATCAGATTTGAGACACATGCAGATCAACCGCATGAGGTGGACAGTGAAAAGAAACGGATCTATGAACCAACAATCCCGTTCTATAAAGATAAATATAGCCTGTCCCAGATTGATGTAATAGGTCTGATGGTGGGAGCACGTGGTACCATACCCTCCTTCTTTGCCAACAAATGTAAAAACCTGGGCCTAACACACAGCATTGTGAAGGAAATAGCCATTAGTGCCCTCAAAGGATCGGTTCAGATATTGAGAAATCATTTGTATGGGAGTGACAATGGAAATTTCAAGTAATATTAACCAATAGCTATTGATTGGTTTGTCAATCAATGTCAATTAATTCGTAGCTATTAATGTTCTCGCGGTATAGGCTATGGCATTCAAATTATTCTAACCTATATGATGATATTTTTCCCCCCTTTCTTAACTGTGAATGAGCACAAATGCTACTTAGGTGTAAATTTTTCTGACATTTTGTATATTCGATTCCCTAACCGTTTCAAATGTATATCATTTTGTGCGAGATCGTGCGTATTTGCTTGTTTTCCGCACAAAACCAATACGTGGTAAGTGTGAAATACCACATTCAGTATTCCCAACCTAACACACATAACAATTTCCCTCTTCTTACCGCTTAAGAGGCATATTCATTTTACTGCTTTAGGCTTTTAACATATTATTTTTAGAGACGTTTAACATAGTAATAATTATAAATTTGAAACTTACCACTGCAATTTCACCTAAATTGCACTGTTAATTAGTTTTTAAATATTTGCAAAAATTAAGTAAACTCTACTACTCCACTAAAGATATTGCATTCGTGATGCAAGTAACATTAAGGAAGCCGTGAAAAAATCAACAAGATTCCAGATGCCGATGTTATTACTGCAATATGTTATATAAATAATATTGTTAAAATATTAAAATGAAAAATAAATCATTACATAACCTTACATTTTGTTTTAATGTTAATGTTATATTTTATTTAACGACGCTCGCAACTGCAGAGGTTATACGAGTATCAGCGTCGCCGGATGTGCCGGAATTTTATTCCGCAGGACCGTTAGTTTTAAGTTCGCATTTATAGACTGGGGAAAAAAAAAGACAGACGTATATCACGGCCTGCTGGAGTATAGTAAACACAGAAAACATTTTATAGCAACAATGTTGAAGAGAGATATTTTTGTTTTCCAAAATTGCCGTCATTGAACAGAAACCAAGATGGAGATTTCATTGCAACTAATTAGAAATTCGTCTTTTAGGTATGTAATAAACGATCTTCGCACAAAATAATGTACGATACACGAGCGGTATGTTTGTTTTCACGTTCTCGGAAATTAAAAAAGCTCAACTACGTTTCGCTTTTTCAATCTTTTCCTCGAACATGAAAACGTCAACATACCGCTCTTGTAACGCATATTACTATTATCTTTCAGGTGTGTTTCCAAATTATATGTAATACGCTTTGTCAAATCTGGCAACCTTTTCATAAGGAAGCTAAATTTATTACTATAACAACAATCAAAAGTTATAAATAGAGAGGCGTTTGAAAAATGATCATTTCTGCAAGAATGAATGAGAGGTGTTAAATTTCTGCACTGGAACGTCGTGGCGCCATGTATACAGCCCGGGAGTGGGATGTGGGTTGGGGGGGGGGGGTTGGGTGGCTGATGAATGCTACAGGAACGATACCACCCCCGTTCTCGCAGGCCCGCGTTACCCATGGCGCGGAAACAACACACACAAGTTAGCATGGCTTGGCTGGGCAAGGTACGCTCCGATTAGCAATCTCCATGGTAACGTACTGATAATGCGATCAGCGCGACAGCAGACACACGTGGTACGCTCCGCGTCGCAAAAAATAGACCCCTAAGCCTTCTGAATCTGTCAGTCCAGGTATCACAGATTTTACACTTACAAAACTCCATTAAATACTTCAGTTAGTAACTGTCATTGAATTAGAATTCTTTTTCAAAAATATGAATAAATTCTACAGATAGTAATAGTATATTCCTATTACAAAATAGAGAGTAATTAGAATAATAGAAGACGTGGACAAATTATTAGACAAAAACGTTTTCTTGGAAACATTATATAATTCGTCATATCAACTATCAGTATAATTCACACAGTCTCTATTGTTGTAAATATGATTGTTTACATCTTCTGGTACATTTTTCCAATGGTTAAATATATTTTTTCTGGCTATGTTGGTACTACTGGTGTTTTAATTACATACTGCAGAAGATATTCTCCCATGGCCTGCAAGAAGACCGGACATGAACGAAATTGAAAATCTGTGATCTATACTGAATAAGAAAGTGAACAAAAAGAGGCTTACAACAAAACATGGACTCATTTAAGCACTGTCTGATATCTGGCTACATGATGCTGATATTCAAAGGAAGTGTCAAACTTTGGTTTCCAGCATCCCTGACAAAATCAACGTGTTAATAAAGAATAAGGGAATGCTCACAAAATATTAGTAACCTCAAGACTCAATTTTCTGTTCATTATATCTGTGCAAAATACATTTTTGTTCATTATTTCTACCGATGAATACAGCTTCGTTGCACATATAAATAATTTAGTCTAATAATTTGTCCACGTCTGTAGGTGTAAAATCCAGGGAATCGTGCAGGAACATTTTAATAAAACTACAAGTAAGGTCCATGGCTTTTCAGTAAGTTTTAATTAATAAACTTCCTCGTATGGAATCGTGAAAACTTTGTAACTAATTCAGCAGTTTATAGTATGAATACTCGTCAAAAAAATGACTATACTCCATCGACAAGTCTATTGTGCTATCGAAAGGAGTGCGATATATGGCAGTAAAAATGATTAATAGCATGTTTTGCTATTAGATCTATGCAAAAGACAGTAAATATCAGTACCTTAAAAACAATATACTTTGCATACTTTCACTGGGTAATGAGTTTTGGAATAATATTCTGGGAAAATTCCACAGATATTAACAGTATATTCCTATTACAAAAAAGAGCAATTAGAACAATAGTAGGTGCCAAATCTAGGGAATTTTATAGGACTATTTTCAAAAAACTACAAATAATACCCATGGCTTGTCAGTATATCTTTTCATTAATAATCTTCCTCGTATGTAATCGTGAAAACTTTGTAACTAATTCAACAGTTCATAGCATAAATACACGTCAAAAAATGACTTTCATACTCCATCGGCAAGTCTATCGTGCTATCAAAAGGAGTGCGTTATATGGCAGTAAAAATGATTAATAGCCTCCCTATGGATATAAAAACTCAAACTCAAAAGATTAGATTATTTAGGACCAAATTAAAGAAGTACCTAATTTCTCACGCCTTCTATTCTGTAGGTGAATTTATTTCATTCAACAACTGCATGAATTTCTGCCTTGTATTAAGTATCGATACTAACCCTTTGTGTTGTACTAGTATATTGTAAAACTTATCTGTGTAGGCCTATAGGCCTAATTCAACTAGACTGTGACTACAATTGAGACTTTGTAGTACCATTAATATTTTTTTTACATGTTCCATATTCTAGCTATGAAGCGATGTACGAATACCATGGAATGTAAATCCAATACAATACAATACAATACAATACAATACAATACAATGGCACGTAGACCTATATTTCCATTACCGCTGTAAGTTTTTACGATTTTCGTAACAATTCAATTTCTGTACTATTTTACGATAATCTTCTTTGGAGTTTATTCGTTTGATCTGTCATTTATAAAACATACAAACAATCTAAGAAATTTTTCTTAAATAGGTACATTAATTGATTTTACGCAAATTTATATTATAGCCTACACCTAAACATGTAAGGTTATTAATATTAATATTGCTTTTCTATTGACAGAAAACGGCATTTTGAACTGATAAGCATGTTAAAATATATTAATAGTTTACTGTATGGACTAACGTTCGTTTTTATTATTTTATTTTATTGGGTTATTTTACGACGCTGTATCAACATCTAGGTTATTTAGCGTCTGAATGATATGAAGGTGATAATGCCGGTGAAATGAGTCCGGGGTCCAGCACCGAAAGTTACCCAGCATTTGCTCGTATTGGGTTGAGGTAAAACCCCGGAAAAATCTCAACCAGGTAACTAGTCCCGACCGGAAATCGAACCCGCGCCACCTGGTTTCGCGGCCAGATGCACTGACCGTTACTCCACAGATGTGGACTTGGCCATATTCATAGACATTCTTAGCGCGGGCTTCCGGTGGATGATCAGCGAACTAACGTTTTTCGTATTCATAAACCAGTGTTAGCGATATGATATGATATGATATGATATGATATGATATGATATGATATGATATGATATGATATGAATCCTGTACAAGTAGGCCCTAATCAGTCGATAGCCGGGGCTAGTTTAGCACGCTCGTAGCGCGGGCTAGCGAAATCTCTATGCATAACACACTGTAGTACTATTAAGATTTTTTTTACATGTTGCATATTCTAGCTGTCAAACGATTTACGAATACTACGGAATGTAAATAAATACAATACAATACAATACAATACAATACAATACAATGGCACGTAGGGGTATATTTCCAATATCGCTATACCTTTTTAAGCTTTTCGTAACAACTCAGTTCCTTTAGTATTTTACGATATTCATCTTTGGAGTTTATTCGCTTGAACTCTCATTTACAAAACATACAAACAATCTGAGAAATTTCTCTTAAATAGATACATTAATTGATTTTACGCAAATTTACATAATACACCTAAACATGTAACGTTATTAATTCTAATATTGCTTTTCTATTTACAGAAAACGGCAGTTTGAACTGATAAGCATGTTAAAATAATATATTAATAGTTTATAATGAAGCTCACTTAGTATTATCCATCCAATTTAAGAATGAAACCTGGTACTGTATGAACAAATGCTCTTCTTGTGATATGTCATGATTGGCCGTGTATAACAGTAGCCTTCATCTCTCCGGGTAAAGAATATAGTCCGGTATCATATTTTATACTTTACCGTTTATTTTTATTTACAAATAAATAATGTTATAAAGTAATAAAATCCATCCTAATAAATAATATTTCAATTTCAAATACATTTACTACAAGATTACATCATTCATTACTCTGTGGGACGAGCAGTGATACCTTTGATCTTCAATCTATATCTAATAAATAATTATAACTATTTTAATTTCAAATATTTGTACCATAAGATGACATAATTCATTGCGACAAGCTGCGATAAGAAAGTTTAATATAATTTTGATAATTTTTGCTTCATTTTCGAGATAAAAATTGTTTTATGTGAAACATTTCATAGCGTGTTTTGTGAAAGTCATTCACTGGATTCCCAATGTGCTCAATTTATTGAAGAGAGCAGTGTATTATGCTAATAAGTGATTGAAAGTATTTTAGTTTTGTTCTTTAAATGTGCAGATATTTGATCTGAACAAATGTAACTTTTCCTTCTGCAAAGGGTTTTTAAAATGTTACATTTGTTCGGATCAAATTTCTGCACATTTAACAGAAAAAAAAATAAATTCTTTCAATCATTCACTATCAAAATACACTGCTCTTTTAAATTGAGTGAGGATATTGGAAATTAAATCAATGGATTTCCTAAAGCACGCTATGAAATTTTTCATATAAAACAATACTTATCTCTTGTATTAAACTTTTTTTGTTTTGAAATATCTCAAACAATAACGCCCTGAAATTAATTACATTACTTACGGTTAAGCCTTTACTTATATTATATATTTTTTTACTTGGTTATTTAACGACGCTGTATCAACTACGAGATTATTAAGCGTCGATGAGATTGGTGATGGTGAGATGATATTTGGCAAGATGAGGCCGAGGATTCGCCACAGATTACCTGACATTTGCCTTACGGTTGGGGAAAACCTCGGAAAAATCCCAACCAGATAATCAGCCCAAGAGGGAATCAGGCCGAGCGCAACTCCGGAACGGTAGGCAAGCGTCTTAGCCCACAGAGCTACGCCGGTGGCTTATATACATATATAACATGTAGTCTAATATATAGAGTGTCTCTAAATTATACCCACACTTTGGGATTGGATAGATAACCAAAATGTTCTTTAGTAAGGAACAAAACAATGGATTGCAGTGTGTTGGGCTGTCGATCATAAGTGTCAATTTTGGGAGGAAAGACTGTATGATTATAAGCGCCAATAACCGTATTAAAAGTGCTAATATCAATATAGGGACTTAAAATACCACAGTGAAACAAATGGAAAATAGATGAAAAAGTAAATTGGTAACATAGCTGCGGAAATAGGCTAATTCTGTTCACACATTGATTTGTATGATAAATATGATCTAAAGTAAAACGAGTGTGTCCACATATACTGTACTGTACAACTGGAAAAAAAATGGACATACATACGTAGAGGTGTAATCTGCTAAGATATAGGTTTGCTCACAAGATAAGAAAAATTGTAAATTAGTTCCAATTGTTAACGTACAGAAATTGCTTGCGATTATTAGTCAGAACTTGTACGCCATATTTTTTAATTCTACTATAGCTTCTTTCAGATTTTTTGTAGCAATAGGAAGTTATTTACTTCTTATCCTAGCTCCCTTATTGCGTAAGTTTCGCTTACAACACATTGCGCATGTGCAGTAAACCAGATCCACTGTATATGGCCTGTCGTGTGGAATTGTTGCCTAGATACAGGTGGATTCCCATCTAGACTTGCTCCAAATTTTAATTCCGTATCTGTACATCTATTATCAGGCAGTACTGTGCTCTAACAACGGGAAAGTCTCTGCGGGATGAAAGGGAGCGGGGTAATGCTGTGAATGAATGTTGATGTCATAAGATGTCATAAGGTCACACACGTGGGTACTCGTATCCCTATTGGCTCGCTCTCACAGCACAAACAATAACATTGATACACACATGTTTATACTACCCTAGTTGCAAAATTAGATCACTGTTAATCTCCTGGTCTTTTAATCTCCCCATACAGGAAATAACAAATGCAGGAGAGCGCATGGTTTTTAAACTGACGTTATAACGATAATATTATCTATCTACTTCGCCCCAATAGATGACGCAATAGTAAGCACATTCCTTTCACGGTTGATCTCCTGGTTGGAGAACAGTACATCTCACTTGACGATTTGTGTCAGAGGAAGAACAATTGAAGGGCTGAGAATGATATAGTCCAGTGGTAGAGTGTAAGCGGTGCAACGAAATATGCTCCATCGTACAGAAGGGAGAGGTAGAAAGCGTAGATACCCGTCAGCAGCTGAAAATCAACTTGAAAAAACTTTATAAATGCACTCCATAGTATTACCACTGCCTGTTATAACCTACCTATTTTTGATAATTGTAACTTTCTTGCAACATGCCCAATACAACTTTATTTGGATTGCTGTTGCTAAATATTCCTTACAAGGTGATTTAAATTATCGATATTGTTATATTTACGTTATTGCATTAGTTATGCCGTCATTGGCGCTTATGATAGTTGGCGAAAACGGAATCCACCGATGTGCTGAGTTCAGGCTCCTAATTTAACAATGCAGTGAGTGTTTTTCTTTTTTTTTTTATATGTTTTCTCCATTATTTTCATTAATTTTCAAATACCTGATTGCCTCAATCTCGTCCTATAATATCGTCCAATTAATGAAATAAAACCTTGCTGCACTGAAACTAAACGTCACAGCCCTTTTGTTCCTTAACAAAAAGTGTTTTACAAAAAGATTGTCTATCCGACCCAAAAATTTGTCGGGCTAATTTAGAGACTCCCTGTATACTGAATTACGATCTTATGAAGTGTTTACTGAAATAGCGAACAAATTCTTTAAAAAAAATCGAAAACATTTAAAATTTAACGAGACAATTCACGATCATTTTCAATAATATTTTAGCACCTAGTTCTAAAATCAAATTTGTTATGCTGAGACAAATTTCCACAGAATTGTTTACAACGGCCTGGATCAGTGGTATTCAATCTGTCTTGCTTGTGTACCTGATAATACATTTTTTAACCTTCGTACACCAAAATCACATTGCAATTATATATTAGGCTATATAAGAAATAACAAAAGACTATAATCGATGTGTAGGCTGCAAAATATATTATTATTATTACTATTATTATTGTTATTATTATTATTATTATAAATACAGTAGTTATTATTGCAATTATATTAATAATAATGAATTATGTAAAATTATACTGAAGCAAGGAAATACAAGACTTGATATTGTAAAAGAAAATACGTAAATTACAATAATTAACAACAGAGACAGCCTAATAAAATAAGTTAAATATTTCAGCATTTTTACACACCTACTCAGTGGAATTCATACCCTTTAAGGCAACCCCGCATACCCTTAGGAGTACGCATACCATAGATTCAATACCACTGGTCTCGTTGTTAGAAAAAGTAAATAAAAATTTAATAATCTGAATGACTATACTGGAAATGAAGTAATAAAACCCCATACGTGCTTTCTTTAATACTACAGCACATTTTATTTGATATTCATTCATAACATATTCAGTATTCTTGTAAGGTAGACGTACCAAAAATGAGGTATCGAGTATTATTTCTGTGTATCTGCCTCTGTACAGCAATTTCTCATAAACTATTGGTCTGATTTTGATCTTACTCAGTACTAAGACTCAATTTATCCGGGAATAATGCACATGGAATATAGGCCTAATATTTTTTTAGAGAAAGGTGTTAAGTAATTTTAAAACCAAATTGGTTGCGTGATTCTAAAATATTCGTGTTATATCTTATTAATTTTATATTACCGGTATATTTAACTTAATAAACGGACTATGAGAACAACATTATAGCAATATACCTATTATAATACCCTGTTGTGGATTATATATCTATTCCTCAATAACGTTTATTTAATTTATACTTTGTCGCCCCCAGTGGTCAAAGAGTAAAGCGGTCTCCAAGACTTACGGGTTCAAACTCGGCTGGAGTCGTTGGATGTTTCAGGATGCAAAAATTCGGAGGGACTTTAATCCGTGTGCACCGTGTCGGAGTTTTCCGGCACGTTAAAAATCTCCAAATCTAAATTAGAGCCTCTTGACCAAATTTCTCCTCTCTCGCATTCTACAAATACCTTCCATATTACGTGGCGTTTGGTGTGATGAGCTTACCACTTGCCTCTCTGTCCCTGTCGGGAAATAAAAGTAACTAAATTCCTTGCAGACAACTGAAACCTCCGTTAGGGAGTACAGTACCTATATCCCGGCATCAAATGAAGGGCGAATCCTCGGACCTCACCTCATCTCACTACATCTCGCCAAAATATTGTAAAAAATTGCACAAAATTGTAAAAACTGTAGAAATTACTAAATTATAAAACTGTAAAAATTGTAAAATATTGTAAAAATTGTAATTGTAATATTGTAAACTTTTGACTTGTTCCACAACTTAAAGCTTCATTGCTCATGTAAGATCTATGGAATATAATGAATGAATGAATGAATGAATGAATGGATGAATGAATGGATGGATGAATGAATGAATGAATTTGGTCCCTGTACAAACATCAAGGAGTTTCATATACTTATGTATAACGACAGGAGTGAAACATCACTTACTGAGGGGTGTCCTAAACTTTTGGTAGGGGCTGTAGTGACAGAATTCTATACTAAAATTAGATTATTTATGTGCGTGTATATTACCGATAAGAACTTTTTATAACAATATCTAAATCAAACACTTAAAATGTCTAAAATTTTGGCAGCCGAGACCCGTAAATACTTAAAATATCTCTTAACAAAAGTCGACTCTCTCTATAAATTCTATGAAAAGGAAACTTCTACCCTTCCATTTTTATAACTGCTCCATAAAAGAGAAATCTGTGCAATTTACTTGTCCCGGAATGTACAGAACTACAGAAGCCCTGCGTGCAATGGCGGACGGCGAACACAGTGAGGGTTGTGTGAGGGAGGGAACGGGCGCAGTGTTATCATTGGAAACATGCCTCCACTCTGATTTTTTAATCCCCTTTCGTGGATTTTAAAATGAGTGCAGAACGCCGTTAATGCCTTCGGCAAACAGTGATGTTCCTGCCCTACCGGTGAAGAGGGTGGGGAGAGGGGGTGAGTTTTCAACTGAAAATCCATCGCTCTGTGAGCTTAAATAAACGCAGCATGTATTCAAATGGAAATGTTTGTATGGTATATGCCACACACACACACACATGCGACACTTTTTATTAACTTCGACTTTGCACTTACATCAGCACAATTTTTTTAATACAGAGCCAGAAAAGGTAGATAGCGACGTGTACAGGCGTATAAAATGTAAATTCCTTCTCTGACGTTATCTGCAGAACCGTTGCCACGGTGCGAGATGAGGGAAAAGGGTGGCCGTGATGATGGCGGTGGGGTTTTCCCCTTCCATATTAGTCCGAACGCATACCATACTCACCTACTACAAAGATATGCATTGGAGTTGAAGCGTATTTGTAGGAATAGCCTAGATACAGACCCAAGCTGCAATGAATCCACAGTCTCCTGATTACAGACTTTACAACTCTGACATAATCTCATTGGTATACGGGTTTGAGTCTGAATTATGCCGTTCGTAGAGGCCTACATATTTGTACTAAGGTCACGCACTTTCAAACATTTGGACACTTTACGTTTTCTTCCTTGAATTTATTTAATTTTGCTTTCTCATGACAAGAAGCATTTACGAGTGAATTATATTAGAAATGATGAATATGACAATAGAATTTTTTTGCGATAGTGCGTAAAGTTGATTAAGTCTCGTGACCAGAATATTGTACGAAATGGAAATATAAAAATTGGAGATTTTTCCTTCGAAGAGGTGGAAAAATTCTAACTCTTGGAGCAACAGTAGCAAATATAAATGACACTCTGACACTAGGGAGGAAATTAAACGCAGAATAAATATGGGAAATGCCTGTTATTATTCAGTTGAGAAGCTTTTGTCATCTAGTCTGCTGTCAAAAAATCTGAAAGTTAGAATTTATAAAACAGTTATATTACCGGTTGTTCTGTATGGTTGTGAAACTTGAACTCTCACTTTGAGAAAGGAACAGAGATTAAGGGTGTTTGAGAATAAGGTTGTTAGGACAATATTTGGGGCTAAGAGTGATGAAGTTACAGGAGAATGGAGAAAGTTACACAACACAGAACTGCACGCATTGTATTCTTCACCTGACATAATTAGGAACATTAAATCCAGACGTTTGAGATGGACAGGGCATGTAGCACGTATGGGCGAATCCAGAAATGCATATAGAGTGTTAGTTGGGAGGCCGGAGGGAAAAAGACCTTTGGGGAGGCTGAGACGTAGATGAAAAGATAATATTAAAATGGATTTGAGGGAGGTGGGATATGATGGTGGAGACTGGATTAATCTTGCTCAGGATAGGGACCAATGACGGGCTTATGTGAGGGCGGCAATGAACCTCCGGGTTCCTTAAAAGCCAGTAAGTAAGTAAGTGCGTAAAGTTCCATTTTACTCACTGTTTTCAATGCGTAAAGAAGTAAGTAATCTCTTTACGCACTGCTATTCATTTTACGCACTGTCAAAGAAAATGTAATATTCAATATACAAACTTAATTCAATAAAAATTAAAGCATTACCTCGATCTTTAATTTTGTAAATAGGTAGTCGTATTTAAAAAGATTATTTGCGCCCTTATCTAAAATTCTTTCAAAAACAAAAACACAACAGGATGACGATAATAAAATAGATCTGAGAGAGGTGTGATATGATGGTAGGGACTAGATTAATCTTGCTCAGGATAGAGATCGATGGTGGGCTTATGTGAAGGCGGCAATGAACCTCCAGGTTCTTTAAAAGCTATTTGTAAGTAAATAAATAAATTGGTAATAATAATAATAATAATAATAATAATAATAATAATAATAATCCGTGGCGCTACAGCCCGTGAAGGGCCTAGACCGACCAGCCGGCTGCTGGCCTCACGCCCACATGCCGAAGCAGAGGTGGACGATCATCTAACCAGAATGTAGGTATCGTGTGGTTAGCACGATGATCCCCCCAGCCGTTATAGCTGGTATTCGCAACCGGATTTCGCTACCTATCGTAGCTCTCCAAGTGCATCACGATGCTGGGTGGGCACCGGTCCCATACACTGGCCGAAATTTCATGAGAAAATTTCTTCCCCCATGAGGACTCGAACCAGCGCGCATTCCGTAACGCGAGTCCTAGGCGGGATGCCTTAGACCGCGACGTCACGGCGCGGGACTCAAATAAATTGGTAACGATATTAAATTTAGTTTTCGCTTTTGAATATAATCTGAATACAAAGATATTTTACGTTCTATCACGTTATTCTAAAAAAGGAATGTTTTGGACATGTGTTGAAAAACTATTTTTTTTTTTCATTTATTAAAAGTGTGACAAGAAGTATTTCAAATTACAACATGTAGGCCCTAATTTTCACTTTCTGGATTCTTCAAGTCTTAAAAGGTACCTATGGTCATATTTTTATCACTTATACATTGTTATGTCGTAAAAAAATACCTCAAATTTATCAAAGATTGGTTATGCTAGGAATTACACTTATGCTAACTGACATTCGAACCCGATGCTCTGGCATGAGAAGTCTACGTTTTTACAATTCACCTTACCGTAGACTAAGTATAAATAATATCAGGTACCATACTTCGATTATAACAAAACCAAGACAGGAATTAACTAAACGGCATGCATTCTTAGAAACAAAAGCCACGTCGATGGCATTTAAACTATGACATTCTTCGAAGTTACGACCGTGCAGTAGAAAATAAGTTGCAATCAAATGTGTTATCTGCATTTCTAGCAAACACATTTATTGCTGTTTGCAAATAATTTCGCGCTACAAACTTCTCTCCCGTTCTCGATAGCTAGAAACGTTCTTGTTGCCATACCAACATACCGACAGATCTGTGATCTTCGACTGTTATTTTTCAACTCAAATATGGGGTTCTCGTCGACTTGGAGTAGGTATGGGGGATACAAAATGATAAGGATGTGGCCTATTCGAACAGGATTCTCACAGAATGGAATAGGGTTCGTTACTCTGACAGATTTGTGGCTGAAAGTGAGTTTGTGGAATATTTTAACGTCGGAAGTTTACGCTCGAATTTAAAATGAATGAAACTGTTCGAAAATGTCTACATCTGACGTCAATTTGCTTAGCAACGGTAATAAGTTACCTACGACATATTACTTTGAGGTCACTTGCGTAGGAACTAATTATTCTGATAACACAATCATGGTAATTCCATTATACACACTAGTAGGGCTTACAGATATACGGTATATGTTCAATAAATAAATGAAGGAAAAATAATATTAATAAGAAAACGAAAATACGCTCAATCATATTCACAATCCTTATAAACAATAAACGATTTCTTAAAAATCTAAATATCAGAATAACATCCAACGGAGAACATTTCACTCTGACCAAAAATATGGATTACCCAACAAATTTAATTTATACAGATTTGAATGTATTGTCTATTGAAGAAATTTATAAATATAGTTTAGGCCTACTAACTTACTACCATAGAAATCAAATAAAACATAAATCTAATCGACATGAATATCGTACTCGGAGATAAAAGTCTACTTTCCCATTAATTCAGCCTAAATGTCATACAAGTCCAGCTCCTAAACATGGTGCTAGTTTCGGCCCAAGACATTATAATAAAATTACAAACCATTTTCCAAATTTGAAATATTTTAAAATTGAAGCTTTTGAAGAAGAAATTTGTAAAATTATCCATGATATAACTTATAATATTAACAAATGTATTTTTTTAACTTTTATTTCTGTCGACTATATTAATGTTTTTATTGAATATCACTGGCTTCTGTCGGATTGTCAATTTATATTAAACTAGTGGCTTGTACTGCAAATGCTGCAAACTAAGTTCATTAGACGTTCAAATAAACATTTTTCAGATTTATTTTCAATGAAGAATACCAGATATTCTGAAAGTTATTTGCTTCCTTAATAATGAAAGATACTCTCTCTCGAGCCAATACTGAAGAGAACCAAGCATATAAATATTTACACCACACCTCCATTAAATATATGAAAAAGACCCAACCCTACTTGATTAATAACTATAAAAATATTTGATTTTTAATAATAGTCTATTATTATCTTACGTAAGTTTTATAGCTTTCAGTAATATATACACTATATATACTATATAGCCGCCACTCAGTAAAATATAGAAATCAAAATCTAATTTAAGTTATTCTCTACATCTACTTACATAACCCCAAAACGTTTCACTTTCATATCATCAATAGCATTAATAAAAAACAGTCACATCATGGGATTAACTACAATAATATTTTATTTCTAATGGTAATAATGTCATCAAACCACCTCAAGTTTTGTAGCTTTTAATATCCAATACATAGCTGTACCCAGAAAACTACACGCCACAGAATCGAACCTGCAAATTATTTTTCGTAAGTTAGATTTTTAATAACAAATTTAATTTCAGCTCTAAATATGTCTGCATTCTTGCAGATCATGGCCTTCGTGTAATATTGTTTACTGCAGTGTGTGTTTTGTTTTATTCTGAAATGAAATTAGCTAGTTTTCAAAACTGACGACAGATGGATTTTGGAAAATAGGAAAATTATGTAGAAAAATTGACATTTCACTGAAAACTACTATTTGTCTAAAAAACTTTGAGTTCCAAGCTTCAAAATGAGGGGTTATTTATTAAAATCCGTTCAGCCGTTTTCCCGTAATTTCCATTACCAGTTCAAATTATATATATAGATGTGTATTTTTGTCTCTTATTCTCTTTCTTCTTTATTCTTGCTCTTGTGTTGTATTTATTGGTTTGAATTAAGTTACTGTATTCAGTAATCTGTCCTTGTAAGTTTTATGTTATATTATTACCTAAGACCACAACGTACACGAGCTTGGCTCTTACGGTAGTGGCTAGAAACATTTTTGTTTTATAATTTTAATTTGTACTCACTAGGTAGCTAGTTAAATAAATAAATAATTAAATAAATAAATAAATTGTAGACCTCATTTTAACGAAGTCCCAAAGATTTGAAAAGCGTATCGATTTAGGTCACATATATTTAAAGATTGTTGCATAAAAGAACGTAGTTCATATCTTGTTAAATATAACCGCTGGAGTCAAGAACTAGAGACCACGACGTACGAAATTGTAAGTGCTTTAACCAACGGCGTGGAGGGGGGGGGGATAATCCCAGGTAAACGAGATGGTGGTTGGCCCCGCCCATTCCTGATAAAAATAAAGTTAGCAGCAGTGGTTCACACCTAGTGGCTTGCACATGAGAGATGAGCACGCAACCTGAATAACAAGCCCTGATAAGACTCCCTGCGTGATTGAGGTGCACGACAGAGTCGGTAACGCAGCGACCTGCACTCCCATCACCACCAGACAGCTTAATCGTAAAAAGGCTTCTGGACAGGCTGGTGCTTGAGATAGGAAGTTGACAAAAGAATTTTGGTTAATGTTCTTTCAGAGTAGTTCGGTGTACTTCTTCATTTCACTGCTCCATTACTGGAATATAATTTTTCCGCTGTCTCTGGGTGTGTTCTGTAGTTTGATAGGGATTTTAAGGGATACTGGGACTGAATTTTGAAATTCTTACAAATTTAATTCGATTTATTTCATTTTTTTTAGCTGTTTCTTAGATGCATTAAGAACTACTGTCCGACCGAGTAAATATGTCGCATCTCGGGCTGTCTTAGCTCTTTTTTGAAAATATTTAGCCTACTGTACTTATGGAATTAGAAGCCTACGTAATATTTATTTATTTACTTATTTATTTATTTACTTATTTATTTACTCACTTATTTATTTACTTATTTACTTGTTTATTTACTTATTTACTTATTTATTTACTTGTTTATTCACTTATTTACTTATTTATTTATTTACTTATTTATTTACTTATTTACTTACTTCTTTACTTATTTACTTATTTACTTATTTATTTACTTATTTATTTACTTGTTTATTGACTTGTTTATTTACTTATTTATTTATTTACTTATTTATTTACTTATTTATTTATTTACTTATTTATTTACTTATTTATTTATTTACTTATTTATTTACTTATTTACTTGTTTATTTACTTATTTATTTATTTACTTATTCATTTACTTATTTACTTGTTTATTTACTTATTTACTTATTTATTTACTTGTTTATTCACTTATTTACTTATTTATTTATTTACTTATTTATTTACTTATTTACTTACTTCTTTACTTATTTACTTACTTATTTACTTATTTATTTACTTGTTTATTGACTTGTTTATTTACTTATTTATTTATTTACTTATTTATTTATTTACTTATTTATTTATTTACTTATGTATTTACTTATTTATTTATTTACTTATTTACTTGTTTATTTACTTATTTACTTATTTATTTACTTATTTACTTGTTTATTCACTCATTTACTTATTTATTTATTTACTTATTTACTTACTTCTTTACTTATTTACTTATTTATTTACTTATTTGCTTATTTATTTACTTATTTATTTAATTACTTATTTATTTATTTACTTATTTATTTACTTATTTACTTCTTTATTTATTCATTTACTTATTTATTTATTTATTTACCTATTACTTATTTACTTATTTATTTACTTATTCACTTATTTACTTACTTATTTACTTATTTATTTACTTATTTATTTACTTATTTACTTATTTATTTATTTACTTATTTATTTATGTAATTTATTTATTTATTTACTTATTTACTTGTTTATTTATTTACTTATTTATTTATATATCTACTTATTTACTTATTTGTTATTTATTTATTTATTTAGTTATTTACTTATGTATTTATTTACTTATTTAATTATTTACTTATTTACTTATTTCTTTACTTACTTATTTACATACTCATTATTTACTTACTTACTTACTAATTTATTTATTTATTTATTTATTCATTTATTTATTTATTTATTCTGGTGTAGTGAAGGCCATCAGGCCTTCTCTTCCACACCACCAGAAATACAAATACAATAATAGAAATAAAAAGAAATATCGCACTATAAACAAAGTAAAGCCACACAAAAACATACACAGGTTGCAGTCACACAAACTTTAAATGAGTGATTAAGTATCGTAATTAATTATATTTTAACTAATTAACTAACACAAACAAGATACTTCCAATTTTAATCTAGAGTAAAAACACAAATCAACACTTCTAGCAATACCTAAAAAGCATTAACTAAAACAAAATTTTTCAATTTAATTTTGAATTGTGATAAAGTCCGGCAGTTCCTGACGTCATTAGGTAACGAATTCCAGAGGCGAGGTATTTCTACAGTGTAGGAGGATGAGTATAAAGACGTTCTATGATGAGGGTTAGAAAGGAGTGCTTGATGCCGGTTTCGAAGAGTTGTAAGAAATTGAAAGCGCGATAACAGATAATTCGGAGTAGAAGTATACATGATTCTAAACAGAAGAGACAGTGAATGTATTGTTCTTCGTTCCTTCAGACGCACCCATGAAAGTAACTGGAGGGAAGGTGTTATATGGTCAAATTTACGAGTACTGCAGATGAATCGTATGCACACATTATGAACACGTTGTAGTCTCTCAGCTAAGAGTGAACTTACATTAGTTAGCAAGGAATCGCAATAATCAAACTGGGGCATTACAAGAGTCTGGAAATTATGCAACTGTTTAAAATAAGATAAGGATCCAGTTAAGTGTCACGTGATTTCCTCCGTTTTGACAGCCCTGTGACATAACCATTCAGTCAGACAGTGTGTGCAAATTTTGAGCTGAATTGGACTACTAGTTTTAAAGTTACTTTTATTTTAATACTTACTTACTTATGGCTTTTAAGGAACCCGGAGGTTCATTGCCGCCCTCACATAAGCCCGCCATCGGTCACTATCCTGAGCAAAATTAATCCAGTCCCTACCATCATATCCCACCTCCCTCAAATCCATTTTTATATTATCCTCCCATCTACGTCTCGGCCTCGGTCGTGGACAGCCGATAAGGGGTGGTCCCTCAACTTGGGGGTTGGGCGAAAGGCTAACAACCCATCACCGTAAAAAACCAGCTTGTTACGAAACCACTTTTATTTTAATAATGCAAATTAGTACCTAATAAGATTTATATCGCATTAGTACAAGATATATTACAATATGATATAATGGAATGGGGTTGTGGTTTTAGTACATCCCTCATAACAATAACACGGCTACAGAAAAGGACAATAAAAATATCTTGAATATCCCTAAGAACTGTTGCATTCTGAATTTAAAGTAGGCCTAGTCTATTTGATATCCATCAAATTTATAAAAATATCTTATTGAATTTCGTACATAAAAGAGAAATATACTGTATTTAATTTATATTTAGTTGGTAGAGCAGCTGGCTACGGACTGGAAGGTCTGGGGTTCGATCCCAGGTGGTGACAGGATTTTTTCTCGTTGCTCAACTTTCAGAACGGCCCCGAGGTACACTCAGCCTCCTATAAAATTGAGAACCGGATCTTTCTCGGGGGTAAAAGGCGGTCAGAGCGTGGTGCCGACCACACCACCTCATTCTAGTGCCGAGGTCATGGAAAGCATGGGGCTCTATCTCCATGTCCCCCAAGTGCCTTCATGGCATGTTACGGGGATACCTTTTTTTTATTCATATAAATATAAAACTAAAAGATCAGACAACATATGCTTGACAGTTCCTGAATGTACCACAACTGCAGCATATAATCACAGTAGCAGCTTCGGTCTAAAGCTTTATAACAAGATAACAGCTAAATTTTAAAACATTCATTATTTGCTAATACTTCTTACTTTAAAAAAATTATCAAAGTTATTGTTTAAAGAGAAAATACAAAGTTTCAATTATTATAATATCTATTTTTCTTTTTCTCATTTTACTTTTTATTTTGTTAATTAATAAAATACTTATCTTAAAATTTTTATGAAGAAAAACAATATGTATTTTTGTTCTAGAAATAAATTATTATTATTATTATTATTATTATTATTATTATTATTATTATTATTATCGTCACCATCATCGTCATTATATATTTTGTAAAATATAAGCAGTTAAAATGGTTTGGGCATACGTCAGTTCAGCAGCTACCGAGAAAGATCCTAGACTGGGTATTACCTGGAAGAGAGAAGAGAGGTCGTCCCAGAGGCTCTTGCATGGATGATATTAGACGATGGATGAGAAGAAAAGGATTAGAAGAAATGGACTGGGATGACAGAACAGAATGGGAGAAGAAAATAGAAGTGGAATAAACTTTGGACATAGGAAGATGCATTTACATTATATACCTGTTCATGATGATGATCATGATGATGATGATTATTATTATTATTATTATTATTATTATTATTATTATTATTACTACTATTATCATTACTATTATCATTGTTATTGTCATTATTATTATTATTGCTATTATTATTATTATTATTATTATTATTATTATTATTATCATCATCATCTTCATGTTTCCACACCTTTTGTATTGTATTGTATTTATTAACATTCCATGGCATTCATACATTGCTTACAGCTAGAATATGGAACAAGTCAAAAAAATTAATACTATTATAAAATCTTAATTTATAGTCACAGTCTAGATGAAATATATACAGACGAGATTTACAATATACAGTAGTCTACTAGTACAACACAAAGTTTTAGTATCAATTTCATGAAGTGTTATTGAATGTTATGAATTCACCTACAGACAGAAGGCGTGAGAAATTAGGTACTTCTTTGATTTGGCCATAAATAATTTTATGTTTTGAGTTTCATTTTTTATATCGATAGGGAGGTTATTAAAATTTTTACTGCCATATAACGCACTCCTTTTTGATAGCACGATAGACTTGCCGATGGAGTATGAAAGTCATTTTTTGACGCGTATTTATGCTATGAACTGTTGAATTAGTTACAAAGTTTTCACGATTACATACGAGGAAGATTATTAATTAAAAGATATAGGCCTACTGACAAGCCATGGGAATTATTTGTAGTTTTTAGAAAATAGTCCTACACGATTCCCTAGATTTGGCACCTACTATTATTCTAATTACTCTTTTTTTTTGTAATAGAAATATACGCTACTGTTACTATCTGTGGAATTTTCCCAGAATATTATTCCAAAACTCATTACCGAGTGGAAGTATGCAAAGTATAGTGTTTTTAAGGTACTGATATTTACTATCTTTTGCATAGATCTAATAGCAAAACAAGCTGAATTTAGTTTGGGGGTAATTTCTTTGAGTTGGGCAGGGCATGTACCACGTATGGTCGAATCCAGAAATGCATATAGAGTGTTAGTTGGGCGGCCGGAGGGAAAAAGACCTTTGGGGAGGCCGAGACGTAGATGGAAGGATAATATTAAAATGGATTTGAGGAAGACGGGATATGATGGTAGGGACTGGATTAATCTTGCTCACGATAGGGACCGATGGCGGGTTTATGTGAGGGCGGCAATGAACCTGCGGGTTCTTTATAAGCCATTTGTTAGTAAGTATCTTCATGTTTTATCCGGGACAATTATTGCTGAAGTAATAGGTTTACGGGAATTTTTTTTTTACTGATGGCTGGTACTTGACTGTTTGTCATTCACCCATATGAAGCCAGATATGTAGACCAATGTAATGATAGATTCGTTGACCAGGGTGCGTCACAAGAGGATGGTCTATGCTACACTCGCGATTAGATGAGATTATGGTGGAGATTCTCTGGGAGCTCCCGGAGAAAATCCCTGTGTTATCTGGAACAGGGGCTTGCCCAACACAAGTTATAAATCGGTGTTTAGTCGGGGATCGAATCTGAGTCCACAGGAGTATAAGTACAGTGTCCTAGCCACTAAACCACAGTGACAGTTTGGATTTAAATGCTATAGGTTTTTATTAAATAAATAATGTCCATGGTTCTTCATATATACTATGTATAAAGCAGTGCTTGGTATTTGTAACGAGTGCCTTTTTTAATGTTCGCTTTTGGAAGAGAGTTTGTGGCAATAGTAATATGCGTTACAAGAGCGGTATGTTGAAGTTTTCATGTTCGAGGAAAAGTTTGAAAAAGCGAAACGTAGTTGAGCTTTTTTAATTTCCGAGAATTGAAAGAAAACATACCACTCGTGTATCGTACATTATTTTGTGCGAAGATCGTTTATTACATACCTGAAAAACGAATTTCTAATTAGTTGCAATGAAATCTCCACCTTGGTTTCTGTTCAATGACGGCAAATTTGCAAAAGAAAAATATCTATCTTCAACATTGTTGCTTTAAAATGTTTTCTGTGTTTACTATACTCCAGCAGGCCGTGATATATGTCTGTCTTCCCCCCCCCCCCAGTCTATAAATGCGAACTAAAAACAAACGGTAAGGTTATGTAATGATTTATTTTTCATTTTAATATTTAAAAACAATAATTAACAGTGAAATTTAGGTGAAATTGCAGTGGTAAGTTTCCAATTTATAATTATTACTACATCGAACGTCTCTAAAAATAATATGTTAAAAGCCTAAAGCAGTAAAATCAATATGTCACTTAAGCGGTAAGAAGAGGGAAATTGTTATGTGTGTTAGGTTGGGAATACTGAATGTGGTATTTTAGACTTTCCGCGGATTGGTTTTGTGCGGAAACCAAGGAAATACGCACGATCTCGGACAAAATAATATACACTAATACGTTTTTTTTTTTCCTTTAGATTTATATCTTATTTCAACTTCAGATCTGAAAACCCCTGCCAAACAGAAGCATGGAACAAAACCAAAATTTCTTCAACTGTAATATGTAATCAAACTTTGTATTCTATTATCTTGTTTTAAACAAATAATTGAAAATGAAAGGTTCTACCTCTGAAGTCTCTTTACTCATATAAATCGGCAAGGAATGCTTCCGTTGCAATACGATGCCGTAACCCATGGCAACAACACGGCCTTCCCTGAGTGACAAACAATTGACAGTGTTGTAGTGAATAATGGAGGAAACTTGTTCTCGACATTTTGCTATGAAACAGAAGAGACTCGCAAAGTGGCATAAATATTCACAAACAAAGAGAGGGAGGGGATTGTATTTCACGGTGATATACCCCAGAGAGAGAGAGAAGAAGAACCAGCTTCTTTCCAAGGCACCCTGTGCCTCACTCCTGATTAATTTTTGAAAACTGCTTCATTCCATCTTACGCAAGTTGCCAGGTCGTATTTACTAAGATCTAGATATTTTCTTTCCACCCCCTCCCTCCCACCCTTAAGACTTTTTTTTTCGGTGCAAAGGTTTTTATCCTCTTAAAACTTCCTTTTTGCCCTTTTCGCGTCCCATCTCTTTTTCGTTTTCCTGCAGCAAGATTTCAACCCCCTCCTCTTCCAACCCCTCGTGTTCGCTTGCTCTTCCTTTGCAAGCTGCATTGCTCTTTCCCAGGACCTCTGATCGCTCCAGCAACTTACAAGCGCCCCAAGGTTTCCTATGCCACCCCCTCCCCTTTTTTAGTTGTCTCCTGATTCAGCAAGCGTGTCTTTATACCTCCATAGTCCCAGCTTGTTTCTTCATCTCTGTCTCCACCCACCCCCCAAAGAACCCCCCTTCTTTTCCAAGCCTATCTCGTCCACCCACTTAACAGAGTGAGAGAGGCAAAGGGTAAGGAAATAAAAAAAAAAAAGTTCTAAGAAGAAGTAGACGGCGAAATGGGAGGAAAATTTAATTTCAATCTAGTTGATTCAGCAATGCTGTTGCTAAAGTTTAATCTTTGATCAGAGGGTTTAAGTCCTTCCCTATAATGGCGGAAAAGAGGGTGGGTGGGGGTGGTAGAAGAGTTTTATGCATGGTAAAAAAAGGAGAAAGGGACAGCGATATCCGCACGAAGAAAAGAGAAACGAAGCTATAGGATCACTAAGAAAAAAAAAAAATCATCTGATTGCACGAAACTGAAAAACCTGTAATGGCACAGAATCGGTTTCTCTAGTCCTGTCATGTCATGTGTTGTCTTGTTGAGGGTAAAACCAGCGAATAGGGATTATAAAGAATGGACACTTCGCGTCGGTACCTTTGATGTAGCCGGACTGATTTCAATGACCTTTAAGCCAGGTAGAGCGTGAGATTCTCCTTTCTCCCTAGAGTTGGCGCTGACATTACACCAGCTAGCAGTCGACACAGCGGAAATATAACGCATATAATTAATACATCTAGATACATTATGTACTTACTTACTTACTGGCTTTTAAGGAACCCGGAGGTTCATTGCCGCCCTCACATAAGCCCGCCATTGGTCCCTATCCTGAGCAAGATTAATCCACTTTCTATCATCATATCTCACCTCCCTCAAATCCATTTTAATATTACCTTCCCATCTACGTCTCGGCCTCCCCACAGGTCTTTTCCCCTCTGGCCTCCCAACTAACATTCTATATGCATTTCTGGATTCGTCCATACGTGCTACATGCCCTGCCCATCTCAAACGTCTGGATTTAATGTTCCTAATTATGTCAGGTGAAGAATACAATGCGTGCAGTTCTGCGTTGTGTAATTTTTTCCATTCTCCTGTAACTTCATCCCTTTTAGCCCCAAATATTTTCCTAAGAACCTTATTCTCAAAAACCCTCAATCGCTGTTCCTATCTCAAAGTGAGAGTCCAAGCTTCACAGCCATACAGAACAACCGGTAATATAACTGTTTTATAAATTCTGAATTTCAGATTTTTTGACAGCAGACTGGATGACAAAAGCTCCTCAACCGAATAATAACAAGCATTTCCCATATTTATTCTGCGTTTAATTTCCTCTCGAGTGTCATTTATATTTGAATTTTTCCACCTCTTCGAAGTATAAATCTCCAACTTTTATAGTTCCATTTCGCACAATAACTTATTCTGATCACGAGACATAATCATATACTTAGTCTTTTCGGGATTTACTTCCAATCCTATCTCTTTACTTGCTTCAAGTAGAATTTTCGCGTTTTCCTTAATCGTTTGTGGATTTTCTCCTAATATATTCACGTCATCCGCATAGACAAGAAGCTGATGTAACCCGTTCAATTCCAAACCCTCTGTGTTATCCTGAACTTTCCTAATGGCATATTCTAGAGCGAAGTTAAAAAGTAAAGGTGATAGTGCATCTCCCTGCTTTAGCCCGCAGTGAATTGGAAAAGCATCAGATAGAAACTGGCCTATACGGACTAGATAAATTATGTACTCAAATAAAATAAATTGGATCCATAAAATAATAAATCCGTCATTAACTGTAATGTCTAGACTCTAGAGTTCCTTTATAATGAGAGTTGAGACGTTGACCCCAACAACAATTAAAATATGTAATGATTTGATAGCACTGAAAATGAAAAAAACAAAACTCTTATGAGAAGTAAAACCATATAGGCCCCTACCTACATATATTATATTATATAAAAATATTAAACGAATTTGATACATAATTTTATAATGTATTATATTAATTTATAATATAAGTTATTATATCTGAAATATAAAAAAATATATATTATTACAACTAGTTCGTCATTGAGAAATAAGGAAAAGCTGTTAACTTGAATTTATGTTACTGGATTATGCAATAAGGCAGGCGATGTTTGGATCCTGTGTCTCAACTCTATTCTCAATTATTATCTTAGCCTATGCTCGATTACACTAACCTCTAGCGCTTGAAAGTGGAACTAAACGCCGGCGCACAGAGAAACAAAACACAGGAAAATTCGCTGTGTCCATTCTTTATAATCCCTATTCGCTGGTAAAACCCTGTAACTAAACCTGTTTTTTAAGATATTTGCATATTATCTCAAAAGTAAGAAAAAATATACTTTTTTCCTCTTGTGCGTACGATGACAAGGTAAAAGCGGTTCTCTTGCTGAGACGTCAATTTATATCCGCAACTCGATTTCCGTTATGAAGTATTCGGTGCACTCCAGCTGTCCTCTCTGGCACAGTTGTTCCGTCCACAAACAGAATTCCAATTCCACCTACGATCCGCGCCAGGAATAAACCGCACAACTTCAGAGTCACTCACAAGCTAGCTAGTACATTCTGTTGTTCCAACTTGCGTGTGGTGACACAATGACATACTCAACCTTACACAGGTACGATGACGCGTACATTTTAGGAGTCAAATTACCCACACATGCACAACATTGAATATTTATACCGTTCCCCGGTTAAACCACGAAATTTCAGAGGTTTGGATTTTGTCTCAAGTTGTAAGAAAACCGATCTATAACCGATAGACTACTTATAAAAATTTCTCAAATTCATTGGTTCTCTCTTCAAATTGAAATTACAGTAAAATTTGAATTGTACGTAACTGAAATTATGCACAACTTAGAACTTACTTACAAATGGCTTTTAAGGAACCCGGAGGTTCATTGCCGCCCTCACATAAGTCCACCATCAGTCCCTATCCTGAGCAAGAATAATCCAGTCTCTACCCTCATATCCCATCTCCATCAAATCCATTTCAATATTATCCTCCCATCTATGTCTTGGCCTCCTGAAAGGTCTTTTCCTCTCAGGTCTTTCAACTAACACTCTATATGCATTTCTAGATTCACCCATGCATGCTACATGCCCTGCCCATCTCAAACGTCTGGTTTTAATATTCCGAATTATGTTAGGTAAAGAACACAATGTGTGCAGTTTTGCGTTGTGTAACTTTCTCCATTCTCCTGTAACTTCATCCCTCTTAACCTCAAATATTTTTCTAAGCACCTTAAGTATTCTCGAACACCCTTAACCTCTGTTTCTCTCTCAAAGAAAGAGTCCAAGTTTCACAACCATACAGGATTATCGGTAATATAGCCTAACTTACTTACTTACTGGCTTTTAAGGAACTCGGAGGTTCATTGCCGCCCTCACATAAGCCCGCCATAGGTCCCTATCCTGAGCAAGATTAATTCAGTCTCTACCATCATATCCCACCTCCCTCACATCCATTTTAATATTATCCTCCAATCTACGCCTTGGCCTCCTCAAATGTCTTTTTTCCTCCGGCCTCCCAACTAATACTCTATATGCATTTCTAGATTCACCCATACGGGCTACATGCCCTGCCCATCTCAAACGTCTGGATTTAATGTTCCTAATTATGTCAGGTGAAGAATACAATGCGTGCAGTTGTGCGTTGTATAACTTTCTCTATTCTCATGTAACTTCATCCCTCTTAACACCAAATATTTTCTTAAACACCTTATTCTCGAACACTCTTAATCTCAGTTCCTGTCTCAGTGAAAGTCCAAGTTTCACATCCATACAGAACAACCGGTAATATAACTGTTTTATAAATTCTAACTTTCAGATTTTTTGTCAGCAGACAAGATGACAAAAGCTTCTCAACCGAATAATAACAGGCATTTCCCATATTTATTCTGCGTTTAATTTCCTCCCGAGTGTCATTTATATTTGAGCCGTTCAGAGCAAAAGTGGTGTAAGTTAAAATTGGGTAATGAGGTTTAAAGTAAAAATTCTGTACAATACAGCGCAAAGTAGGAATTAATATGTTCTTCTTGCTATTCACTGAGTACTAGTTTAAATAAATTGAATATTAATTGCTTCTTTGCGCTGTATTTTACAGAATGTTTACTTTAACCCTCACTACCCATTTTTGACTTACACCACTTCTGCTCTGAACGGCTCATTTGTTACTGTTGCTCCAAGGTATTTGAATTTTTCCACCTCTTCGAAGGATAAATCTCCAATTTTTATAGTTCCATTTCGTACAATATTCTGGTCATGAGGCATAATCATATACTTAGTCTTTTCGGGATTTACTTCCAACCCTATCGCTTTACTTGCTTAGTAGAATTTCCGCGTTTTCCCTAATCACTTGTCGCTTTTCTCCTAACTTATTCACGTCATCTGCATAGAGAAGAAGCTGATGTAACCCGTTCAATTCCAAACCCTCTGTGTTATAATGACCTTTTCTAATGGCATATTCTAGAGTGAAGAATATAGCCTAACTCTTTTATAAATTCTAACTTTCAGCAGACTGGATGACAAAAGCTTCTCAAAAGAGAATAATAACAGGCTTTTCCCGTATTTATTTTGCGTTTATTTTTCTCCCGAATGTCACTTTATGTTTGCTACTGTTGCTTCAAGATATTTGCATTTTTCTATCTCTTCATGAAAACAAAATATTATTCCACGATTGTTAAATTCAGACGTCAAGTTGTTGGTGATAGTACACCAGTTGGAAAAAATTACAATACATTAAAAATGGTTAACGGAAGCTGGTTATAGTTAAACAAACATGGTTTTTAAACGTTAACTTAGCGAAATGTTGATAAAACCTTATCGATGGACAGAAACATTTGAATATCGCAATTTATTGCAACATGTCTAACATAAATCATTCCAACTACACGAATATGAATGCTGAGCCCTGATTATTCACACAAGTTCATTAAAGAAAAGACATAAATTACATTCAGAAGTTTCTTGGATTTAAAACCTGGACACAAACTGCGACAATATTTGGGAAGGGTGATTTAGAGTTCTGCACCCAAATACCTTTACTCAGAAACTCAGAAATTCACAAGAATTGCCGTTATAATTGTGTAGAAACATCTATTTTAAGAGTATTTTAGTTTCTTCTCTCAATCTGATTTCACTGTCGCTCCGTTATTTGTAATACACCGTTCACCAACTTGTATTTACGAATGAAGTAAAAAAAATAAGTGATTAGTAAGTGATATAGTAGGCCAATGTGTGAATGAACATGTATATAAATGCAATATTGAGTGAATATATGATTGAAAAAAAATCAACGACTGAATAAAGTACAGCTCATGCATTTTGACAAGACACTCGCAATGCGCAGTAGGGAACAATGTTTCTGTGGAAGGGGTAGGAGTAGAAGGGAAGGTCGGGCGTGTGTATACAGAGTTCAAGGCAAAGGCTGACCCATTCCCCTATAATTCGTAAGTAGACTCATCCGATCTCGTGATCAGCTCTGTAGGAAGAGTGGGAGAGTGTCTGGACGTAATGCATGGGTTGTAACAGATTATTGAAAAATAGAATAGATTAATGAATAAATTAGCTAGCTAACAAATGAATTAATAGCAAAGGGTTCTTTAAATGACGAAGGATAATAATTTTGAATGGCTTTTTTATGCTCTCTGCAAAAATGAAATCTTTTTTCGTCAAACACTCACAGTTTTTATGTAATTCCTTAAGTGCGCTATATTTAAATTTCGCACTTAATCTTACACTGCAATCGACATAATTTATCATAAAGTGATTGAAAACGATCGGGTTAGAAGAGAATGGCCTGCTAGAACAACAATGAAATCCTGGGCAGAAAAATAACATTACAGAATGTCTGGTGAAACGAGAAAAGAACATCTCGCCGCCTATTCACAGTAAACTTGGAATAATGAAACAGTTTGTCAAAGTATTGCATAAAGACGGTGATATTTCTAAATTTTCCTTTCTCTCTGACGCTAAAATTAAAGAAGGAATATTTGTGGGACCCAACATAAGAAGTTTGATGAAATATGCCTTCCTCTTTGTCTCCTCACATGATACATATATGAAGAGTCCACTGCAAGAATGATGGATCTCATTTGGATTACATTTTGCAGGAGAAGCAGTTGAAAGTTTGAAATGCTTAGCGCTCAAAGCTTAACTGTAATTTTCCGATCATTACTGGACAATGACTATCAGTTTTAATGCCATATAACTCTCTATGTACATTCTATATGTCTTAAGCTATGCATTGACAGTCTTGGTTCATTTTCGACAAGAAAGTGACATCCATCATTCTTGCAGTGGACTCTTCATATCTTAATGTCGTTTATCATCACATATTTTCTTCTGCCCCGAACTCTTCTCCCGTTCGCATTTCCTTCTAGTGCATCCTTCAATAGGCAGTTTCTTCTCAGTCAGTGGCCCAAATAAATCCTTTTCCTCTTCAGTATCATTCTTTCTTCACCCACTCTTTCCAATACAGCTTCATTTCTTATTCTGTCTGTCCACATCACACATTGCATTCTTCTACATATCCATTTTTCAAATGCTTCTATTCTTTTCTCTTCACTTCGTCGTAATGTCCATATAATGCCACATTCCACACAAAGCACTTCACTAATCTCTTCCTTAGTTCTTTTTCCAGAGATCCGCAGAAGATGCTCCTTTTTCTATTAAAAGCTTCCTTTGCCATTGCTATCTTCCTTTTGACTTCCTGGCAGCAGCTCATGTTACTGCTTATAGTACACCCCAAGTATTTGAAGCTATCCACTTGCTCTACTGCCTCATTTAAAATTCGCAAGTGTACATTCTTTGTCTTCCTATGACCATGGTCTTCATAGTCTTATTTGCTTTTATCTTCATCCTATACTGCTCACAGCTGTCATTTAGCTCCAGTGGCATATTCTTTAGTATCATTTCCTCTTCTGCTAACAACGCCATATCATCAGCAAATCTGATGCACTTTATTCTTCTTCCTCCGACTATCACTCCTCCCATGTTTTGAAAATAGTTCTTGACTAAATTCTGCAAGTGTAAATCTGTAGAGCTCGGAAAAATTGCCACAAGTCAAAAATGTTAATTTTACAGGAGAAGAGAAAAAATACTGTCTTCACACTAGTTTATGTCGATTTGATTTTCTTCTGTATGAATTATTGTAATGGGAGAAATACTTGTCTCTTTTCCCAAGCGATCAGATGTTCCGTAAGTTGTCAATAAATTATTAAAAAATGTTTGTGGAAACTGACTTAAGTTATGCCACTCTTCTCTAGCACTGCAGAGCTGTTATCGTTTAGATAAATAAAAAAAATGGAACTAAATATTTCCGCACCGGAAATCGAACCCAGGACGATACGAAGGAGAAGAGTTCGCCAGGCGCTGTTCACCTGATATCCCAACATAGTTCAGTTGGTTAAGGGTACTCAGCGCGCCAAACTGAGGATCCTGGATTCGATTCCCTTTGCCATTAATAGTAGTAGTAATAATAATAATAATAATAATAATAATAATAATAATAATAATAATAATAATAATAATAATAATAATAATTCTATGTACATCTTGATTACACAACTTTTAACACTGTATCACTTCGGAATATGTATGATAAGACTTTCTTGTGTTAAATTTAACGTATGTTATGCAAATCTAGTCTTTCAGGTGAAGCTTCCTGTAAAGCAGATCTGAATAATTTCAAGGAAAAAAATTGTTCCGGGGCCGGGTATTGATCCCGGAACC
Source organism: Periplaneta americana (assembly GCF_040183065.1). Classification (NCBI taxonomy): domain Eukaryota; kingdom Metazoa; phylum Arthropoda; class Insecta; order Blattodea; family Blattidae; genus Periplaneta; species Periplaneta americana. The sequence continues at coordinate 23,048,929 of NC_091130.1, forward strand.
TCTGGTTGAACGTACCAGCGCTCTCCCAACTGAGCTACCCGGGAACTCCACCCGACACCGTCTCAACTTCTCCCTTTATATCCACACAACTCGCGTGGGCTGACGAAACGCCCGAGACCCACATCGAGTGCACACAAACTCTGTGTGACTTGGAATTGTGGTTTTCTGTTAACGTACACAGTGACGTATATATTATGCAAATCTAGTCTTTCAGGTGAAGCTTCCTGTAAAGCAGATCTGAATAATTTCAAGGAAAAAAATTGTTCCGGGGCCTGGTATCGATCCCGGGACCTCTGGTTGAACGTACCGACGCTCTCCCAACTGAGCTACCCGGGAACTCCACCCGACACCGTCTCAACTTTTCCCTTTATGTCCACACAACTCGCGTGAGCTGACGAAACGCCAGAGACCCACATCGAGTACACACAAACTCTGTGACTTGGAATTGTGGTTAACGTATGTTGTTAGCATGTTTCGACCTATTTTGGGTCATCTTCAGAACTGGTCTTTGAGTCTACACTACGAACGCACCCTCGCAGGAAACAAGAGGCGCCAAGACCAACAACGACCAGTTCTGAAGATGACCCAAAATAGGTCGAAACATGTTAACAAGGTACGTTAAATTTAACACAAGGAAGTCTTATCATACATATTCCGAAATAATTCTATGTTGAGCGTAATTTTCGCGTTTACTTCTTTCAGAGCAAAAATCTTAAAACTCCTTCCTGGAATTTATTGAATGCGGCAAGTATGATAGTTGCTTGATATGAAGGAAAACGCAAGTTCTGTAGCTACAGTAATGATATAATTTTGTTGCAGGTACGGCATGGACCTCAACGGTGCGAGGCGGAAGAACGCGACGAGAGAGACGACGAGCACGCTGAAGGCCTGGCTCAACGAGCACAAGAAGAACCCCTACCCCACCAAGGGCGAGAAGATCATGCTGGCCATCATCACCAAGATGACGCTCACCCAGGTGTCCACGTGGTTCGCCAACGCGCGGCGACGCCTCAAGAAGGAGAACAAGATGACGTGGGAGCCGAGGAACCGTGTGGAGGACGAGGACAACAACAACGACGACGACGGCAGCGCCAGCGGGCGGAAGAGTGCCGACAACGTCAAGGATCCCGGTGAGTCCATGAGACAACATTACTTTCTTTTGAATAACATGTTTGGTAACAGAAATACGTAGGAAATTCTTTTAAGTGAATAAACTAGAAAGTTAACGATTTAGTAAGCGAATGAGTGGCAATTTTAACCAGTTAGTAAGTGAATAAGTTGTTAGATTGATGATTTAATAAGTGAATATGTTAAAAATAAACGAGTTAGTAAGAGAATAAATTATGAGTGAATTATTTAGTACGCGAATGAGTTCATAAGTGAATAATTTATTACATTGATGACTCAATAAGTGAATCTGTTAAAAATAAACTAGTAAGGGAATAAGTTATTGAGTGAGTGATTTAGCAAGCGAATGAGTTAATAAGTGAATAGCGTAGTAATTTCAACGAGTTGTAAGTGAACAATTCATTATGATTTGATAAGTGAATATGTTAAAAATAAACAAGTCAGTAAGTGAATAAGTTATTATAATGATGACTTAATAAGTGAATCTGTTAAAAATAAACTAATAAGGGAATAAGTTATTGAGTGAGTGATTTAGCAAGCGAATGAGTTAATACGTGAATAGCGTAGTAATTTCAACGAGTTGTAAGTAAACAATTCATTATGATTTGATAAGTGAATATGTTAAAAATGAACAAGTTAGTAAGTGAATAAGTTATTATAATGATGACTTAATAAGTGAATCTGTTAAAAATAAACTAATAAGGGAATAAGTTATTGAATGAGTGATTTAGCAAGCGAATGAGTTAATAAGTGAATAGCGTAGTAATTTCAACGAGTTGTAAGTGAACAATTCATTATGATTTGATAAGTGAATATGTTAAAAATAAACAAGTTAGTAAGTGAATAAGTTATTATAATGATGACTTAATAAGTGAATCTGTTAAAAATAAACTAATAAGGGAATAAGTTATTGAGTGAGTGATTTAGCAAGCGAATGAGTTAATACGTGAATAGCGTAGTAATTTCAACGAGTTGTAAGTGAACAATTCATTATGATTTGATAAGTGAATATGTTAAAAATAAACAAGTAGTAAGTAAATAAGTTATTATAATGATAACTTAATAAGTGAATCTGTTAAAAATAAACGAGTTAGTAAGGGAATAAGTTATTGAGTGAGTGATTTAGCAAGCGAATGAGTTAATAAGTGAATAACGTAGTAATTTCAACGAGTTAGTAAGTGAATTAGTCATTAGATTGATGATTTGCTAAGTGAATATGTTAAAAATAAACGAGTTAGTAAGTGAATATGTTACTGAATGAGCGATTTATTTATTTATATATATATTTATTTATTTATTTCATCAATCTTTGTTCACGTCACGGCGGATTAGATATAGAGTGAGCGATTTAGAAAGCGAATGAGTTAATATGTAAATAACGTGGCAATTTTAACGAGTTAGTAAGTGAATAAGTTGTTAGATTGAGGAATATGTTAAAAATAAACTAGTTAGTAAGTGAATAAGTTAGTGAGTAGATGAGTTAGTAAGTGAATGAGTTAAGTACTGAACGAGTTAGTAAATAAGTTATTGAGTTACTGAATTAGTAAGTGAATGAGTTTGTAGATAAATGAGGAACAGGAAATACAATATGTGAGTGATTGAATAAGATGACGTGAATAAGATAGTGAGTGGATGAGTTAGTAAGTGGGTGAGTTAAGTACTAAACGAGTTAGTAGATGATTATTGAGTAACTGAAATAGTAAGCGAAAGTGAATGAGTCTGTAGATAAATGAGAGACAAGGAATACAATATGTGAGTGATTGAATAACGATCAAGTGAATAAGTTAGTGAGTGGATGAGTTAGTAAGTGAAGGGGTTGAGTGGTGAACGAGTTAGTAAATGAATTATTGAATTACTGAAATAGTAAGTGAATGAGTTTGTAGATAAATGAAGAACAGGGATTACAATCTGTGGGTGACTGAATAATCGATCAAGTGAATAAGTTAGTGAGTGGATGAGTTAGTAAGTGAATTATTGAAGTACTAAACGAGTTATTGAGTTACTAAACTAGCAAGTGATTAAATAAACGATCAAGTGAATAAATTAATGAGTTAGGTAATGAACGAGTTAGTAAATGAAATTTTGAGTTACTGAAATATTAAGTGATTCTGTTTATTCACTCAGAAGAATTTCTGAAATAATTCTGTATACTTGACGTATATCTCCCTTTATTTTTGAACGTATCTTCTGTTGCTGCCTAGTTTTGTTGTGTTAAGATTTTAAAAAGCATATTTTGTTGAATTCCATACTCTTAGGGCTATAAGCTTAGAGAAAGTAAATGAATACAATAATTGTATTGCTTGAAGTCGCAAAATTACTCCACCAGGAATATTTAAAATCGTACATTTTGTTGCAAATTTAAATTTTATTTGTATATTATTCCGTGCGTATGAGCCATTTAGATCAGAAAATTGATCGCTCGCTTATTCGAAAGGTTCCCACACGCTCTCCGCTAAGTGTAAAAGTAGGCCTATGTGTTTTTTTAGTTGGTTATTTAACGACGCTGTATAAACTACTAGGTTATTTAGCGTCGGTGGAATTGGTGATAGCGAGATGGCATTTGGCGAAATATGACCCAGGATTCCCCATAGATTGTCTGACATTTGCCTTAACCTCGGGAAAAACTTAACTATATAATCACCCCAAGCGGAAATGGAACCCACGCCCGAACACAACCCCGTATCAGTAGGCAAGCATGTCAGCCGACTATAAAATCTACTATATTAATCTAAAAATGCATCACTCTAAATTGTAATACAGAGTATTATAATCATATTGCTAATTAGCATATAAAAGTATACCGTCTCCAGAAAGACTATCCCTTATTACAAGATTCGTTTACACAAAATCTGGTAACGTTAATAGAAAGCAGGTTATACCAAAACATATAGAGAAACTTACAAAATTTCCTTTTCTGTTGCTTGTTTAGCTTTAGTGATGAAAATGTTACGTGTAGCATGTGTGTTTCTAAGATGAGCCTACATTCCAGACCTGCTGTAAAATCAACGGACACAATTTTATGTTGTTATTAAACAGTACAGGAATAGTCCAATTGTGAACAGGTGGTGCGGCCTCATGCATAACAGAATCATTGGACCCTTTTTTTTTTTCCGATGAGAGTTTTTTATAGCACCTCAGCTAGAAGAGTTTCAACCTTAGTTGATACTCCAACAAGATGGTGTGACACTTTGGGATTAATTTTTCGGAACTTCAACTTAAAATTTCCGGATAGATGGATTGGACGTGAAGGTCTGACATCCTGGCCATCAAGATCCCCAGACATAACTATCTTAATTTTTTCTTGTGAGGTTACGTGACAGACATAGTCTATTCACAACGTGTGCCAGATGTTTTTGCTTCCATTATCGAAGAAATGCTGCAGAACACTGCGTGAAACCAACGGCGCACATGTTCACTAGTATGGTGAAAGAAACTTCATGACTCCCCTTATATTCCACTAAAAACTTTTGTTTTTTTGTAGCTTTGCTAGATTTTGTATAACTGAATGTTGTAATGAGGGAAAGACTTTGTGAACACTCTGAATATTATTACGAAGAAAGAATTCATTTAATTAAAATAACAAAAACCACTTCATTTCCAACGCTTCCTTTTGTAATATAACTCAGTTTATCAATAACGGATTTGGAGGGGTGGGTTAGTGGGTTATTTGACGACGCTTTATCAATTTGCTGTGATTGTCTAGCTCCTGAATGATATGGAGATGATAATGCCAGCGAAATGACTCCAGGGAGCGTCGAAAGTTATCCAGCATTTGCTCTGAATGATTTGGAGGGAGAAACTACTTAAGTTTGGTACACTGCTATCATTATGTGAATAGACACTTTTCTTGACTTCATGAACTGAAGTTAAGTTTCAGAGCAAAATTTTCCACAATTGTAAAGGGACGTATCTCTTCCTATCTCATTGTTCAAGGGCGGACTTCAGTTTGTGATAAATGTCTATCTGAATGATATGTAAAAACTACTGAACAAAAAGAATTCAGTCTCGTCTAAACGTTGTCACATATTTTAAATAGAACTTTACATAATATTTATTGTTATCCAGTAATTCACAGCCAGCTATCGTGAGTGGCTAGTAGGTGGTCACATTATCACCAGTCTAATCACTAGTTGTTAGCTTATGCCCTTAATTAAGACATACATTTCAGCTTTAGTTGATCAAGTTACAATGTGGAAGAACATAATTCTGTTCAGTGAAGTTTTAATAAATGTATTTTCTTACTTTAAGATATACCTATATCAATTCATATGAAATGCCGCCTAACTTGAAGTAAAGACAAATGGTGCTTCAATTTGGGAACATACTTCTCACTTCTCCGCTACGGCGTGGTAGGGGCTCGGACCACATTTATAACATACACAATCTAGTTCACTAGTATATACATACTAGAGTTGGGTCGATTCGTGAACGAATCGTTCATTCGAACGACTAATAATAAAGAATCGTAAGAATCGATTCGTGGTATCAACGAATCGTCGTTCAAAAGAATCGTAACGAATCGTCGTTCAAAAGAATAGTAACGAATTGACACGCTATCGTAACCCACGATTCTATTTACTTGTTTGATGTAACCTGCCAACGGACATTTCCGAAAAGTGCCGAATACTCCCGAGCGAGAGTGAAATCAAAATATGTACTGCATTTGTTAAGTATGGAAAATAATGAACACAAACCTGAAATTTGCATAGTTAAATAGAAATGTAATGCAAAAATGTACTTCGTAATAAGGTTCAGTTGATAAATTATAATTTAGAAACATTATATTGGGTAATTTTGTAGACTAATGGAGGTCATGCTGAATGGTTCCAGCCAATGAGAAAGAGACAATCATTTGTCTCGCCTCTTATGCCATCTACAGTATGCTAGAGATGTAGAACGTTTTTGTTCTACGCGTGGTTTGCAAAGGAAAGTGTCCTGTAAGTCGTTCGTTGACGAATCGTTGGAATCGCAGAGTAGGAAGAATCGTGAACTCGTTGACGATTCAAAAGAATAGTTGGAATCGCAGACTGAGATGAATCGTGAACGAATCGTTAGAATCGATTCGTAATGTATGAGTGAATCGTTGGAATCGACTTCTGTAAAAGAATCGTGTTGCCCAACTCTAATACATACAGTCATGAAGCTCAATACGTAAGAAATGTGCAACCAATGACAGTTGAACTTTAGTTGCTAGACATTAGGATCGCTACTATGGCCTCATCACAGATCAACGAGTTAGAAGAGAGAAACTAAATGAAAATGATGTACATTAATGTGAGGTACACTGTTAAATTTTGTACACCATTCTCTACAGTATCTTTTAAAAGTACTGTTTAAAGTGTCCACCATTTGCGTGTCTACAGCTTTCATATTCCTGATCCAGTTATCTGTCACGGTATAAGTGAGCAGTTGCTGCGGCATTGTGACCAGTTTCGCCATAAATTAACAACATATCCAGATACTCACGATTAGAAACCTGTGGCATCTCGTTGTGTTTCAACTGCTTCAACTGCAAAGACGAAGTGAATGTAAGCGTATCGTCCGCTCCGTACACCTAGCTCGACCACATGTTTTGCGTACGTAAGAAACAGTGTTGCCAGCGTGTCATAGCCCTCTTCCCATGCAATTTGTACACGACTATTAACGCGATTTATTCGAAATCTGTGTTATTTTCCATGCAAATACTACAGTAACATGGCCATACATAGCTTACTCTACCATCATACAGAGATAAAAATACAATTTTCAGCAGTTTCATAAAAAACTTAATCATAATTTCAAGTTAAAAAAGACCATTTTTTTTTTTTCGAAAACCGGCCTTCTAGAAACAAAATATTATTAGACTTTCTTGTTTGTAATAATTCGAGATATCATATCCCAGAAGGATTGTAAAAGGTTACCTTCCACCCTGTATAGCGACCAGCTTAAGGTTAAACTCTGACTTATTCATCTGAAGGTAATTCACTTTATGGCGCTGGCTTCAATCTCTTGAACATGTGTCCTCATTCATGGTAAAAGTACTATTATTCAGAAGCCTTTCTCAAATGATGTCCATATCTCGTTATACAGGGACATCATTTTATTTTTACTAACATTTTTAATATTAACCTGGCTATGCCTTTAGAGAACCGGAAACACAGTTTGCTACCCCACAGTTTGCTACTGTAGTTCGATGATACTGGCGTAAAACACAAACAAATAACGCTACTAGGTATAGGAGGGAAGAAAAGTAGTTTATCCATTTACGTAAACTACGAAATATCGCGATTTTGAGTTCGATAATTTTCATTGGGTTTTTGTTTAATCAAAATACAGTACGGTATTAAGAATAAGTGTTTTTAGTCACGAACTGAGTTATCCATGCGAACGTGTTCATTATGCAGTGTATATTATACTGTCTACAGCATATTAGCGTACACTATAGAGAATGAAATTAAATTGAAAAATAATAATATGAATATTTAAACACATTTTTGAAAATGGTGGCCGTTAATTTCGATACAGGCTTCAGTTCTTTTGTGCATATTATCGCACTATAGACTATTGCATCTAAATCCAATTTCCAGTTTCGTTCTTCGTACTGGTAACTCATGTTGAAATAATTCTATACCTACTCTATAAAAGAGTACCTTACGTACTGTAAATTCATGTTCACTTCTGCCCGACCCGCACAGATAAAATTACTCAGACATGCTATCTACTGTCCAAGTGGTTATGTCGCAGGATCGTAGAAAGGGGGGAAATCACGTGACAGTTAATTACTTAACGAGGTCCTTTTATTTAAGTTATTTTAAAGAGTTGTATAATATTACGTAGACGTCCAGTTCCTAACAGAAATTAATGTTTTCAGAAAAGAGCTAAGACAGCCCTGCTTTTACAGAGGGGCGTGCAGAAGCAGGTGGGGAAAATCGGGATGCGCCGTAGGCAAACGGACAGTACCTTTGCGAAAATATGATTCAATATTTCGTCACTGGAAAACGCGAACATATTTCTGGAACGTACTATACTCACTAACTCAGTACTGTTTATTATATGCGGCCTTGGTTGTGTGGAGGACAGTTGGAACTTCATTAGTAGAAGGGGTGGGAGTAAAGTACATTCAAAAACTCAGGTACAATAAAAATTGAAGTAAATATAAAATGATGTCCCTGTATTTTCTTTTAAACCTTACTCCACAACGCAAATCATTTATTATTTTTACATCTAAGAATAGCCTTCACAATGTATAACGTCAGGAGTGGACTCACCTGTGGCAAGTTGAACGAACCAGTCCGGATCCCGGGTCGGCCCAGCGGTCTGCAGATTTCGTTACTGCGGTCAGAAAAGACACCACCACGAAACCTAGGTCACGTGACAAGCATCCATTTCACCTAGCAAGAAGGTGGGGGTACAATTCTTGCGATTGTTCTTACAAGACGTGACGGCTGAAACAAATGACAGTGGAAATAAAGCTAATTTATTACTTAACTGTAACATTTGGCAATTGACATATCTTTAAGCGACACTTTTCAGGTATACAGCATTACGACATTGTCGAATTATCACTTTTGTTGCGACTATTACACTTTTACTACGTCATACTACTTTCGACTAATAAAACGGGTCGAAAAGAAGTCTTTTAACCAAACATGGCTGCTTACCGCATAATTTTATCGCTTCCCTAGCATTTGTTTAATTTTATCACTTCCCTAGCATTTGTTTTTAGATTAGATTAGATTAGATTTATTTATTTAACCTGGTAGATTACAACTATAACATGAACAATAAGATTACAATTAATATTAAATTTACATTTACAATTACAATAAAAATTAAAGTACGACAAGAATACCTGATTAATGAAAGCTAGACATTTTATCATAGAAGTTAAGAACAAAGAATATTTTTGTATTTACTAAATTACAAATTAAACCTACAATAACAAAATTCTATAGTGATGAAATTACCGGATATTGAGATGTTTTGTGGTAGATTAAAAGAACTATTTACAAGAAACCATGTCTGAACGAGTCTCAATTACTGACCAAGTGCCTAGTAAGTTTGCGCTTGAATTGAATTTTATTTCGACAGTCCCTGATGCTAGCAGGTAGTGAGTTCCAGAGTCTTGGCAGGGCTATTGTATCACTACCCTAGCATTTGTCCCTTTCTTTGCCAACATTTCAAACTGCAAATTCTTTACGGTACTATAAAACATGCTTTGCGATCGTAACTTGTTTCCCGCATAGGCAGTCGACTGAAAATGATGGCTCCGTTCAAACATTTTGGTAAAGGTAACATTAGTGAAAAGGAATTTTAGTAAGTCAATTAATATCTATTTTATTGAACTGGAGTACTTTATTCCTTCTAATCTTATATACTTTCTTCTAATCATATAATAGTCAATTAAATCCCATTACGCATTACTATTATTATTATTATTATTATTATTATTATTATTATTATTATTATTATTATTATTATTATTATTATCATTATTATTATTATTATTCTTATTATTATTATTATTATTATTATTATTATTATTATTATTATTATTATTATTATTACTTACAAATGGCTTTTAAGGAACCCGAAGGTTCATTGCCGCCCTCACAAGAGCCCGCCATCGGTCCCTATCCTTTGCAAGATTAATCCAGTCTCTATCATCATACCCCACCTCCCTCAAATCCATTTTAATATTATCCTCCCATCCACGTCTCGGCCTCCCCAAAGGTCTTTTTCCCTCCGGTCTCCAAACTAACACTCTATACGCATTTCTGGATTCGCCCATACGTGCTACATGCCCTGCCCATCTCAAACGTCTGGATTTTAAGTTCCTAATTATGTTAGGTGAAGAATATAATGCGTGTTGTGTAACTTTCTCCATTCTCCTGTAACTTCATCCCGCTTAGCCCCAAATATTTTCCTAAGCACCTTATTCTCAAACACCCTTAACCTATGTTCCTCTCTCAGAGTGAGAGTCCAAGTTTCACAACCATAGAGAAGAACCGGTAATAGAACTCTTTTATAAATTCTAACTTTCAGATTTTTGGACAGCAGACTGGATGATAAAAGCTTCTCAACCGAATAATAACAGGCATTTCCCATATTTATTCTGCGTTTAATTTCCTCCCGAGTGTCATTTATATTTGTTACTGTTGCTCCAAGATATTTGAATTTTTCCACCTCTTCGAAGGATAAATCTCCAATTTTTATATTTCCATTTCGTACAATATTCTGGTCACGAGACATAATCATATTCTTTGTCTTTTCGGGATTTACTTCCAAACCGATCGCTTTACTTGCTTCAAGTAAAATTTCCGTGTTTTCCCTAATCGTTCGTGTAATTATTATTATTATTATTATTATTATTATTATTATTACCATTATCAACATTCGTATTATTACTATTAATTCCATTATTATTAAGTCATACATCAATTTTTATAAAACTTCATTTAGTCCAGGTGTGCCCTTTTTGCAGACACATTCCCATAATTCAAATGACTCGGCGTGCACAGAGACGCGAAGTAAATTAAATCTAGTTGTTAAATAATAATGGAATCCTGTCAACATTAATAAATAGAACGGATTTTAACAGAATGCGGGCGAAGCACAATACGTCACACAATTCTCACGCGTTTATTTATAGACACTCAGGATGAAGTACCGCCTGCCGTCTAGTACACTGAAAAACTCTCGCAACTATTCGATGATGATGATGATGATGATGATGATGATGATGATGACGTAATTGTGAATACATAACGAAATTGAACAATTCAACATTAAAATGGGACACACTCACGGAGAGAATAACGCGAATTCGATTATGCGCACTGTTCAAAACATACAGAGGTGAGCCTGCCTGGAGAGAAATAAAAGATAGGTTGCAGCCGCCAAATTACTCTTCAAGGAACGATCACTCATATAAATTGAGGGAAAGAAGACAGAGGACGGACACTGGAAAGTATTCTTTTCTCAATCGTACTATCAGGGACTGGAATGCTTTACCTGCAGACTTACTAAAAGCTTTACCAATAACCAAAAATGTATTTAAAAATAGGCTTAAGGACTTTACTAATAGACGGTAATACATTATTCAGACTATTTTGTGGTTTTACAAGTATAGTGAGTAAGCAGAGAAACATAGTGTATCTCCAGTGATTTATTTTCGGTGTACAGTGTGTTGTAGTGAGAGTGCAGTGAGCTTAAAAGTAAATTCTGAGAGTTATAATGGCAGAGAAATGAGATAGATTTATAGTGAAAAGGTTTGAGTTATATTGAACGTCCTAAATTGCTTCTAATGGGGTCTAGGCTAGCGATTTGAGGTTAATATAGTAAGTACAATTCTACGGAATAATAAGGTGTTTTGTTATTTGAAATGTTGTATCAGTGAAAAAGTGTGTTGTGTCTGTGAAGTGTGTTGTACCAGTGAAGTGTGTTGTGTCAGTGAAGTTCTATAGTTTATAGTGGTAGTGCAAAGTATTTGAACAGTGAAATGTTTTTGAAGTATTAGTGAAATGAGGATAGTGTCAGTGAAATGTTTCATAGTTCCAGTGCAGTGAGTGAATTGATAGCGAAATGAGTGTAGTGCTGAAAGGTACTTGTGCATGTATGAACATATCGTATATACTCGTGGTTTTAAGTTCGAACTTAGGGTTAAGACATAAATTAGATTTATTTTAATTAATTATGTTATATAAAGTGATTCATTTAATTTAGGATGCTCCTTGTTAATATTATTATATATTGCTATTATTATTTTATTATTAATATTATTAATTGTAATTATTGAGTGTAATTAGTTGCCACTTCCACCGGGTATTTACCTACAGTGAATGTAAAAAGTATTCGCACGACGATGTTTTTACTACAAATTGAACCTTAAATGAAGTATTATTAATTCTTGGTATGAAATAAACTTTTCGCGTATAATAATAATAATGCATCACATAGCAAATACACACAATAAATTTTCATAATTTTGCGTGTAGGTTTTGTCATAGTTCAATAAATTGAATGCCTAACAAAACTACAGCATAAAAAGTATTCGCACATTCAACTCTGTTGACGAATAAAAGCATTCATCCGGAACGCAGTAGGCACATGGTACTAAGAAAATGCTCCTAATGCATGTTCCAAGACAGTTTGATTCTAGAATCACAAGTAGTATATAGCTATCATGTCAAATGGGACTCAGAGGGAAGGAAACTCCTAAGAAAGAAAGGGCTAGTAACATTCGTCTGCATAATCAATGTAAACCGCTGAGTGAAATATCAACGATTGTGAATAAAGGTAAGTCAACCATCAAGGAAATCATAGACAGATACGGGGAAAGAAATTCGAACGGAAATTTAAGGAGAAGTGGCCGGCAGAGGAAAATAAACGAATACAGTGGCAGAACAATCGTACGAAAAATTAAAAAGAATCCGCATATTAGTGCGGCAGAGCTTCAATGTGATCTCGGCATAAGTGTATGCGACAGTACAATCCGAAATTAAGTAAGGAGCAGCGAATGCTATGGTAGAATCGCCCATAGGAAATACTACTACATCAGTAAAGTTAATAAGAGTAAAAGATTAGACTTTGCTGAAATAAATCTTAACCGCCCAAAGAATTTTGGAACAGAATGTTTTTCACTGATGAAAGTCAGTTCAATATATTTCAGTCTGATGGGAGAAGTTTCGTGCGGAGAAAAAAGAATGCTGAACTGGAAAAGAAAAATCTTCGTCCCACAGTGAAACAAGGTGGATTTGAGTACTAGTATGGGGGTGCATGAGTTCAGCATGAGTGGAGTTGTTGGCTTTTATAGAGGGCAGTATGGATCACCAACGTTACACTGATATTCTGAATGATCATGTAGTGCTTTGTGCCCAAAAATTTGGCATCAGGAACAATTTCATATTCATGCAAAATAACGACCCCAAACATACGGGCCACAATACTCGACTGTGGATTCTCTATAGCATCCCTTCATACCTTCAGACACCTCCCCAGTCACCAGACATCAACCCAATCGAGAGCTTTGGGATTATTTAGAAATAAGACTTAGAACTAGGCATATTACCAGCAAAGAGTCTCTAAAGACTGCAATTGTAGAAGAGTGGAACATTCCGGCAAGTATTACTTCAAATTTAGTTAATTCTATCCCCAGAAGGTTAGAGGCTATTCTAAAATGCAAGGGCTACCCTCCAAAGTATTGAAATTGAAAAGGAACTGACTAAAGTGAGACCAGTGTGCGAATACTTTTTGTTCGTATTTTTGTTTGGTATCATTGTGTTTTAATCAAACATAATTGTTTATTTTGAGAATTGTGCAATTAATTTTGTGTTTATATGTAAACAAATAACAGAGAATGTGTATACTTGTACTTAACTTGTGTTTATGTCTAAAAAGTTGAGAGTATAGGATTTGAAGCACATTAATTATTACTATATATTTTTATTACCCACCGTGCGAATACTTTTTACACTCACTGTATTTGCAGTGTGAATAAATACCTACATACATACAAATGTAAGACTTTTAGCAATAGATATATAATAATAATAATTTATTTTATTTATTTAGAATATTAACGTGCGAAACAACAGCACAAGGCCAATTACAGCTTAGCAGAAGATACAAACCAAAACAAAACAAAACAGAAGAAATGATGATAAGAATGAATGATAGAAATGGCAGTGAGGTGGAATACAATCAATATAATAGTCATTATTAATCTTTGACCAAATGCAACAAAATAAAAAGCAATATCTGACAATAATAACAAGTAACGATATATCATGATAAACTCAAAATTGTATACTACACATTAAATGGATCCAAGCCTAATCCATGCAAATTAGCATATTTTATACATCTGCAGACCATAGAGAGAGGTTTTGATTTTCTATTATAAAAAAATGTTATGAAATCTTAAACCCTTAGCAGGAATACGAAGACTGATATTGCTTATGAATGATTCACAATCAATATCATCCTTAATGACTTTACAAAAAATAAATAATCAAGATCTTGACGTCTGGCAAATAAACTGGAGCATTTAAAATATTTACAGCTAATCTCATATTTATAGTCATCGGAATTTGGTAAAAATCTATAAGAATACAAGGAAATAAATTTTCTTTGAATATTTTCCAATTTAGCCGAGTCAGTGGAAGTAATGGAGTTCCATACAACAGATGCATATTCAAGATAATAATAATAATAATAATAATAATAATAATAATAATAATAATAATAATAATAATAATAATAATAATAATAATAATGGAGGGACGTACTGTAGTATAGTCGTAGTTAACTCGTTACTCTGCAAGCCGGAAAGTCGCGGGTTTGATTCGAGTCATCGATTTTTATCCACTGATGTAATTCTTCCGGCCGCACTGTATATTCCTGGGGTACATTCAACACTAACGGGAATGTATTCTAGGGGTACTTGTTTGCGACGCAAAGACAGCCAGCACTGACAACTGATATCCCCACTGCTACTCTATGCAGCTATCCGGAAAGAAGATAAATTGTTCGTCCGGTAATACAAGTTCCAAACCAATACCTACGCAGCAAGTGTTCAGTCAGTCCTACACAGCGTTTGGTCCTTCGTACAGAAGAACACGTTCGTTCGAGAAACGCTAGTTGCTCACGAATCTGCAGACATACATTCGCAGTGGTGTGGTATCTCCAACTCATTATTAACAGTGGATGTTACAACGTCAAATGGGGTACTGCGGCCTCAGCGTAACATGCAAACAGATTAAGCGAGCTATTTTGTTTTTCACACATGTTGCATCACAACTTTAGCCTATTCCATTAGCTTAGATTTATATTGTTAAATGCGAAAAAGTCTCAAAGTTTCAGGATACTAGTTCTGGACCTACAATTTTGAAAGTTGATTATACGGAATGTAAACGATATAAACTATAAAAAAACGGTGATAGAGAATAAATTATTGAACAAAAAAGTCTAATAAAATTTTTCTGTAGACCTAACTTTTGTGGTTTCCCTAGAAGAAAATGTTATCTATGAGTCTTTTTTTTTTTTTTTTTTTTTTTTTTTTTTTTTTGGAAATTATAGTGGACCCTCATAATAATTTACTTTGGTCCGCCACGTACATTGCAACTGTGGTGAAATCCTTGTTTACAAATAAGGGTACTCTGTTGTTTCTATATTGTCGTGTTAGCGTGTGTTGCAAGGAAGCTCATTTGTCAATGACAACGTTCACATTTACTCCAACAGTAAATATTTGATTACTATAAATCCTAAGCCAACCAAAAACTTAATTAGAAGGATCGGAGTGAAACCAAGTGTTACTATACATCTTTATTACAAATTTATAGGCCTCCTGTTACTAGGTATAACTCAAACATTTTTCGGTGGGCTAAGCCTCAAAAGCTCCTAAGAGCTTCGCCACTGTATTACAGCTGCTTCCGCTGCATAAACACTACCACTACTACTAAATTTTCTATTTCTACTCCTATTACTACTACTACTGCTACTGCTACTGCTGCTACTACTACTACTACTACTACTACTACTACTACTACTACTATTCCTGTCATTACAACTCCTGATACTAATTACTACAAATGTTACTTACTACTGTTACTACAGAGTGACCCAAAAATACCTCCTACATTTGAAAGGCGAATAAATAAAAAAGTATTGCACAGAGAAACTTGTTTATTAAAAAATATAAAATGGTATTGAAATCAGTTTGTAAACTAAATACTGTGTTATGAGATGAATTACTATGTGCTAATGTATGGCAATGACACTACGATTGTTGTCAATAAAACCCCATACTACCCATTAAAACTTTCCATGCTTTGATCGGCTGTAGCGTTGTCAGTGCTGAGAGAGGGGAGGGGAGGGGAGAGGTGAGAGAAGTGGTGTTCGGCACGTTCTTCCACCACTTTCCTGTCGTGTTCAGTCGTTATTATGGATAGGTCAGAAGCTTATCGCGCGTACGCAAGTGTTCAGAGACCCGTTTTCTGGAAAAGTGATCTCGTTACGCGGGGATATTGCTTGGCCGCCCCGTTCACCAGACCTCGCCCCAAATGATTTATTTTCTTTGGGGTCACCTTAAAGCTAAGGTTTACACACTTCAGCCCCACAGTCTTGCCGAACTCAAGAGACTAATTCAAGCGGAGGTAGCAGCTATACCACAAGACATGACACGTCTTGAAATATGTATTGCTCGCAATGAACAACACCACACGTCATTTTCAAAACATAGTCATTACAAACTGTTGTCACACTCATTGCATAATTTTGCATAAACAAGTTTCTCTTTTCAATCCTTTTTGTTTTATTATCCTTTCAAATGTGGGAGGTTTCATTAGGTCACTACAGTTTCTGATACTAGTTACTACTACTCACTGCTATTACAGCTCATGATACTACTCACTACTACTCCTGCTACTACTTAAAACTACTCCTGGTATTAGAACTCCTGATACTACTCACTACTACTCCTGCTACTTTTTAATACTGCTATTACAATTCCTGATACTACTCACTAGGCCTACTACTTTTGCTACTACAACTTAACTTATTTAGTACTTATTACTACTACTGCTACTACAACTCCTGATACTACTCACTACTGCTTCTACAGCTATTACAACTCCTGATACTACTCACTACTACTCCTGCTACTTTTTAATACTGCTCACTGCTATTACAACTCCTGATACTACTCACTACTACTCCTGCTACTTTTTAATACTGCTCACTGCTATTACAACTCCTGATACTACTCACTACTACTCCTGCTACTTTTTAATACTGCTCACTGCTATTACAACTCCTGATACTACCAACTACTACTCCTGCTACTACTTAAAACTACTCCTGGCATTAGAACTCCTGACACTACTCACTACTACTCCTGCTACTTTTTAATACTGCTCACTGCTATTACAACTCCTGATACTACTCACTACTCCTGCTACTACAACTTAACTATTTACTACTTATTACTACTACTGCTACTACAACTTCTGACACTACTCACTACTACTTCTACAGCTACTACATCTCCTGATACTACTTACTACTATTTCAGCTATTACAACTCCTGATACTACTTACTACTACTCCTGCTACTACAACTGATACTTTTACTATTACTCCTGCTACTCCAACTTCTGATACTTACTACTTACTACTATTCCAGCTATTACAACTCCTGATACTAATTACTATTACTCCTATTACTACGACTTCTGATACTACTTACTACTACTGTTAAAACTCGTGATGCTACTTACTGCACTGCTATTACCATTCAATAATGTTACTACTACTGCTACTGCTACTACTACTACTACTACTACTACTACTACTACTACTACTACTACTACTCTTGCTACTATTATTGCTGCTATTATTACTTCTACTTCTGCTACTAGTAATATTATTACTACTATAGCCTACTACTTCTAGTGATCCAACTGCTATTCCTGCTATTGCTTCTGTTAGTAATAGTAGGCCTAGTATTGTTGATATTATTGATATTACTGCTGCTATGGTTACTACTACTAGTATTACTGATACTAATGTTAATAGTATCACTTCTGCTACTGCTACTGCTTCTGCTACTAATACTGCTATGGGAAACGTTAGGAAAATGTAAATTTTTATCCTAATGTGGGGGATGTTTTATATTCGCAGACATCTGGTATTCTACAGAGAGGTGAACGTACTTCATTAGCGTCTCTATCTCTCATATTGTCATCTAATAGGTAGGGATATTGGTAATAGTACAGCAATTATGTTGTACTGTGTAGAAAGTCTGGCTCCTTTGGGGGATTAGTTCTGTTTTATAACTCTACATATCGTAACATAGGGTTCTTATTATTATTATTATTATTATTATTATTATTATTATTATTATTATTATTATTTACTGTTACTGCTCATACTTACATTCCATGAATTGCACCCGTTATCCTCTTTGTACTCGTTCTCCAACACACGTTGTATTATAGCACTGCACAAAATACTTTTAATTTACACCTAACTACACAAACCAACCAAATTTCACATAAACCTTCACAACATCGTACTAAATACCCACTTCTTCAGAATCTGTCACCACTCAACATTATCAACATCAGGGTTACAAACACAACAAAATTTCTGATATTCCATGGTACCTTGTATCAATGATCATAACTAACGTTTGATGCTTTCGTGGTAACTGCCATTTTTATTCTAAACAATTGACAGTGCAGAAAAAGGATTTCTTGATATCTTGGGCTCAATATACTCGTGCTTACTATAATCAAATGAAGTGAATTCGATAGTTATCCTCATTTTTACACTGGTTTTAAAACCAAACTATTTAATTAGACAGTCATAGTATTTTTATACTTATATCTAATCTGAACGAATTCATTCGATGGTTATTGTAATTTATATATTAATTCGTAATCCCAATAATATAATTCCCTATTTTTCATTCCATTTTTCCTTTCTACAAACCAAATATTTTATTCTATGGTTATTATTCCTTTTTATAGACGTAAGTGCAAGTTTGATCCTATAAATTATTGTCATTTGCGATAGATTAATTAGTTTAGGAAATTGTATTTTTATTATGTAGAACTACATTTGTATATAGATCTTTTGTTAAATTATTAAGTTTTTGTACTTTTGTGAACAATATCAATAAAGCTATCCATCCATCCATCCATCCATCCATCCATCCATCCATCCATCCATCCATCCATCCATCCATCCATCCATCCATCCATCCATCCATCCATCCATCCATCCATCCATCCATCCATCCATCCATCCATCCATCCATCCATCCATCCATCCATCCATCCATCTATCTATCTATCTATCTATCTATCTATCTATCTATCTATCTATCTATCTATTCCTTTTTATTGATATCCTTCAAAATGGAATGAACTTATTCTTTACTTTTCATTCAATAATTTTCCATTCCTTACCGAGATGTGAAAACCGGATTACTTCGGTACCTGTAGTTTTAATTCAACTTATCATTTCCTAATTACATTTAGAAACCGAAATAATATAGGCAATTGGTTTTATTCAGTTTTTTAATTTTATATGTAGATTTGGAAAAAGACATTCATTCAAAAGTTTCCATGCGTTTTCGTTTTATTTTTAACGCAGATTTAAAAATTGATAATTTTTATTGAGTCCGTCATTTCTTACCATGATTGGGAAACCTAATGAAATTATTCGATAGTTTTAATTTATTTCTCGTTTGAATGGGTGAATTTGAAAATCAGTGATCTCCATCAAAAACTAATTTAGCAGAGGAGACAAAATATCTTAACTTTTTCAGTAAGCAAGAAAAATTCAGAGGTTTCCATTTTTTATTCTCAAAATAAAATGGTTTCATTTAGTTATGATTGTTTAAAAATATTTTTGTAACATTGAAGATGACTTGTTTTCGTACAAAGTAATATGTATGGCTACTTTTTCAGTAAGACGTCACTGTGGTCTAGTGGCTAGAGCGCTGGGCTTATAATCCTTTGTTCGATCCTCGCCTATCCCGATTTATAATTTACTTTGGGCAAGCCCGTGGTCCAGGTAATACAGGATTTTCTCCGGTAGCTCTCGTTACCCTGTGGCATCTCAATAAATTTCCATCATATTAGTTGAGCCACCAATGTAGCTCAGTCGGCAGACTCGCTGGCCTGCTGATCCGGAGCTGCGCTTGGGCTTGGGTTGGATCACCGTTTGGTGTGATTGGTTTGTTTTTCCCGAGGTTTTCCCCAGCTGTGGGGCGGATGCCGAGTGGTTTATGGCGAGTCTTCGGCCTCACCTCACTTCATCCCCGTTTGGTCTCATTACTTGGTTGGGTTTTTCTCGAGTTTCCCCCAACCATAAGGGAAATGCCAGGTAATTTGTTGGTGAATCCTCGGCCTCACTTCATCTCACTACATCTCGCCAAAAAAATGGTAAAAAATTGAAATTGTAAAAAAAAAAAAAATGTACAAATTGCAATTGTGATCTTGTAAAATTTTGGCTTGTTCCACATCTTAAAAAGCTTCATTACTAATGTAAGAACTGTGGAATACAATAAATGAAATGAAAAAACATGAAATCCCAAAGCGGGTATAACGTAGATCAGTGGCCGGCAGATGCTGCAGTTATGACGTAAGAGCCAGTCAGGCCTCAAGAGCTTGGAAGAGCGAGCAGTTGAGTCGTATTACTGTTATCACGCACCAGCGCAATGGCGTCAGTGCAGCAATGATACGACAGTTCTTGGAGATAATTTGATGGAATCACATTCCTGCATTTTGCTAGGGAATAACTCCTCTGCGGTCATGATAGCAACATTCTTGTCAAATTCCCCGTCATTAAAAGAACGCATGTTCTATGCAATGGCTAGTGAAATCCTATATCTTAAGCCTTAAGCTTACCATTGATTCACTGAGAGTGTGTTCCCTAGCTTCACTTAACAATTTATCTTTCAATTGCTGCACTAGTACTTGTCGATAATCATTTGTGTGGCATAGAGAATAATGGCATTGTATACTGAATTTCTTTACATGCTGAAACAGCTTGCCACAAATCAAACACTTCGCCATTCCTCCATACTCTATAACGCAGTTTGATCTCGACAAAGCATTTAACTTGGGCACGGTAGTAACACAAAGTGATGGTGTGTTTCAAAAGTTGAAATATACTTTGCATACTACTCACCAAGTTAGGGCCTATATAGTTCAATCTGTATATTGTGTAGGAAAATGTCTGTTAAAAACACTTGAACTGTTTTCAAGTTTCCGAGTAGACAACGTGTTGCAGTACTGCTTAAATTATTTATTTCTATATTTGTATATTTATAGCAGTTTCGGAGCCTCATTTACATAATGCGAACGCTTCTGCAGCTGGCTGTATTATGAATTTCATATTATTATAAGTATATTAAATTTGATTACAAACCAAAATATATTGTTACACTGATTTATCACGGATGTACAGTTTTGTTTTCGTACAAATGTATTGTAATTGTGCTGTTCCCATACTACCTCAGACGAATGGATCGCGCTCTGTCATTGCATAGGCGCCGTACCACCACTGTTCAGTTGAACCTTCTCTCCTCGCTGTGCTCAGTATGCAGAGATTGCCGAGCAAAGAGCGTGGCGGCTCCGTGGTATGACGTCACAGAGCACGGAACATGCCGGTCACTGGCGTAGATAATCTTAGGCCAAATGCATTGATTCTATTTGCTATTGAGTAATTGGAGTATCGTTCTATAGTTTTCTTTCCAAATTGTTTCTTGTTTACTGTATAGACTCCCTTCTCTACTCTGACAAAGATAAGAAGATTAAAGCTGATGTCTCTTCTGTACAACTCAATTCAGTTTTCAATCATCAGTGTTCCACAGATTTCTTGAAGCCTTCATCTCTGTCTTTGCAGATTCGAAGGACTCCGGCACTGGATCTAGTGAGGACGGCGATCGTCCTTCCCATCACCGCCTAGAGCTCCTGGAGCGGGGTCCCTGCGGGGGCGGCGTCCCGGGGGCGGGTGGGGGCGGCCTAGACACCGGCAGCGAGTGGTCTGAATCCCGGCCGGACAGCGGCCCAGATTCCCCGGAGTGCCTCTTCGAGCGACCACCCCATTTACTCCACCCAGCCTACCACCACCTGAACCACCCCCGGCTACTCGGTCCCAACCCCTCGTCGGCGTCCTCGCCGCCACCCCCGCCAGGCAGCGCCGGAGGATCGGCTTCGAACCCCATCAAGCCCCGGATCTGGTCTCTGGCGGACATGGCCAGCAAGGAGAGCGACGCTCACCACCTCACCACCCCCGTGTCTACCTCAGTGTTCTACTCCGCGGCGGCAGCGGCGGCGGCGGCGGGGAAGCTCATCTCGCCGCTAGCCAACAGGGGCCCGATGCACCCCCACCACCTTCACCCCTCAGTGCACCACCCCGCGGGCTCCTACGCGAGACCCACTCACCACGATTTCTACAGGAGCTTCTACGGCCCTGCCACTCACCTGGGGGCAGGCGTCGGGGGCGGTGCAGGGGGAGGACACGGGGACGTATCCCTGCTAGAGACATATTCCAGGACATTCGGCGCAGGGTTAGGGACCGGGGGGAACCATGCCGGGGCGGCCGGCGCAGGTGTGACGCCCCTGTCGTCAGTGTTGTCCAAAGCGGCGGTGGCGGCGGCCGCCGCGGCGGCGGGGAGTGGGTCGGGGGCGCCGTTTGCCCTAAACGGAGGCGCCGGAACGCTGAATCTGGCGCCGGCGTCCCTGACGGTGGCGTCTTCGGGAGCGTCTTCGTCGTCTTCTTCAGCAGGGTCAGCTGGTTCGGAGCAGCATCAGCCTAAACTGTCGCCGCCCCAGGACGTGGGCAAGATGCAGCCGACCCACCTCAACAAGGCCTGACCCCAGGGCGAGCAGGTACGCCCCGACAAGTGGCCCCCGCGATAGGGTTTCCAGGACACGAGAGCGCGTGTGGAGATCGCACAGTCACTCTTCGGACCAAGCTGTACTCCCTGGGTCTCTGGTCGAAGTAGAGAATTCACACATTCTTGCACCGAGCGTATCATTATGTTTCTTAAATTCCATCTAGCCTATTAATCCACTGACTTAGAAATTTACGCTGAATTTACATTGATTTAGTAATCATTCAGAAATTAAAAGGGCTATTTTTCCAAATTGCTGTGAAGTATGTAAACAATTTGTGATGCAAGTACAATCTGTTTGTACTTTGATTCAGTAATCTATTACTACTTTAAGTCAATCGAGCAATTCTTGGAATTACACATATTTGGCATTCAGAATATGTAGTGATATATTAATACTCCCAGCTTAAATGTGTCTTCCAATTGAGGAATTACCTGTCTTTATACTGAATTATTATCATTATGGCTCTTAAAATTTGTCCATTAACCAATTGACTTACAAATATATCTTGAACCTGCATTTGTTACTCAATACTCAGATCTTAAGAGGAGACTCCACTGAAAATCAAGCAAATTTTCTAAAATATTTTTATTGATTATTTCACTTCTTTATAATATAGGCTACATTTTCATACCCCAAATGGATTTAGTTCAATTCTGATTACAAACATATTTAAAACACTTTTTAATTAAAGAAGATCTATCAAAATTATTTTTTCATGAAAGAATTATTTTTTACAAAAATCTGATTACAAATCTGATAATTTTTTGTTCTAAAGTTGGCTCCCTGAAGTTATTAGATGAATGTAGTGAAGGAGAATTTTAATAGATATGTGTTACATAAACATTCATTTTACTTTCAAATCTATTTTTCCATAAGTTTATTTTTCTTAATTCAATATCAACTTTTTTACGACGAATATTAATCAATCTGGATGAAATTTTTTTACTAAAAGTATTTATGAGGTAGTTACATGTTTCTATGCGTTTATTTTGCTCTATCAACTTTCGAGAATAATAGAAAACTAAAACGATTATTTATTTTACGACGTACCGTTTCTTAAAAATTAATGTCTGAATATGAGTAAATATTTATAATAGAAAAATCAGGTCGGAAACGATATTGTAAGTCAATGGATTACAATTTGCCTGCTTTCATTTCCGTATTCACTTGTTTTACTTACAATATACATACAGGGTGGAAGTGAAATAGCCTTGCAGATTTCTAGATCGAATAGCGCATGTTATATGTAACAAAAAACTAGCCTATAACAATATCATATTGGTGAAAAGTTCATAGCTTTTTTTTTTTTCAGAAAAAAAAAATGTATTTTTTCCTCAAATGTTTTAACAATCTCTTATTGGGTAACTATTGCGAGAAGGATCGTGATTTTTGTCCATATCGATAGAAAATCTAATAAAGAATAATTTATCCCTCTGTCGTATTTCAATAGCGTGAACGATTTTCGTGTAAATTTGGTTTTAAAACCTCTAAATTCAAACCACTGCACGAAGCTAGCAAGTGGCAAAGTCTCGAGAGAAAGCAGCTTACGTACGGAGACTCACCGAGTTCGTTGACCTCTTACATCTGTATAACGAGTAGAGTGTGTTAGCGACGATGTTGCCGGACTGCTGAAACTTCAACTTTAATTTTCTAATTTACCGTGCATTTAATCACAAAACGTAATAAAGGTTTTCTATTAATTTACATCTACCTTATCGTCCATTTCAAGGTAAAAGGTTATTTAACTTTCACTTTGTATAAAGGTTTTCGCATGCGTGCTATTTGTACTTATATTTCAAGATTATGTGTATTCTCTACAACGACAGAGACTATAAAGTTATAAAAGTGTTCTGTGAGCTCTGAATATAATTGAGAATAAAACTATAATTTATATTTCTGTTTCTGGTAGGTAAAATGTTATCTATTGCTTAACGTCTAGTGTTGGAAAAGACCATTAATCTTCCGAATAAGATTCGTGTTTGAAACATGTTTTGTAGGCTATGAGGATATGCTGACTCTAGATTTTAGAAGATATTTCTAAGAATAAGAGCTATAAGACTCGTTAAGAATTTATTCAGAGAATGAGAAAAATGAATTTAAATATTTGACATTCAGTTTAACAAATGTTCCGTTGACGACTGGCTCCAATGTCTTCGGACACAAATTACTATCCATCAAGCAATCGGGTCTAGGGCATTTCGTAACCGGAATTTCGTCACCGTTATACTTTTTCACCTATTTTTCGTCATTATTTTTGGTCATCAAATCCATTTTGTCATCATATTTTTTTGTCACTGAGGAGATTTTGTCACCGAAGATATTTCGTCATCATATATATTTTTTCATTTTTTTTTTTACCCAGGGAATTTCGTCACCAAAATAATTTTATGTCGTAAAATAGATGACGTAGCTTCCGCTGAAGTTCCAGCTTCAGCTTTCATTGCTTCTACACATTCCGCAGCTCTAATTCTACCCCAATTTGCTCAGTGGTTCGAATGCTCTGTAGGTTCTCTTATAATTGTTTTCTTATCTGAGGAAATAGTCATCAGTGAATTACAAATGTCGCGCTGACCACACCTCCATACGATCCTGGCCTTTGTAACTTTGTGCTTTGTATATGTCCATTATAAATTAACTTATCTCTTATCTCTTGCTCTATTATTTTTTAAAAATCGAAATAATTCCGCCATACCTTAACTTGAAGTTCTGAAACCAATCAATCCTGTAAATTGGAGATTTCGAATCCAAAGAATCAATGTATCCTTGGAAACGAAATGAAGAACTGAACACAATGAATCCTATACTTGAAGATTTCGAAACCAAAAAAATGAATGTATCCTTGGAAACGAAATTAACAATATGAACACAAGGAAGTAGGGGGTTTTATATTACATATATCATTTTATATACAGTAGGTATCATCAAGGGAAGCTACATGAAGGGAGGAAAATTGTGGTGGCAAAAAATAATGACGAGGAAATTAAATTAATTGGTGACGAAAATGATTTGGTGACAAAATATGGTGGTGACAAAAATGAATCGGTGTCAAAATGTTGCAATAGTAAAATGTAATAAGTGACGAAATCATCGGGTGACGAAAAATCGGTGACGAAAATTCCGGATCCCCGAGCAATCTATCACTTCCGTTAAGGTAAGGAGCCTTCTTAGGCCACAGCCAATTGTCAATAGAACACCCTTTAATCTGCCATTCTATTCCTACTCTAGGCGAACTCTAGTAATAGTTAATATACTTAGTACTACTTATGAAAATTTCGATTATGTACAAGTTATTTTAAAAATACATTTTCTAGTCCAACTATTATATAAGTCTAATTTCAACTTCAAAGAGCAGTGAAAAGCTATTCCCAAAATGTTTTGGAGCATAATAATTTAGAAATAGATTAATATAGCACAAAAGCGAAACAAGTTCATGAAAATAAAAGTTTAAAAGAACATGTGATATAGTCTCTTTTTTAACTTTATTTTTGTTACTACGCAACTTTGTGCAAATGACATCTGACAAAAAAGAAAGTAGATATTATTTAATTTCTTGTAGGTACCCTGCATTGGTCCAATTATCCATAAATTTTTATTCACATTCTTGAAATCAGAGCCAAGTTTGAAATTCGAAAAGTGGATGTGCTATTAAATTGCAATATTTCTGTTAAGACTGGACAACAAAATTGTAAAATTGTCTTTATAGAATATTATCTAGCACACACGCTCTCGTAAATAAAGAATTGAGGGTCTTCTTTAGTGATGTAAAAAACAAAAGTAATAAAAAATACAATCGCATTTAATACGTGGCCACGAAAATACAAACGCACAGTATATATATATATATATATATATATATATATATACACAACTGTCAACTTATTTCAACAACTTAAAAAAAAATACAAGTTTAGTGAGTGAAGACCCATATGTCAGTGACATTTCTAATAGAAGATTGTGATGTCAGTGATATCAGGAAGTTGCCAATATGCTAACATATTTCAACAGTAAACAAGAAGATTATATTATATTTAAAAATATATATATGAAGCAAGAACGTACTTCATCTGATTGCTATTAGTGAAAACAGAGAAAGTAGTGAAACAAAACACACAATACACTTACACAAAACAGAATCGAACAGATCCTCATGTAACTGTTGTAGGTATCACTATAGGACTCTGTGGCAGACAATAAAGTCAATTTGTAGGCTACAGGACCTGTCGTTATTCTGTCTCATGAATCCAGTGGGACGCTGTTGTCATCATCGAAAAGATTATTATTATTATTATTAATTATAATTATTATTATAAAAATTGGGGTTTTTAAAGATATTCATAAAAATGTCCACAGCTTCGATTTATATACCTTACAGCAGTGTTACTCTGTATTGGATTTAAGTATTGTTAAATAATTTTCAGCCATTTGTTTCTGATGCCTTGAAACATGTTGATATCTTAAGGAAAGTGTTGTGTGCTACACCTTAGAAAGTAAGTTACAAAGACCGTTTGTGCATTACTTTGTCCTCAACTTCGTTAACTGCAGCTCTATGTCTTAAGATCGCCTGAACTCTCTTTACAAAGTTGAAAGTTACCTTCCGAAGGGTATGTCCTTATACAAATTAGTATCTTATCACTTTAAGGGTATATGTACTTGAACGACCACAAATATTATCAGAAAATGCAGGCTCTAAATTTCTAAAATTTTATAAGGAAATGAACTCACAATTAGACAAAATTTACAAGATACCACAACAAGACTTATTATAACTTAAATATCTGATAAAAGTATAAAAATGGTTACTAATAATATTTTTTAGAATTCACTTTTTACTTTAAATTAAATTTTCCAAAATTTGAAAATTTTCACACAAATTATTTCATAACTCCCAACCATTAAAGATATAATTCTGAAATTGTACACTGTTTTAACATGCATTTATGCAAAAGATAGACTACAATAATGCCCATTTCTTTGAAAATAGAAAAATTAGGTCGCAAAACATTATGTAAATTTTAATATAATTTATATAGGACAAATAAAAAATAATTGTATTAAAATAAACAACTCTACATGTCTGAGAGTAGTCTACTTTTCAGAAATACGTGTTTATTATATGCAGGGAAAATATTAAAGATGTCAGAGACACCATAAAAATGTTATGGTTACCAAATGATGTAACTGCAGAATTTTTTTTTTCATACTTTGATAAATCTGGTTTGAAAAATATTATTAGTAACCTTTTTTATACTTTAATCAAATATTTAAGTTCTCATAAGTCTTGTTGTGGTACACAGTAATTTTTGTCCGATTGTGAGTTCATGTTCTTAAACATTTTTAGAAATTTAGAGCCTGCATTTTCTGGTAATATTTGCGGTCGTTCACGTACATATACCCTTAAGCTTCAAATTATAAAAAAAATATGTATAGTAGTCTAGCCCTTTTCTTAGCAATGACGAGGAAAATAAACACTGAGAATTGTATTTAATTATATTATAACATATATACAGGGTGTAAACAATATACGCTGACAAAATTATACACATAATATGTACAGTACGATTATTTAGTCCTGACAGTCGCCGACAATGTGCGGCTGGGTCAGGCTTGTCCATTACATTACGCCAAGGGTGTTTGGGTTAGTCAATCGCTTGCATTCCGAGCGATCGGATGGGTAACGCGTGCGGTATAGCTGTGTTTCCAGTACAGTTAAGCTGCACTGCTCGCTCTTATCTCTACTCCAGAACTCTCCCCACTACTCCTATTACTTCCCCTCTTTCGCGTCGCTGAGCTGTCAGGACTAAATAATCGGTCTGTATATTCAACTGTTCGAAAAAGCTGGATAATATTTTCATCTAATTCTAATAGTTTTTCATGAAAAGTGAGTGACACTGTGAGAATAAGAAACTCTCCTGAGGAAAATCACGAGACATTTGCCAACAGTCTGGGCAGTATTAAGCAGCTAATGTCAGTCATTGTAGCCTAATTAGTTAGCAGACATGGACGAAATTGGTGGATTTTCTATTCACAAGTTCTGTGATATTTAATTAATTTATGGAGAGGAAAAATGTGTTGTAAGGATAGCTCTTCAACTTTATTAAGAACACTTTCTGCAGCGTTGGCATCTGCATGTTCAACGTTTGTTGCTGCTGTCTGAAGATTCGGAGTAGGATATAATCTACGGATGCTCTACATGCTATAAATAAGATATTTTATACGTTAAAATGAAAGTGCAAGATAGAATGAAAATTTATGAAATTCAGTTGTTATGATAACTATCTTGTAACATTTGTATATGCTCGATAGCGTATATAGTTTACACCCTGTATAATTCTTATATTAATTAATGTGAAGCTGGCAAAATATTGTAGTTCAGATTTAACCGAATGCTAATGGTTTTATAAATTTTAGAAAGGAAGCAAGTGAAATGCTGTGACAGCTATTTTAAATTCTGAATCACGATTTTTTCTTGTGGCGTAAAATATGACACAGAACATGCTTTGTCTATTTTCCAAAAGAATTCTTGCTAAGAACTTTAGCGTCCTTATAAATCTATTTTTCTTTTCTGAATTTAAGGGTAGAGGATGGTATTTTTGATGAAAAATGACTTAATTTAAAAAAAAAATCTTTAAAATACACTGTGATATGTGTTGATCGCCATTTTTAAACTTCCTGCGCTATGGATTTTTAAATCACATGCCCGCTTTTATCGGTTTCCAGTAACTTCATTTTTTTTTGCTACATTTCCAGACAAAATGGATATAATTTCTGAACTATTAAAGATACACGCATGAAATTTAGAACACACTTTCTTTAGACTATTAGGAAACTTTTCTCTGTAACAGAATTTTGTTAATTGATATCATTTTAAAAATACGTCCGTTTGTTTGCAAGAAAGGAAATCAGAAAATTGTTACTAAATTTTAAGTGTTTATTTTACAAACGTAGGGACTAATATAAAAATTCTGGTACAGACAGTTTATAGAACATACTTTTTCAAATACATTTCATAAACTGTTTGAATCTATCTTTAAAAACGGTTTAGATATACCGGTTTTAGTATAATCCTGCATTGGGTATTTTTTTTTCAAATTTGGGCCCCGAAATAATTTTTTTTTCAAAATATTTTTATTTGGTTGAGTTGCCACAGCTATGAGCTCTCTACATACAAAAAATTAATAATTTACACCAAATAGGAAAAAAGTTTTAAAAAATACCATCCTCTCCCCTTAAAGCTGCAAGCTGTGGATCCAGTGCTAAGCAACAAATAATACAGGGTGTACTGGAGTCCTGTTAACAACTTTATATATTTTTTGTTTGTGGTTTTTGAAAACGTATATCTAATAGTCATACCAGTAACTATTCAGTGAATAGCACAATTGAAATAAACGGTTCATTCAACTGGAAATAATATGTAAGATACAAATTTAAATGAAAAATGCTCTAAGTTAATGCATATTGTTCCTAATTGTTTTCAATTGTATTGTGCATTAATTATTTATATTTCAGTTACTATATGTAATTATAACACTGCATTACATAAAGCTGTGGATATTTTTAATGATTGTACAGTATATAAATGTGATAAAACTCTTTCTTCCTTTTTTCCTTATATTCTTTAAGATTTTCTCCATTTCCGTTACCTCCATCCTTTCCTTCCTTCAATGAAGTTTGATACCGTCTATGTCTCGTTATAAAGCCAAATTACAATGGACCTGTTTAGCATAATTTCGTGCCATTTTAATTCGCCATAACTGGTCTGCCATCTTGTATGTTCCAATGAATGCTTTCATTTATCTGAAAAACCTGCAATGATAGAGATCTTTTCGTGTGATGACCTTTTCGTAAAACATGTAGAAAACCTTCAAGACAATGAATGTCTTCTTCGAGATATATAAATACGAGTATAATAAGATACAACGAAATGTGAAACTGGATGGAAAACGAAAAGAACAGTGCATGCAATTCTATATCATTACAAGGGGTAAAATATTTTATTTTGTTATAAAGTTTTACAACGTTGCATGATGGTAATCAATTCCAGCTGGTTTATTCAAGAAAATAATTCTCATTTTACTTTCATTCCTTATCGGATCAGAAAGAAACTCATGTACTGATTGCCCAACATTACAAACAGCAAACATTTTCTAGTAACTCATATTAAGTTCAAGTTGTTTTACACTAATTTGTCCTAACTATTTTCCATTATATATTCGTATACATGTCTCAGCAAATAAATTAATATTCTAATTACAACAATTCTTCCGCAATAATTTGTAATACTTTTCTACTTATCTTCTTTGGTAAATTCGTCTAAATTTTAACAAAAATTTCATAATTATACGCAAATAAAACAAGTTATTAATATAAAAATTATTTACTAGCGAAGGTTTATTATATATTCCTTATATCTCAGTAAATAAATTCTTCTTCTAATTCCAGAAATTTTTCTACAAGAATATGTCCTATTTAAACGTCTTCTTGTATTCTGAGTTCTTCACCCGAGAATTATCTTAATCATTTTATTCTCTGGAAAATTAGTTTCTTAGTAAGTAAATTCGTCTTCTCATTATATCAATTTTTCTCTCAAGAATTTGTCCTACTTATTTTATCTCATAAATTCGTCCACATACTTCAGTATTTAAATTCAACTTTTAATTCCACGTAATATTTCTAAGAATTTGTTCTATTTACTTCTCCTCATAAATTCATCTACAGGCCTCGGTAAGTGAAAAGTCTTCTATTTGCGTAATTCTTAACCAAAAAATTATTATATTTATTTTCTCTGAATAATTTGTTCACATATTTTCTTAGTAAGTAAATTCGTCTTCTGGCCTCAGAATTCCTTCTTCAAGAATATGTCTTTCTTATTATCTGTGATAAATGAATGTACATCTCTCACTACTTAAATTCGTCTTCTAATTCCAGAAATTTTTCCGCAAGAATTTTTCTTATTTATTTTTCCTGAGAAATTCAACTACATGCCTCGATAAGTAAAAATTCTTCTATTTTAAGTAATTATTCATAAACTATTTATTCAATTTATCTTCACTGGTAAATTTGTCCACATGTCTGAGTAATAAATTTATTTCATAAGTCCAGCAATATTTTCTTCAAGAATTTATCCTATTCATTTTCCGTGACGAATTTGTCTATGTATTTCAGCAAATAAATTCTCCTAATTCCAGTAATTCTTCCACAGTAATCTATCCGGATTTATTTTCCTTGTTAAAACTGTCTTCTAATTCCAGTAATTTTTCACAAAGAATGTATCAGGTAGAAAATTCTTCTAATTCCAGTAATTCTTCCCCCGAATTTGAACTAATAATTTTTTCCTTTATATTTGTCTATGAAGGCCTATGACAATATGTAAATTCGTTTCCTAATTTCAGAAATTTAATATCTCCTCGAAATTTTACTATACTATTTTAGCCCGTATATTCGTTCATGTGCCTCCAAATATAAATTTGCCTTAAAATTTCAGTAACTTTTCCCAGGAATTTTTCATATATTTTTTTCTAAATATATTCGTCCACGTGTCGCCACAAGTAAAACTGCTTTCTGATTTCAGTAAATATCTCCTCACAAAGTATTACTCTTTATTTTTCTTCAGTATATTTCTCCATCCTCCAGATGAAAATTTACCTTATAGTTTCAGTAACTTTTTCATCATTTAGTTTTTCTGTACCGAACATATTCGTTCATATATTGAATATAGCCTATTTCCATAACTAAATTAGTTTCCTAATTTTATTAAATTCTTCCTATGAATTTCTACTATTTTCTTTTATATAATTTATTATTTATATGTTTCTGTAAATAGATTCGTTTTCTATAATGCTTTTCACGCGAGTTAGTTCATACGTCTCATCTTATTCGTGCTTACAATCTTTTGTCTGGACGCATGTAATACTTATAAAGGCTGCGGCAAAACATCCTCCCTAATTTAAAGTTTAAATAAAAAACAGATGGATCAGAATAAGGAAACTTTATTAATATGAATGGTATCTTAACAGTGGGAATTTTTCATTTTTTTAATAACGTGTTTCTCAAGTGATGTCCTTCACTATCAATGAATTGTTGAATGCGACTTCGGAAATTTTGAATCACTCTAACTAGCATTTCTTGAGGAATAAGACCAATTTCTTCCTGTATTGCATTTCTTGGGTCTGGCAAAGTCCTCGGCCGATGTTTGAACACCTCAGCCTTAAGTTGCCCATAGAAAAAAATTGCAGGGTGCAAGGTCTGGTGATCGTGCTGGCCAGGGGACGTCGCCACGTGAAGAAATTAAGCGAGCAGGGAACATCTGAGCAGCGACAACGGAATTACCACTTACCAGAAACGATACCACAGCGTGAGCACGTTCTTCAACCGTCTAGGCATAATTTGAATTCGTTACAGATTACAATTTGCACTAATTGAATGTCAGTTCCGTGTATTAAATGTCCTATTCAATTCTTGTTATTTTGCGCATGACATTTGATATCGCTATGGCAACGCATGTAAACCTAAATTTCCCACTCTTTAGATACAATTCATATTAATACAGTTTCCTTATTTTGATCCACCTGTTTTTCATTTAAACTTTAAATTAGGGAGGATGTTTTGCCGCACCCTTTATTATCGCCACTAACAGCGACTGAGTCTTGGCATTACAACTAGACAACGTTGCTTAAGCGCGAATAATTCGTTTTGTTCGGGGCATCTAGAAAGCCGTGTCCTCCATGAACTAAGTTGCATAAAAAGAGGATAGTTAACAAGATATTTTCTTATATACAAACCAATCTGAACCTTGCTGTATCTTCTGTTTACACTTTAGGCAGTTTTTCATGTTGCATCTAAAATTATTTCGTGAATCTTTTGCGAGGTCTTTCAATGTTTCTTTTTTTCCGTATATTCCATATATAAAGACAGCCTAAGTTTACTTGTTATTATTGAATTAAGTTTTTAAATTAAAGTAATAATCACTTTTACATGTATAGCTTTAACTTTAGGCTACTTCTTCTTCTTCTTCTTCTTCTTCAATTTCTGGGTAATCAATGTCCGTTCTGCTGCTACAAAAATTGATCTATCCATCGGTAATGTTTCTGGTTCCTTTTGCTTTATAATTTAATAATTACCTTGGTAAGCGTTTAACTGGCATCTTCTGAGTGTGACGACTACATTTCGTCTTATTTTTTTATTTATATTTCCATTTCTTCGACATGTCATTTTTCTCTATTTTCCTCATTTCAAATTCTATATCGTAAATCTCATTTTAATTTTATTTTTATTAGGTACTTGTAATTTTAATTAATTTAGAAATCTTCTCACTATTCGTGATCTGCCACAAGGAACAAAGAGTACTTAACCATATAAATGTTTACAAGTTCAGTGAACTATTAATTTTGTTTTGACAATAAAACTCCTACAAGTACATAGCTGCAAATACATTTTGTAATTGGTGGAAATATACCTAGTTTTAGAGAGGCAAGTGTTACAAATAAGTGAAGAATGCTAATGAACTTGGTTTCATTTCGAATATAGGTGATGCTTCAGGAGAGCAATAATTGATCCTTTCAATGTACATTCCTCGAAAGCTATTATATCTATGCGCCGTGTACTGCCAGTGACGGAGAGACTATGTTATTCTTCAAAGGTGTTGTAATCGGCATCTTTAAGGGCAGTGGCTATAATTGATCGTACTTGATGTGTCTAGCATTTCGCAGAGCTTCGCCGTGCGGACAGGATCCCAGGACGTGTGCAAGAGTTTCAACCTCGTTGTGGCAATGCCTGCAACGGTTGTCCTGAGATCTTCCCGGCACAGCACGTACAGTAGGCCTAAAACGAATTTTGTTTATCAAAGTTTGATATATTTTTCGGTACTAAATATAATAAATACATTATATATTTTTTTTTAATTTTAAACCTTATAATATTTTCGTAATCAAACACCGTCAGAAATTATTATTGCATTTTCAATTAATTACTAATTATTAAATTACATTCATTTTCTGTAAGAAATGGAAGCAATTCATCGGATACTGGAAATTTGGCAGGCCTGTACCGTGAAGTATATATATATTAATTGGTCCAATTTTGATAATAATTTCTAGACAAACAGGCTGGGAATAGTCGGTAGCAACCATCACAGTGCTATCTCGTCTCTATCACTATACGAGTTGGAGTATTGGCTATACTTTATTGTATGTAATGTAAATCGGCGTACTGTAGATTAGAAAGAATGATGAGAAATCTTTGTTATATAAAAAACACAAATATATTACAAAAATAGAAAAAATTAACTTATGTGGTTATTCACAGCTAATGATATAGTGATTTTTTTCCTGGGGGTCTTTAATATATAACAATAAAGAGAGAAATAAAAAAAGACCGATGACTGTAAGATTACCTCACAATTCAGATTAAAATAACTTAAACAAGATGACTTAGCATAATTTTAAGGTTGGTGTTGAAACCTGTTTCAAACCGTCATTTCTTAAATATACATACATGCATACAAGAGTTTTTGGAGATGATTCACTGGTATTTTTTCAGATAATAAGGGGAGTAGAAGTTAAGATTTATGTAGTAAGACAGTCTTGCACGAAGCGGTTCCCAATATCAACAACAATAATAATTATCATTATATTAACAGACTTTATTGCTAAAGTCACACTGTCTCACATTTGGGACATATAAACACGCTTATAGTTACATCTGCTTCATTTCATAATGAATAAAAATTTAACTGAAAAACACGACGTGTATAGTTAATAAAGTAGTTTATTGATAACAATATAATGAAACTACATTTGTGTAATGTTTATCATATTCTTAAGACAGATAATTACATATATTTAAAGATTTACAACAAATGATCGACTAATGAACACGGGTATGTAAGAAAAATAAACATGCACATTGTTGAAAGAGAGAAGTCATTCGATGACTTGTAACAACAGTGAAAAAATTCCACGGAATTTGTCACGTTGTAATCAGAACTAATGCAGCTTGGTTTACAAAAGATTATGTGACGACATGTTTTACATCTTAGTGAAAATGCTGTAAATTAAGTGACATAAAATTAGATACTCCCTCCGTTCCAAAATATGGTACAGAAAGATGTCATTAATTCTGTTCCAAAATATGGTATAAATCTGTTAACGTTTTCAGTAATATCATGTAACTTCAATACATCTTCTAGATACTTATTTGTTTGATAAATTAACATAAGAAAATCATAAAAATTAGGTACATTTCATTCTGTGTGATGTAATTATTAAAAGAAAAACCAAACATTGTTTTGAGATGACTTGTAACAACAGTGAAAAAATTCCACGGAATTTGTCACGTTATAATCACAACTACTGCAGCTTGGTTTACAAAAGATTATGTGACGATATATTTTACATCTCTGTGAAAATGTTGTAATTTAAGTGACATGAAATTAGATACTCCTTCTGTTACAAAATATGGTATAGAAAGATGTCATTAATTCTGTTCCAAAATATGGTATACATTTGTTAGTTTTCAGTAATATCATGTAACTTCAATACATCTTCTAGATACTTATTTGGTCGATAAATTAATATAAGAAAATAATAAAAATTAGGTATATTTCATTTTGTGTACGTCAAATTAATAAAAGGAAAAACAAACATTGATTTGAGAGAGGAAAATTAACATGAAAACTGCAATAAATTATAACCCGTTTTTGTACGACTGTTGTGCCTTAGATGTTCTATTCAAAATTGATTGGGTTGGTGTTACGTTTTCTGCAACAGAAACACCACAGCAGGTGCCCATTTGATTTCTGTTCATAATGAACTATTTAAATATTATAGTTTGATGCACTGCAGAAGACCAGAAACATTCACAAATGCACTGTCTGATAGTTCCTTCACGACTCAATAGAATAGCACACCGCGAAACATTTCGTGCTCGTATGTGCATTAATCAAACTTGTTTTGTTTGTTACTATACAATATTTTGGAACGGAGGAATTATACATTAATATCTGTTCACTGTAGAAATAAACCTTACCAGATTATGCCGAAATATAATTGAATCATTATTTGATAGTAATTTTAATACATTTTATGATTCTTTCGATGTTTTATTTAAATGTATATTTTATCATACATATAAATGTTTTATTTTGAAATAGAACGCCACAATTTCACAAAGTAAATCTTGATCTAAATGTCATAAGTTTAATACCAGAAAATTCTATGATGAAAAGTATTGCCAGAATTTCTCTGTACACAATATGTACATCATATTTACTAATTGAATATTTAAAAAATACCGGTAATTTACGATAAAATAATAGGCCTATATCACTCCGCACTTTCAACTGTTATTTTTCTGAACATGATTTGATTTTCTATGTATTCACGTATCTGAATTTGAAAAATTACCTAAACAATTCTGACAGCATGTCTTTCCATCTACAATATTGATATCTGAAGGAAATAAATTTTAAAACTAGCTATCTGTAGGTGCATTAACGTTTGAGTACCGGTACATAGAATATTTCATAATCGAGAATAAAACGTAATAGTTAAGAAGTTCTATTTTATGGATTAGAGGTATGAAATATTTCTCCACATATTCATTCCATGAACCAAGTTATACAGGGTGCTCCGTTTGGGAAGACATAAAATAAAAACGTGATAAAATGAGAACTGTTGCTATTTATTGTTAGGTAAATAATTTGTACATGCATTCTAACAGAATGGGAGTTTTGTCCAAATTAGACCTCAACGTACCCGCCATTGCGAACATGACATGATTCATATCTTGAGGCTAATTCATCCTATGTGTCATCTAACATCTGAGGGGTAACTTTCTTAAAAGCTGAGAAAATCTTTGCTCTGAAATTATGAATATTCCTGGGTCGCTGTGCATATACATCATTCTTCACGAAACCCCAGAGAAAGAAATCGGGTGGTGTCAGGTCTGGGGAATTTGGAGGCCACATAATTGGCCCTCCTCGAACACACCACTTGTTACCAAATGTGTCATCCAGATAATCACGGACGTCTGTTGTCCAATGAGGTAGTGCACCATCCTGTTGGAAGACGATACCCATGTTGTTTTCCTCTTGCAGTTGTAGTTCGAAAAAGTTTTTCAGCATGTCCAGGTGCACTTCTGATCGAACTGTTTCCTCTGCAAAGATAAACGGCCCGTACAAATTACAGCGACTTACCGCTCATCAAAAATTAACTTTAGGACTAGACCTTCCAGTTCATATGAGACACACGGATTTTCTTTTGTTTTTTATGCGGTAACAATGATGATACAAAACTCCCGTGCTTCAGTATCTCATTGGAACTGAAATGAATAATTCTACAGCATCACCCATTATAAATGTTATAGTTATTTTATGTTATGTCTCCCAAACAGATCAGACTGTATTATAATGAGTATTATATTCCATGCGTTTACGTAATTATAAATATATACAGTATATTGCATAATTCATACGTCAGGATATTTAATGATCTATTTAGACTTCATATCTACCTAAAGTAAACAGTACAAGTACTAAAATAATTATATCAAGTGGTATCGAAATATTTTAACGACATAAAATACTTTTATTCATACAGGGTGTAGGAGAGTTATATGGAAAAATGTTTACTGCCTTTGATGGGACCAAAATAAACATATTTTGTTGCGTAACTATAGCTAAAAAGTGCTTCTTTGCAGTTACATTCAGTTAAGTCAAACATTTGTCCTTGCCCAGAGGTCACTGAATCTGTTACGTTTAAGGTAATTTATGATTCACCACTAAAGGACGAATTTGATTCTGTTTTTATATTGAAGAATTAGTAGCTAACAGCCATCAGCATGCTGTGATGTTTATAACTTGGCCCCGAAGTTGTTGAACATTCTTTTGAATATTTACTCTAGTACATTATGGAACAAAATATTATTAGAACTGTTGCTATGGTTACAGATTATAATTAAATTATATCTTACAATAAAAACACTTTAGCATGCTTCAGTATTGCAAGCAAGCATTTTCTACTCATGATTACTTACAAGAATGTTTTTGATCCCACCTACCGGCACGAATATTATAGTCAGATCGTTTTCATACACCCTGTATAAGATATTGCGATGACCCGTTACTGAAAGATTCAGACATCGTAATGTGATTTCAAAATTCAAAATTTGTTCTTAGGATATTTCTATGATAGGTAGTGTTGTGATAAAAATAGATTCTTCAACCATAGACCACATGGAAAATCTTGAACATTATTTTATTCTCAGGCAGACTTTATAATGAGATTCGCGAACAAGTAAAGTGATGTACTTCGAAGTTCATATGACAAAGTGGTGGGGTACATAAATATTACTCAATTTATGTATCTTAGTGTAAGTAATATGATGTACCACTTCAAAAATGACATACAACACTTTCTCTATACTCATACTGAGAAAATGAAGTTTATTACATATAAAATGTATACAGAATAGGGTACGAAGAAAGAATGAACATACCAAGCAAAATATCATATTTGCCAAAAAATTAAATTGATAATTACTATGCTGCTACATGGAGATTAAATTGACTTTTTTTCAAATATTAGATGACTACAATATTACAATAAGTTTATTACTAGAATTCATCTACGAAGCTGTTAAGTTTATAAATAGTGTCAGTACAAAAAATTAATATCGCCAACATTCATTTTATAATTTGTGTGTTAATATTCTTTTCTTTAACATTATATTGCGAACTAAAATGGAAATTTCTGTAGAATTGTCAAGTTACTTTAAAAATACCTTTTATTGAAAATCAATCGTTTTTAAATCTTATGATATTTACATAAACATTGGTACAATTTTTTCAGAATTTGCATAATTCTAAACTAAACCAAAATTAATTTTATGCTCGACTATGCCGAAATGTACAGTAGTAATTATACAACTGGTAGCAGTCCTTTAATGTATGTCATTAAAGTACACCTATTCATTAAAGTTCAGGTTTTCGATTATTCTCGGATATGCAATCGAAAGACAACTAGGGAAAAGTCACGGAGGCTGGAAATCCAACACTGTCGCAGAAGATTATGTTCTGTTACTATAATAAGTAGCGAAATTGTAAATAATATTCAAATAAATTCAATTTGTCATCTCGTTTTTCAATTCTAAATCAATTTCCAGGTTATATCAAGACTAATGTTCTCTAGGTTATATCAAGGTCAGTGATATTCGTGCCTCGGAAAAAATCAATACTTTCGCGTCTGCGCACATCTCACAATTCAGGTCAGTTCCGTTCGTGACTTACATAACCATAACATGAAAACTTATGAATAATTACAAGTTAGAAATATGGTCGAGCATAAAAAGTCGTATGAAACTTGCCTATAATGGTAATTAAGACGCTCGTATGAAAACATACTTGCGTCTTAATTACTACCATTATAGGCTCGTTGCATAATGTACTATTATCGAATATTTATTTCCTCAACTTTTATAAAACATTTCGATAAACTTATTAAGATATAAATATAACACTAACGTATTTTACATATATTTGGCTATACAGTTTTACCATTTAAAGGCACAAAAAATTATCTAAAACAACAACAATAATAGAATTTCTTGTGTCTCTCTTAATACCTCCTAGCTGGATTATTAGAAACCAATCAGCAGAAGTATGCCATACAAGAAAATAATTTATTCAGCCGAGATTCAATTCTGTATACCCCATACAGTGCCTCTGCATAACAATAGTTACCTCATACTGTTCCATTTTTATTTAAAAGAAAATGCTTATTATCCTATATGCCTACCACAGGTTGGGAACCGCTGAAGTGCTTTATTGAGAGTATAAAATAAAGATGGTTGACCTATGTACCTATCACATAATATGAATATTATACCTGTACTTCATTTCTTTTAATTTCAATTCAAATGAATTCACCACGAAATGAAGAGACATATCTGACCCCCTAAAAC
This sequence comes from Periplaneta americana, assembly GCF_040183065.1. Taxonomy (NCBI): domain Eukaryota; kingdom Metazoa; phylum Arthropoda; class Insecta; order Blattodea; family Blattidae; genus Periplaneta; species Periplaneta americana. The sequence goes on from NC_091130.1 coordinate 23,089,407, forward strand.
TTCACACTCCTTTGTACTTATCCCTAAGTCTGTCACGTGAATATCCCTAAATCCTTTCCCAGCCCTCATTATTATTTCTTCAAAGTCAAACTGGACGAATTATATTTCCTTCTTATGTTTAAAAACATGAAATAGATTCATATATAGTGGCAGAATATATTTCAAAACAAGTTTCCCATTTTCAAACCCACCGTGTCACGGAGTTGCAATAAAATACTCACAAATAAATATAAAAAACTGTGTTTTATTATTAACAAACCTTCCTGTTCCTACATCCACTACATTTTGTGTTTAACATCGGTACAGAAACCCTGACTCCCATATCCAAAATGTTCTATTTATCACGCAAAAACTAATATGAGATTAAACACAAAAGGTGAATACCACTATCATTCCATTATTTTCACAGTGATAAAGAAGGTTGTCCATCTGTGTTCTGAGTGTTAGAAGAAGGAAGTCTTGCGACATAGTTCACTAACGCCCGAGAGACGGTGATACTGCATGTTGGAGTTCATTTAATTCTCGCCCCATTAGTATTTGGGAATGATGTGTAATTCTGGTGACCGTTAGAAGCTGTTGGAACTATCAGTGCTGCATATTCAGGGCTTAAGGGGAGACCGAAATAGTGATTTTCCAAGCTATAGGCTACATGCAAGAAATCTACTTTTTTGCACAGGCAGTCTATTTGACACTAAAAATAACTGTGACAACTTTGAATTCAATATCCCAAACAGTTTTTGAGATATAATTTTTCAATTTTCCAAAAAAAAAAATGTAACAAAAATGAATTGTAATATCTTCTCACGCAAAAAAATTAATATTATGCTCTAAGTTTTGTATTTTTTCATTCTTTAGTACTTCATGAATAAAATGTCCTATGGAATTTTGAATATCGTTTTTAGTACTCGAGAAATAAAAATTAAAGACAACAAAATGTGAAGATTAAAAAAACTGGTCAACATTTTACTTCTTATTTTTTTATTGAAGTTCAGCCCTGACAAAAAATTCTATCACATTTTGAGAAACAAAATTTAGTGAATATTGTTTAAAAATTTCAGAGTTCTAGCTCTCACATTATGAGAGAAGATACACTTTGGATATGACAAAATTATCAATATATTGTGACCGAGAAAAAACAAATTTAAAATTTTGCATGGTATATCTATAAGAAAAAACACATATTCACTCTACCTGTATTTTTAGAAGTGCCCAGCTTTATATGATAGCCCATGTCCCTTTTCGGGAGCATTTTCAGCCCTTATCTTCGTCACATATGATACAACTGTACTTATTTCACTATATTTAGACCTACGTAAATATTTCGGTGTAAATAAATTACTCAACAGACGGTTGTAAACACATGACACAAACAAAATTCAATTTGTAAACAAAACACCACATGGGTTCTCACGTGTAATGTATGCCTTCAATGAAAACTCTGGAAACAACTCCAAAGCAAAATAAAATCACACAATCTGAATTTTTTTACCAAATTTCTAAGAAATTTCACTTATAAGCTACCCTAGTTTCTCAATCATTTCATCATATATGCTGGGGATGTATGTGTAAATATTACGCCTAAATGATCTAAAAGATGAGTATGAAATGTGGAACACTACTTGTGGCTTTCTCATTTTTAATTTTACGGAAAACTCTATAAATTAAAGCTATAGAAGGATAGAAAATGAAGGAATATTTTGAATATGTTTTCAATGATTATGTTTTCCATTAATAAAGGGTGTACTAAAGTGTATTTTAAGAGGCACCATATACTTATTTTTCCATTTTTGGACTCTTTAGCTTTCAAAACTAAAAAAACCGTACATTTACCATTTTTAAACAATTATTTTGGAAAAAATTATCTTAAATTTATGATCCCAATGTACAGTGCATATGTTTTATCTCAACTCGCGGATGTAGAGCGGGCGTGGCAATGCACAACGCAGCTGTACACATGCGAGTGAAGAAAGATAAAATATATGCACTATGTATGTACACATAATAAAGAGAAAAGATTCAGTATATCAGTTCACTACTATGGAAAATAAAGTAGCCATGAATTAAATAGAGGTAATGAAAAACGAGTGATAACAATGCTTATGGTATTTATCTCTGGAGAACTGACAGGAATTCAAGACGACATTTTATTCCAACAAGATGGTGCTCTTGCACATTATGGGTAGAGGTATTGAATTATTTTAACCAATAATTTCCAGAACGATGGAAAGGTAGAAACGAAAATAATGGATGGCCCCCAAGTTCACCTGATCTCAACAACCCGTTTTTTTTTTCCTGAGGGGCAAAACGGACAGTCTATCATTACCGACCACGAGACTTGGAAAAGTTGAAACTAAGAACTGAAGACTGGACATAAAAAGGCTGTAAATGCCAATATCTTTGAAAATTAATTTTTCCAAAATAGAGTCTATGTCCGTGGCTCATGCCGATAAGAAAAGAAGATAAGTCCCATTCTAATTTTATTTAGAACCTAGCTTCTTCTCCCATAGATGTGGAAAATGTTTGAAATTACCTTACAGTTCACAAGAAAACCTTGCTTTCTAGGGTTTTTCTCTTTGACACTTACTGTCTTTTATGTCTAATCTTCAATTTATTAGGGATGAGATGCAGTAGATCAGTCAAAGAGTTCAGATAAACGAACTTCACCATGGATACGATATTAAATGCGTAGGCCTATTATCAGTGTGAGAATTTTAGTGCTGTTTGTTTTGATGCATACCGTACTATTAGGATATTTCCACAATATTGAAAACGAGCTTCCACCGTATATAGTCCATACTACAGAACGTCCATATGATAAAACGTCCATATTGTCAAAATGTCCATACGGTGAAAATGTTCATGTACTAAATGTCCATACGACAGAAAGGCCATATGATAAAACGTCCGTTAGGTCAAAGTGTCCATATTGTCAAACGCCATAATGTCCAAGTTCAAAGGAAAATTCTGCTTGAATAGAACACAAATTTTATTCCATAAATCGTACAAATAAGTTATTAATCATCTGGAACCGGAGTCCCACTTTTAAGATGGTAACTAATACTTTTAAGATTTAAGAGAATTTTTCCTTTTTATTTGTACCTGTTGTAGTTTCTCACAATCTGGAGAATTTGTCTTTGATTCGTCAAATACGTTTCATTCCCGGCTCTTTAATTTGTGTATGCCTCACTCTTGCTTGTAATATTTGTGTCCAAATTCCATTTTCTTCGCGCTTTAGGCACTGTATAAATCGCCAAGTGGATGGATGTACAGCCATCACGCGTTGAAGAAGATTGTGCCAGTCTTCTACCGCGTTGTTTGTGTGCTGCATGCCTTTCAGGCTTGGGAGGTTCATGTTCCTGTATCGCAGGTACAGGTATCCACGAAAAGAAAGAAGTGGCTTACCCTTCTGTGATGGTACTAACTGAGGATTTCGTTCCGTCTTTAAAAAACTCAGTTCTGATTAGCTCTGCGTTTGAAAAATTTTACATAGGTTACTGTAACTACCGTGAACAATGGATATAGTGTACATTATAGAGCTATGAACATTATGAGTCGATTTCTAAAACGAGGTCTAGACCCCGGCCATGGCTTTAAACCGTGTTTGAACTTATAAAACGAGGTCTTTTTCATTTTCCTGGCCCATGACTCAAAACCATGGACTGAAGCGGAGACCACGGCTGGGGTAGGTTTAAAACCACGGCTTCATGTGTACAATATGGAGGCAGACGATCAGCTGGGAGATTATAGAAGGAAAATTTTTGTATACGAGTATTAAATCCCCGGATTAGAGTAATGAGAGACAGGAGTAATCCTTTGTAACTTTATAACGACGATAATTTCAGGCGAATATTTCGATTTTCGAAGGAATCAACGCAAAATTCAGCAAGAATTCTAAATAATAATCTGTAATGAAATGCAAGAGGCGGCAGGATGACAATTTCTTACACCTTCTTGTTGTTTTGAGAGAATTAAGATAACGTATAATTAATATAAAAATATTAATTATGCGTTTATGCCTATAAGACATTACAACAAATCTTAGTCTTTACAGTAGTTTTGAACATTTTATTTAATACTAGAAAATGATATGGGCCTACAAGAATATAAAGCAAACGTGATTTTATTTTCTTATTTTAAGTTTTATGCTACTAGGGCTTTCCACGTAATATTATATGTGAAAATAAAACCAAATTACATTTTAGTTTCAATTGAAATAATTTTAATCCGTTAATATTATTTAGGTTATTCATTCCTTAGAAACGGGTTTTCAGGTAGTTAATATTGGTAGTAGTTATGAACAAATGATAAACTACAACATAAACGCTCGATTTGTGCTAATTTTCTGGGAAATATAATTCTGGTATCTAAAAATCCGTTCCCTATTAAATACTAAGTAATGCTAGTATTTTAAATGCACATCTATACTAATAATCAATCTGTAGCCGAAATTTTTCTGGTAATTTCCGATTTTCCAAAAATAATTGGTCCTAACATATATAATTAATCACCCTGAAACCAAAAATCGCTTTTTTGAAATTTTTGTTTGTATGTCTGTCTGTCTGTCTGTATGTTTGTTTGTTACCTTTTCACGCGATAATGGATGAACGGATTTCGATGAAAATCGGAATATAAATTATGTTCGTTGTAACTTAGATTTTAGGCTATATGGCATTCAAAATACATTATTTTAAAGGGGGGTTATAAGGGGGCCTGAATTAAATAAATAGAAATACCTCGCTTATTATTGATTTTTGTGAAAAATGTTACATAACAAAAGTTTCTTTAAAAATAATTTCCGATACGTTTTATTGCTTGAAAAATTTTGATAGGACTGATATTTAATGAGATAAATGAGTTTAAAAATAAAAATAAGTGCCATCTAAGGCCGTGTAATGAATTAAAAAACAAATGACTTCGTCTATAAGAGGCCTTGGATAGCAACAATCGAAAGCTATGAAAGATAGCCTACAGAGAATGTTTCTGTGTTTGTATGAAGTAATATCGGAAGCTAAATTAACCGATTTGTATAATTAATTATTAATTCACCATTGGAAAGTGTAGTTTCTCTAGATGGACATAATGCTATAATGTTATTACTTCTGAGTGAATCGAGGAAACTTGATAGGCTATTCTGTCCATTCGTTTCCTGTATTTCCTAAAATAATTTTTATGATCAAATGAGTGGTCTCTGGATCAAAATGATCGCATTTTAATTATGCAAATACAATTTAAATTAAGTAACATAATAAACGATTTATCCTTATATCAAACACGATTGTTCCCTGGATCAAATGTCCTATTTTAATTATGTAATTACTTTATATTTATTTCTAACGGGTGCAGCGGAGCGCACGGGTACGGCTAGTTAGTAAATATAACAATACCTTAGCTGAGAAGAAAAGAATGTGACTTACTGCAATTCAGTAATAATATTAATCCCGATGTTCATTTCTTTCTAATATCGACTGTTTACAGGAATAAAAATCGATTCTTAGCTGCGTTGCTATATATAAAACAGACGAACCTCGGTTTCTTCTCAAGCCGCGTCTCGACTTCGTTTTAGAAATCGCATAAGGATTCAGACCTCGATCGTGGTTTAAAAGCCGGGTTTTGGAACCACGATTTCGTCCGTGTTTTAGAAATCGACCCTATGTCTCTGGACATCAGAGTGAAGTGGACATTATATTACTATGGACATTTTGACAATACATCAGTTATTCATAGATTTCAAAAAGGCATATGACTCGGTTAAGAGGGAAATATTATATGATATTCTTATTGAATTTGGTATTCCCAAGAAACTAGTTCGATTAATTAAAATGTGTCTCAGTGAAACATACAGCAGAGTCCGTATAGGTCAGTTTCTATCTGATGCTTTTCCAATTCACTGCGGGCTAAAGCAGGGAGATGCACTATCACCTTTACTTTTTAACTTCGCTCTAGAATATGCCATTAGGAAAGTTCAGGATAACAGGCAGGGTTTGGAATTGAACGGGTTACATCAGCTTCTTGTCTATGCAGATGACGTGAATATGTTAGGAGAAAATACACAAACGATTAGGAAAAACACGGAAATTTTACTTGAAGCAAGTAAAGCGATCGGTTTGGAAGTAAATCCCGAAAAGACGAAGTATATGATTATGTCTCGTGACCAGAATATTGTACGAAATGGAAATAAAAAAATTAGAGATTTATCCTTTGAAGAGGTGGAAAATTCAAATACCTTGGAGCAACAGTAACAAATATAAATGATACTCGAGAGGAAATTAAACGCAGAATAAATATGGGAAATGCGTGTTATTATTCGGTTGAGAAACTCTTATCATCTAGTCTGCTGTCCAAAATTCTGAAAGTTAGAATTTATAAAACAGTTATATTACCTGTTCTTCTGTATGGTTGTGAAACTTGGACTCTCACTCTGAGAGAGGAACATAGGTTAAGGGTGTTTGAGAATAAGGTGCTTAGGAAAATATTTGGGGCTAAGCGGGATGAAGCTACAGGAGAATGGAGAAAGTTACTCAACACAGAACTGCACGCATTGTATTCTTCACCTAACATAATTAGGAACTTAAAATCCAGACGTTTAAGATGGGCAGGGCATGTAGCACGTATGGGCGAATCCAGAAATGCATATAGAGTGTTACTTGGGAGACCGGAGGGAAAAAGACCTTTAGGGAGGCCGAGACGTAGATGGGAGGATAATATTAAAATGGATTTGAGGGAGGTGGCGTGTGATGATAGAGACTGGATTAATCTTGCACAGGATAGGAACCGATGGCGGGCTTATGTGAGGGCGGTAATGAACCTTCGGGTTCCTTAAAAGCCATTTGTAAGTAAGTAAGTAATATGGACATTTTGACTCTGCACGATTTAACATGGACATTTTTCACGTGGACATTATTCTATGGACATCTTGACCTATGGGCATTATAATCCTGGACTTTATGTCTGGTAATCGAAAACGAGTATCAAACTGTGGAAATTTAGGACATTAAAAATCATTTTCAACACATCTTAACACTGCACGACAAAGTGTCTACATAGTCCTCAAATATTACTACAAATGGGCGTACTGCAAATACAACAAAAATCTGTGTTCTTATGTAAGTTCCGATAAGGGATTTCCCAGCTCTCGGCAGTGTTTGATGGGTCTCGCGGCATTCTTTGAGGCAGCAGCACGGCGCCTGTCTCATGCTTATCAGCTCCTCACACCTCTTTATGCTATCAATAGCTTTTCACATTAACAGAATTCGCAGCACAGAGTTTGCTTGTTTCCAGCTACCGGTCCACGCTTTGATCTGGCACTTCATTGGCTGAGGGCTTGTCTACACCGCATTCAGGAGGCAGTGGCGCCATCTCCATTTCTGCCAAGTCCTCCAGAAGCAGAGATAATGATTTCCGTTTATAAAACCACACCTCTAGCAGGTGTCTCTATTCATTTGTAATATATAACAACACTCGTGTTCATATTTCTTATAATAATTAACTGTGTTTTTATAGGTCAAATAATTTATTATTTCCAGTCTTATGGACCAGAGTTTGGATTACAAAAAGAGTAAATATGATTCATATCCCCACTGTATGTTGAAGATTTAAATTATTTTAGTGATAGTAATTTCTATACAGGGTGCTTAAAAAGTATCCAATATTTCAGAAGATGATAGTATGCATCAAAACAAGAAAATAAAGTCTAATAAACATGGGTCCTACGACACATACTTTCTGAGATTTGAACACTTGTTCATAGAAGATGCTCCTATTCTTTACATATTGCATATAAACTGAATTGAATTACATTAGCTCATAAATTAAGTTATACTTTTTCTTATAAGTTTGTCTAAATTTAAATAAAACTGTACTTAGTAGTTAAAACTTAACTGAAAAATATTGCAGAGAATCTTTTAAGTGTATTGTAAATATTTATAATTTAAATATATATGTCACTATTGTATTGATTAAGGCTGGTTGAGTGGAAGAGAAGACCTTACAGCCTTAACTCTACCAGCGAAAATAAAACATTCTATTCTAAATCCTTAATTGTTGATATTGATTCTAAACGTACGCCGTATTTAAAATAGTTAATATTTTCTTCACTTCTTTTCCGTGGAAAACTCATGTATTTAATTTATTTTATTTTCATTTTTTTTAATTTTATTTAAATCCACCACCAACAGAAGCAAGCTTTCAATTATAGGTGCTTACATTGATGCATATACAAAATACATAATGAGAAAAAACAAAACAAACAACACAAACGAAAGAAAGAAAATACATAATGGTAATAGATGGTAGAATATAATATTACAGTTAATATAGTGCCAAATGTCGATATAATAATGAAAAATTATTTAAAAAACTAGAGTAAAAAACATTATAATGCACTCATTCATTTAAATATCTAAAGAAATACAATTCTTTTTAATATTGTGTGATATTTTTTAACTGTTAAACTGAAATCTAATTGAGAATCACAGTTTAAAGACAGAGAGTTGTAAGTATTACACATAACAAACAATGGAGAGTTCTTGAAGAAAAGAGTTCTAGGAATTGGAATAACAAAAGGTTGCCTATGACGAAATTGTTCTTTTTACATTGAACTGAAGGAATTTAAGAAAATCACAGTTATTCAATATACCGTAAACAGCCTTATAGAGTAGAATTTGACTATTTACAGTAGAACCTCGATTATCCATCATCCTATTAACCGATCGGCGGATTATCCGTCTGCCTTTCTTTCGCTCTTTACTTTCTCTTTCTTTGCTGCAGAAAAAATGTAGCACTATACCTTATATTATTAACTAATTTTTGTGCAGTGTATTATTAAAAGCCTTTATCCTTATACAGTAGCCTACTACTGCCGGCAGTAAGAACAGTTACCTGAAGGTGTTTATCCCAACTTGTAAAATAGTCACTACCTGCTTTCAAAGAAATGGTCCCACTTGCGCACAATTTATAGCAAACCCGTGCCGTATTCAGTCCTCGTCCTACTGTTTGAGTGTCCGTACTTTACATCTTCTAGTAAATGTATCATCCACGGCTGTCAAAAGTGTTTTACTAAATATCGAAGTAAAAATACAAATAATTGAGAGCTTTGGGAAAAGAGAAACCGTGGTTCATTTCTCATCAGAATACGAGATTGGCGTTAAAACTGTGCGTGATTTAATGGAAAACGAGGATAAAGTGTAGAAAGTATGTACATTTACATCAGGAGACCCCTGCAATTACAACGTTTCCGCGGAAAAACATCACAAGGAATTTCCTTGGGCCTTATAAACTCATCGTTGACAACAAGAATGAATGATCGTCTGGTCCACTATCTTGCGTGTCAAACACAGCACCACGGAGGAAATTGCAAAGGTGTAATATTTAGTTCATTCATGAAAATATTTTATGGTACGGATTATCCGATTTTTTCGATTAACCGTCCAGTCCACCCCTTTCATTACCACGGATAATAGAGTTTCTACTGTATTAATCGTCTGGACAATTCTTTTTACACCAAGATACAACATTATTAACTTATGACCAGCAGGCTACTTGCATTGCAGCCACATGTTCACCATATATCAGAGAACAATTCTGGTCGGTTGGTCTTTAGCAGCTTTGTAGACTCCAGGTAAGATAGCCCCCGAAAACCCATTGAATTTCCTCGCGGAACCAGACGCAGCCTTGACAGCCGGAGCGGCCCGGTGAGCGGGTCTCCACGCCGTACACGTATTACCCACGCATCAAACCCACAAAAGGCATTGGACCACCGGCACGGGACATCCCACTAACATAATGAATCACTGCTATACCACAACTCCAGTCTTTTGTCCACCGTTGCTTGGCAACCACCAGCGTCGCACAAATTATAAGTCCCATTCGTTGACGGTGGCGTAAGGAATGGCTGACAGATTTGAGGCCACGGTCGTGGCTTCGAAATCCGTAGCGTCACGCCGTTTTCACGTTATCATAAATCTCAACATGACTGCCTTTAGTTATGTTAGGGTAAAGAGTTTCACAAAAATGATTCATAGTCTCTCGTCATACATGTTCCGAGTGTTGGAATAATATTCTGGGGAAATTATACAGATAGTAACAGTAGATTCATACTACAAAAATGAGTAATTAGAATAATAGTAGGTGCCAAATCTAGGCAATCGTGTAAGAACAATATAAAAAACTACAAATAATACCCATGGCTCGTCAGTGTACTTACTTACTTACTTCATTGCCGCCCTCACATAAGCCCGCCATCGGTTCCTATCCTGAACAAGATTAATCCAGTCTCTATCATCATATCCCACCTCCCTCAAATCCATTTTAATATTATCCTCCCATCTATATCTTGACCTCACCAAAGGTCTTTGTCCCTCCGGCCTCCCAACTAACACTCTATATGCATTTCTGGATTCGCCCATACGTGCTACATGCCCTGCCCAACTCAAACGTCTGGGTTTAATGTTCCTAATTATGTCAGGTGAAGAATACAATGCGTGCAGTTCTGCGTTGTGTAACTTTCTCCATTTTCCTGTGACTTCATCCCTCTTAGCCCCAAATATTTTCCCAAGCACCTTATTCTCAAACACCCTTAACCTATGTTCCTCTCTCAAAGTGAGAGTCCAAGTTTCACAACCATACAGAACAACCGGTAATATAACTGTTTTATAAATTCTAATTTTCAGATTTTTTGACAGCAGACTATATGACAAAAGCTTTTCAACCGAATAATAACAGGCATTTCCCATATTTATTCTGCGTTTAATTTCCTCCCGAGTATCATTTATATTTGTTACTGATGCTCCAAGATATTTGAATTTTTCCACCTCTTCAAAGGATAAATTCCCAATTTTTATATTTCCATTTCGTACAATATTCTCGTCATGAGACATAATCATATATACTTTGTCTTTTCGGGATTTACTTTCAAACCTATCTCTTTACTTGCTTCAAGTAAAATTCCCGTATTTTTCCTAATCGTTTGTGGATTTTCTCCTAACATATTCACGTCATCCGCATATACAAGCAGCTGATGTAACCCGTTCAATTCCAAACTCTCTCTCTCTGTTATCCTTAACTTTCCTAATGGCATACTCTAGAGCAAAGTTAAAAAGTAAAGGTGATAGTGCATCTCCTTGCTTTAGCCCACAGTGAATTGGTAACGCATCTGACAGAAACTGACCTATACGGACTCTGCTGTAGATTTCACTTAGACACATTTTAATTAATCGAACTAGTTTCTTGGGAATACCAAATTCAAGAAGAATATCATCGTAGTGTCGTAATACATGGAGGTACACCCACTTTATGACCTCTCTGTACATCAATGCTGCTAGTATCACCACTACAACTTACTACAAAAATTCTTGCAATAGGCGACACTCAAACCCACGATGTAAAGTCAAAACTGTGTGCAAATCGTACCTTAGTATCAAAATGAGAAACAATGGTATATTTTAAGTATTGTAAAAAAATCAGGTAAAGAGTAATGTGCAGGAAAGAGTTATAGTATAATTGATCTCGTTTACAGAGAGGACTGTACTGGAATGATAATTATCTGGTCGTAACACTAACACTTTCAGCGTGTCGTCTCTTATTTGAATAGGCAATAACCCGATATCCAGCCTGTGTCTCCAATAAACCATACTTCATCATTAGTTGAAAGCAGTATCACCTTACGTTACGGCCAAAATAAAAGCTAACACAATGAACAATGGAGCGTAAAGTTTTATATGTCACTAAGAATGCAATGTTCCTGCCAATACAGGATTTTCACAACGAAGAAAGAATAAAGAAACCAATGTAACATTACACACAAGTCCACAGATTACCTGACTTTTCACGCCTGAGACTCGGGTTCGAATTCTGGCCACACTAAACAGGATTTTATGACAGAAGAAGATCGTTTCCTAAGAATACTTCCCTTTCTTCTGTTGTTTCAATAACTTCATAATCCAGAGAGCTTATTCGGCGATGTGTCATGATTGAAGGAAGCAAACAGAATATCTGCAACCAGCGACAACAACTGCAATACCAGAATATATCTCAGTTATCATTCACCTAGCTAGCCAATTATTCAATCAATTCATTATATAGTGATAAGTTACTAAACCAATCTGCTAGTGTGTCAGTTACCTGGTCGGCAAAAGAATCAATCAATTGGTGAGTTAATTAACCAAACAGTTAGTAATTTTATCAGGTAATAAATCAGTTCATCCAGTCTGTAAACAAATTAATCAGTCGGAAAATTAGTCAGTCAGACAGTTAGTAAACCAATCAATCACCTAGTAAGTCAGTAAGCCTATAGCAAAAATATTAATCAATGAATAAGTTAGTCATCGAGCTAGTTTGTAAATCAATCAATCATATAGAAGTCATTAAGATTTTAGAAAATAAATAAGTCAGTTGGTAAGTTAGTCAGCCAGCCAATTACTAAACTAATCAATCACCTAGTATGTCAGTAAGCTTTTAGTAAAAATATTAATCAGTCGGTAAGTCAGTCATCCAGCCAGTTTGTAAATCAATCAATGAAAGAGTAAGTCATTAAGGTTTTAGAAAATAAATCAGCCAGCCAGTTACTAAACTAATCAATCACCTAGTAAGTCAGTAACTTTTAGTAAAAATATTAATCAGCCGGTAAGTTAGCTATCCAGCCAGTTTGTAAATCAATCAATCAAATAGTAAGTCATTAAGGATTTATAAAATAAATCATTCAGTTGGTAAGTTAGTCAGCCAGCCAGTTTCTAAACTAATCAATCACCTAGTAAGTCAGTAAGCTTTTAGTAAAAATATTAATCAGTTGGTAAGTTACTCATCCAGTCAGTTTGTAAATCAATCAGTCAATCAAATAGTAGTATTAAGATTTTAGAAAATAAATCAGTCAGTTAGTAGTAAGTTAGTCACCCAGCCAGTTACTAAACTAATCAATCGCCTAGTAAGTCAGTAAGCTTTTAGTAAAAATATTATTCAGTCGTTTAGTTAGACATCCAGCCAGTTTGTAAATCAATCAATCAATCATACAGTAAGTCATTAAGTTTTTAAAAAATAAATCAACCAGTTGGTAAGTCAGTTAGCCAACCAGTTACTAAATTAATCAATCACCTAGTAAGTCAGTAAGCCTTTAGTAAAAATATTAATCAGTCTGTAAGTTAGTCATCCAGCCAGTTTGTAAATCAATCAATCAAATAGTAAACCATTAAGGTTTTTATAAAATAAATCATTCAGTTGGTAAGTTAGCCAGTCAGTCAGCCAGTTACTAAACTAATCAATCACCTAGTAAGTCAATAAGCTTTTAGTAAAAATATTTATCAGTTGGTAAGTTAGTCATCCAGTCATCCAGCCAGTTTGTAAATCAATCAATCAAATTGTAAGTCATTAAGATTTTAGAAAATAAATCAGTAAGTTGGTAAGTTGGTCAGCCAGCTAGTTGCTAAACTAATCTATCATCTAGTATGTCAGTAAGCTTTTAGAAAAAATATTAATCAGTCGGTAAGTTAGTCAATCAGTCAATCTTATAGTAAGTCATTAAGATTTTAGAAAATAAATCAGTTAGTTGGTAAATTAGTCAGCCAGCCAATTACTAAATTGATCAATCACGTAGTAAGCCAGTAAGCTTTTAGAAAAATATTAATCAGTTGGTAAGTTAGTCATCCAGCCAGTTTGTAAATCAATGAATCAAATAGTAAGTCATTAAGAGTCTATAAAATAAATCAGTCAGTTGGTAAGTTAGTCAGCCAGCCAGTTATTACTAATCAATCACATAGTAAGTCAGTACGTTTTCAGCAAAAATATTATTGATTCGGTAAATTAGTCATGTAGTCAGTTTGTAAATCAATCAATCAAATAGTAAGTCATTAAGATTTTATAAAATAAATCAGTCAGTTGGTAAGTCAGTCAGCCAGCCAGTTTGAAAATCAATCGATCGTCTAGTAAGTCAGTAGGCCCTAACCCTTTTACAGGTAGACACAAGAACCTGATTCCCGAAACAAATATATCTTCTAAAACAAGGATGCTGAAAATGTGTAATTCCGTGAAAATACTGAAATTGATTTTTGCCGTAGTCTACTACAATATTTTCTCTTACTTTGTAAAGTGGAACAGTTGTGATATACCGCTTATCTCTGTAACAGAATGCAACCAACATCGTAAAATCTACAGGTAAGAGGTTCGTTAAGTTTGAATTACTATGTTTGAGAGGCAAACATTACTTCCTAAATAGCGTCACTAGTAAGCTCTTAAAATCTGCATTATTTCAGAAGATAACTTGTTTTTTTTTACCTCTTTCTACACGCAAAAGAAAGACATTTTGTATCTTGTTTTTATAGTTGGATTTTGTGCCTCATAGAACTGCATTAAGGACGATATGGCAGGAAAGAGGTTTTAATACATTTCCGTGGTTACCAAGCAGATTGATACCTTTGACATCTCGACTATAAAACAAAACATAATCAAGTACTAATGGCCTAAGATAAAGTGTTAAGTTATTAAGAGAGCGAGTGTATCACAAACTGTACTTAAGATACATTAAATCTTTCGCCATGCTTTAAACATCAGGTCACTGCTGTACAACGGTTGCTGTGTTTCTAGAAGGACATGTTTACTTTTGTTAGCAAGTAGAACATTGGTTTTAATCTGTAATTTCCGTGTTGAAGTATTACTTACAGGCATATTTATACTTCTTTTACTTCTCTGTATACTGTAACTACTGTTTTTCTATATTTTCAGCTTATCTAAACCTCGTTTTCATATACAGGCCATATCAAAAGTCCGGTAACATTTTCAATATTTTATTACACAAAAACTACTAATGATAGCACTTTCAAACACACGTCAGTTAAAGTCAAACTCTCAAAGTTCGTTTTACAACTCACAGAGATTCAATATGTGAACCACGAGTGACTCGGCAGATGTCCAAACGATAATCAAACTCTTCCCATACCCTTTTCAACATATCCTCTGTGACCGTGGCGGCAGCTTCTAGAATTCTGGTTTTTAGTTCCTCTAAATCACGTAGCAAAGGCGGTATAAACACACGGTCCTTTAGTTACCCCCTTAGAAAAAAGTCACATGCAGTCATATCAGGTGACCTTGGTGGCCATGTCATGAAACATCTGTCCCTTACTCCAGCACGTGCTATCCAACGATCAGACATCTCCGTATTCAGGTAAGCACGAACTGGATTGTGGAAATGTGGCGGAGCCCCATCTTGCTGAAAGATGAAGCGCTACGAGTTTTCTTGCCAGCTAAACAACAGGCAGCAGACGACGATGACTTATTCAGCCGCTTAGTTTTCAGTGACGAAGCGACATTCCATACGAGTGGGAAAATTAACAAGCACAACTGTCGTGTTTGGGGTACACAGAAACCTCACAGAATCATTGAACATGAGCGTGATTCACCAAAGGTGAATGTTTTCTGCGCGTTGTCACAACGAAAACTGTACGGACCTTTCTTCTTCATTGAGGCTACTGTGACTGGAGATTCGTATCTGGACATGTTGGAGCAATGTTTGGTGCCTCAACTTAAACAAGATCTCGATGACGATTTCATCTTTCAGCAAGATGGGACTCCGCTACATTTCCACAATGCAGTTCGTGCTTACCTGAATACGGAGATGTCTGATCGTTGGATAGGACGTGCTGGAGTAAGGGACAGATGTTTCATGACATGGCCACCAAGGTCACCTGATATGACTGCATGTGACTTTTTTCTAAGGGGGTAACTAAAGGACCGTGTGTTTATACCGCCTTTGCTACGTGATTTAGAGGAACTAAAAACCAGAATTCTAGAAGCTGCCGCCACGGTCACAGAGGATATGTTGAAAAGGGTATGGGAAGAGTTTGATTATCGTTTGGACATCTGCCGAGTCACTCGTGGTTCACACATTGAATCTCTGTAAGGTGTAAAACGAACTTTGAGAGTTTGACTTTAACTGACGTGTGTTCGAAAGTGCTATCATTAGTAGTTTTTGGTAATAAAATATTGAAAGTGTTACCGGACTTTTGATATGCTCTGTATTATTTTCTTTCTCTTAAATGACCATCAAGTCACCAGTAGCAAAAAATAGTTTTATTTGCTCTTTCCTCGGTATTATATGACGCAGTTTGTCTGTTTATTAGTGTGGAAGATGCTATTTAGTTGTGTTTTACAGTTAGAAGTCGTATACTACATGATAAACAAACAGCGTAACTGCAGGCAATTTATTACCATGATACAACAATAATTACAACCTTCGACAGCTGTAATAACCGAACATATATGCAAGAAACATAAATACCCAAGTTAACTTGCATTTAAGGCTATCCTCTCCTCATTATCATTTTTACGTTAAGTCGTTAATTGCGCTAATAATGTTAAAAACCGTTATTATGGCCTAAAACATCATGTGACGAGTTGTACGGCCCATGAAACTAGAAAGATAAATTGTAAATTTGAAATGCAAGAAGACAAGTCGATAGTATAACATTATGACACAAACATGTACAGAAACAGGGAACAGTTAACGATTAAAACTCTATTTTTATGTCGGTTATCATTCCATATTTCAAACTTTGAATATTATCTCATTCCAACCTGTCCCAGATGTTTATATCTCATATAACAAACTTGAAAGCAAGTTTCTTTTTGAAGTGAAACCACAATTCTAGCTCAAAATTATCATATTGTTATAATAGCAGACGAAAGCAAATATAAATGTTTTCTAAATTTAGATACCAATGGCACTACATGAACTCCATTTCGCAGTTTAACATGCAGTATATTTCTGTATAGATGTGTAATAGACTAAAAATTTAGGAACGGCGATTCTATCTGAAAATACATTGAACAGCACAACACTTGCATGAGGCTGGTAACGAAATTAATTGGAAAAATATTCCCCATTTTTCACGACTTAACATATCCAAATCATTGGAAAAATATAATAATTAATATTCTGGACTTAATAATCTCAAAATGAATAAATTTGCCTTACAAAATGAAGCCATAATGATAAAAACCGGTGTGCATAAAAGGAAATCACGTAAAAAGGTTTCCCAAAATTTAGAAATTTAGAGTAACCGATTAATACCTACATACTCATAACTTGTACTAAACTGATGAATTGTTTATGCGTATAAATTGAGTTAACTTGTTTGCTATAATATAATTTTGTTTAGATCAATTGATGAATTGTTCATGTTTGTAAATTGAATTAATGTGCGTGTTAACTATTGTATATTTTTGTATACTTCAACTGATGAATTGTATATGCTATAAATTGAATTACTCTCCTTGCTATGTATTGTATATTTTTGTACAGCCTAACTGATGAATTGTACAATTATGTTTGTAAACCGAATTGCTCTGCTTGCTGTGTATTGTATATTTTTGTATAGCTCAACTGATGAATTGTAGAACGTTTTAAGAAATTTAATGTTTCTATTATATTTTACTGGTTACAGTAGAACTAAGTAAAACGTTTTAGTAAAACCTTCCTATTACATTTTACTTGTCACAGTGGAACTGACTTTATTAAGTAAATCCATCCTATTACATTTTACTGGTTACAGTGGAACTTATTTTATTAAGTAAAACGTTTTAGTAAAACTTTCCTATTACATTTTACCGGTTACAGTTGAATTGGATTTAATAAATGTTTTAAGAAATTTAATTTTTCTATTCTATTATACTGATTACAATAGAACTAGCTTCGTTAAGTAAAACGTTTTAGTACAAACTCTCCTATTACCTTTTACTGATCATGGTGGAACTGACTTTATTAAGCAAAACATTTTGGTAAAACTTTCCTATTCGATGTTATTGGTTACAGTGGAACTGACTTCATTAACTAAACGTTTTAATGAATGTTTCTATTGCATTTTACTGGTTACAGTAGAACTAACTTTGTTAAGTAAAACATTTTACTTCAACATTCTGATTACATTTTACTGATTATTTTAGCTAAAACATATTTATTAGAGCGGTTTGCTAAATGACTTTGGTAATGTATTATTTATTGCTTTTGATGGCGAAAATAAGTGAATTGAAGAAAACGTTTTAGTGAAACTTTTCTATTAAGTTACAATAGTTGTGGTAAGGGAAACTTGACTAAATCCGCAGTACGGGTAATTCCGCAGTAGTGCATATATGATTTTACTGCGGCTTTACAATAGCGTGAACGGAAGTTTTGAGAGGCTGTCAACAGGAGGCATGTCCTCTGCAGTGCTACAGAAAAAAATCAAGGATATTGGTCGACACCTCTGTCGGCAATACAGTGAAACATCGAAAGTTGGCTGTTTTTCGTGTTTTGCTACACAGCTGTGAAGGAAGTGAGCATTGTTACATATAAATTGTTTCCTTCGTGTTACTTTCATAATGTGTTTCATAATTATTTACGACTGCGGAATTAACCAAGCCCTATTGCGGATTTATCCGCACTGTTGCGGAATTACACGAGTTGTTCTTTTCCAATTGTAATGTATGTACAACTAAATACAGTATATTTGCATTTTAATAGGTCTCTTTATCTCATTTGGTAATTAAAGGTTTCGTCCATGTCTAGATATCTTGATAATATTTTTCAATAAACATTTTGATAAAAATATGATAGATTTACTTCTTAATATTGTGGAATTAGCCGAGTCTCCCCTATAACTAACTTTGAGTAAGTAAGCATCGTAGGTTAGACGATAGGAAAGCTGCATGGAGATCTGAGGTTGCGTCCGGATGCAGATTCGAATCCCGCTCTGCTGATTGTCTTTTCTTTATGGTCAGTACGGCGAATGTGAGATAATGTCATGGTGCATTCTCGGACTCATATCTCCAAGTACCATCTCGTTTTTTCATCAGTTCCGGAGGAAAGTGCAAATGATCTTCAGGTTGCGGTGTGTCAGAAGGGGGAAAAATAATTCAGTAAAACGTTTTAGTGAAAATTTCCGATTATGGGCTACAACCTATGGTGGAAATAACCTTATTATACGAAATGCTGAAGTTATACCTTTCAAGCACGGGAGGAGATTCATTTTACACATAATTTAGGGCTGCTCGTTAGAGTGAAGTTAACGTAAATTGTGAAACGTTTCAGTGAAACCTTCCATTCCGAATGTAATTTTCAGGCCTCGTCTATGATATATAAGACCATTCGTTATAACAGAAAGGCCTGTATCATGGAACCCGTGGATCCGTCACGGACTACAGTCGTGGGTTTGAGTCGCTACTTAATTAGATCGCAGTTTTCATTGCGTTCCTTAATTTCCATGACGTCGAGATGACGTCGGACAGAGTGGACAAGAGAGAGATGCTCTTAATTGGGAGAGTGTCGGAGCGAGGATTACATTCAGTCGTCGATATAAAAAAAGAGAGCGTGCAAGGAAAGCCAATCAACTCGTGACACTTCTAAATGAATATGTAGCAAGTGGGGGTACATGCAGAGCACCTCCCCTTTTGCAATATGCAGGCAAAAACGGATATGCTAGTGCTGGATTTGAATTTCCCCTTCGGAGAGAGATTTGAATTATTAAAGACCAACATATCGTCCAGACAGAACCGGCTACTCTGTCATTAACTGAGCCCCGGTTCGTACTTCGACGGAGTGTCAACAGCGTCCCAACTTATTGCTTCTCCTGTCCTTCTACCTCGGGCGGGAAATGAAGAGGAAGGAGGAGATAGAATAGGAGGAAATACAGAGACGAAAATGAATAAGAGGAAGAAAAAAGAAAGGGGGACACAAGGGGAAAGAATTTAAGGTACATGGAAGTGATAATCACATAATTATATTTATGCTCGACCATGCCGAAATGTAGTAATTATACACCTGGTAGCAGTCCTTTAATGCATGTCAATAAAGTACACCTACTCATTAAAGTACAGGTCTTCAGCCACTGACAACTTAGCTTACAGGTGTTCAGCCAATAACAAGTCAGCTTTGTACCGTTATAAAACCGCAAGTATCTATTATTCTCGGATATGCAATCGAAAGAGAATTAGCGAAAAGTCACGGAGGCTGGAAATCCAATACTGTCGCAGAAGGTTATGTTCTGTTACTATAATAATTAGCGTTAATTGTAAATAACATTCAAATAAATTCAATTTGTCATCTCGTTTTTCAATTTCGAATTCAATAATCAAGGTTATATCAAGTTTAACGGGATTACTTCAAGGTCAATGACATTACTGTTCTTCGGAAAAAATCAATACTTTCGCGTCTGCGCACATCTCACAATACACGACCTAGAACAAGGTCACTTCCGATCTTGTCAGATACAAATAAAATGTATACATCTGAATAATTTCAAGTTAGAAATATGGTCGAGCATAAAAAGTCGTATGAAATGTAGGCCTACTAATATGCTCGACCATGCCGAAATGTAGTAATTATACACCTGGTAACAGCCCTTTAATGGACCTCACTAAAGTACACCTACTCATTAAAGTTCAGGTCTTCCACGAATCAGAAAACACCATTGAAGCAATATGAAAGCGCAAGTATGGATTATTCTCAGATATGCAATCGAAAGAGAATTAGCGAAAAGTCACGGAGGCTGGAAATCCAATACTGTCGCAAAAGGTTATGTTCTGTTACTATAATAATTAGCGTTAATTGTAAATAATATTCAAATAAATTCAATTTGTCATCTCGTCTTTCAATGTCGAATTCAATAATCAAGGTTATATCAAGTTTAACGGGATTACTTCAAGGTCAATGACATTACTGTTCTTCGGAAAAAATCAATACTTTCGCGTCTGCGCACATCTCACAATACACGACCTAGAACAAGGTCACTTCCGATCTTGTCAGATACAAATAAAATGTATACATCTGAATAATTTCAAGTTAGAAATATGGTCGAGCATAAAAAGTCGTATGAAATGTAGGCCTACTAATATGCTCGACCATGCCGAAATGTAGTAATTATACACCTGGTAACAGCCCTTTAATGGACCTCACTAAAGTACACCTATTCATTAAAGTTCAGGTGTTTCACGAATCAGAAAACACCATTGAAGCAATATGAAAGCGCAAGTATGGATTATTCTCAGATATGCAATCGAAAGACAATTAGCGAAACGTCACGGAGGCTGGAAATCCAATACTGTCGCAGAAGGTTATGTTCTGTTACTATAATAATTAGCGTTAATTGTAAATAATATTCAAATAAATTTAATTTGTCATCTCGTTTTTCAATGTCTAAATCAACTTCAACGTTATATCAAGATTAATGTTTATTTTACTCTCTAGATTATATCAAGGTCAATGACAAAAAATCAATACTTTCGCGTCTGCGTACATCTCACAATTTACGAGATATTGCACAAGGTCAGTTCCGCTCCTCAGTCAGATAAGAATAACATGAATACTTATGAATAATTTCAAGTTAGAAATATGGTCGAGCATAAAAAGTCGTATGAAACTTGCCTATAATGGTAATTAAGACGCTCGTATGAAAATTATGAAACTCGCGCTCGTTTCGTAAACATACTCGCGTCTTAATTACTACCATTATAGGCTCGTTGCATAATGTACTATTCTAAAATCATTATATTTTATAATAATCACTTAAGTCTATTTCGTTTATATGATGTCATTCCATTTTCCGCCAATGAAGTGTAATGAAATTTTGAATTCCAACTAATCACAGTTTTACATCGCGATAATTTCTGTAACTCGATTTATCACTATCAATTTATTGCATGGTCATTATTTTGTTTAGTCAGTGTCGCCAAATGTTTCCACGTAAATCGATGAGCGTGAATCCACTGCACTAAATAAAGTGCGAAATCCTACTTCCACATCTACATCTTCTAATTCCATGTCCATCGTATCTAAAGAAAATGACACTCCTTCATAACAATTGTTCATTTAATTAATTTATTAATCAGGTTATTTGTAATTATACCAAGGTGGGTGCTCCTGTTATGGCCATGTTCCTGGTATGGCCACCCCCCTATTGTGAGTTAGTTAATCAAAAAAATCCGCTAAATTGCAGCAGCATCCAATGAAAGGGCATCTTGGTATGTCACTTGATCGTTTTCCATCCAGTCAGGTTGAGCAATATGGCGTCAGTTGCCTGTTTTGCGGTTTTCATGTGACCTCTTCTTATTTTTCTCTGGTAAGTCTCCTTTGCTTTATGCATGTTTTTCAAATAGTTCTTTCATGAAAACCATCGTACTCCATTCAGTTTTTAATGTTCTGTTAATTGGTGTTGTCCTTGATGGCGTATCTTTTACGAGTTGTTCATAATCAAACGATTTTCGTGGAAGCTTACCTACTCCTGATATGGCCATATCAAATGCACCATGGCCATATCAAGTTCATTTCACTTTTATTTTTTCACCTGACAAATTTAGATGCCTTATAACTGGGATTACGTAAAAGTTTTGTATTTTAAGAAAAACAACTTAATTTTTTTATGAAAATACCTGTTTTGACTACACTTTTGAATTATAAAAAAGATTATTAAGTGTCATGTTTATTCATTTTACACCAAAATTATTTAATTTTAGCACAACTGCGCTATCAAACTGAAAACAATCACGATTTGTAGAACATGGAACAAGGGTGGCCATATCATGTGCACATGTTCCTGATATGGCCACTAGGTAGACTTTTGGAATTTGGGATTTTTTGGACAATTAAACCTTTTTTTGTGGGAAAAGGAAATTGTTTTAAGAAAGTCCATTAGACTGGGAACGAATAAGAAAAAAGTGGTTTACATTTTTTTTTCAAAATGGCGGCTAGAAAAATTCTCAAATCTTAGCATGGCCATATCAGGGACACCTACCTTATAAAATGTTTAAATTAAATTATGATTTCAGCAGATAATGAGATTTTGGATTTCCTTGAAGAAGATGGAAGGACCACTGACGTATCTCACGAACCGTGGCTGCTCTCTGATGTGGATTCGAAATCCGCTTGGGCTACTTCTGGTTTTAATGTTCATAATAATCGTTTGGTATTGCTTGTTTCACATGTAGAAAGGAAGACAAATGATCAAATTCCTCTATGGAATCGAAGCCAGATCTCTTACAATTCTAACTGGAGACATTACTACTAACGCCACAACTTAAGACCTTCTAACAATATATAAAATATTCTTCTGTACCGATAAATAAAACTCGTAAGTCCGAAATGTCGACGAATGCTTTATCTACATCTATGAATATATTTCAGCGATTCAAGAGAACACGTCTTTATTTAAGCCGATGGTTTTGTGCATCTGCAGGATGGCTAAGAACTCGAAATCTATGACATGAGATACGCAATCGATCTCATATTCCAGACACAATTTCTACCTCCGACTATTCGGCCCATATTTATGCCCAATGAAAGACAGAATAGGCGCAATAACTCAGCCTGTTAACATGAGAGATCCGTTTCAATTGTCCGTCCGGCGGGCAACCGTTGCCCCGGCGACAGGCGATGGATGAATTTATTTTTCATAATTTCGCTCGTCTTTTCTTTGTACAGCGTTTTTGAGCTGACATAATGAGTTAAAAAAGGACGATCGAGTCCAGACGTCTTCATTTAATATACTGAGCCGCCACGGCCTTATACGGGCGGCTCTGCCGTATTTATGTGACATTTGGTTGATGACGTACTGTGACAAGATCATCTGAGCCTGTCTCGGAATGTAGATTCCTCCTGTCTCCATCACCAGAAACATTAATTGTAGCACATACGCAAGCTTTACGTCTGTCCGCCGGGCAGTTCTGTTGAAATCTGTCTCCGACCGGGCAGATTTGCATAGCACCTAGTCAGTTGTCATGGCCAGCCCCCAGTGCAGAGGATTTTTTTTTATTGTGAAATTTATTGCTAAAATAATTAAAAGTTAATTTTTGGTGCTGGAAAACTGTGACGTGTAGACATATATCACTCCAAAATACAAGTGACAAGAAGTGGATTAAAAAAGTTTGTCTAAAAGTGTTAACGGATGATACTTCAGCTCTGTGTTATTCTCTGCCGCTAAAAAATGCATTAAAATATATTGCAATACACACGACAAAGATAATTGCAGAACAATGATTTGAACTGCAGAAGCTGCACAAATACAAAGCAGAAGAAAGAGAAAAGCAGAAAAATGACAAATTAAGTAACCAATAAGAAACATACGAACAAATAAATGAAGTGTAGTAGAGCGAAACAAACAAACAGTATGAAAACTAGAAGATAAACAAATATGAATTAAATTATGAATAAGAAATTGAGGCAGTAACAACGAAAAGAAATAAAAAATAAGGAAGAAACAGAAAAAAGAGTGGTTGAAAAAAAGACTGTGGAAAGTGAAGAAATATTAAAAAAAGTTATAGTTATAAATTACATTGGAAAGAGAAACTGATTTAAGAAAAGAAATATAATTGAAGAAAGTAAAAAAGAAGTGAGGAAGAGAAAAAGAAAAGAGCATAACAATAAAAGGTACAAAAAGAAGGAAATGTGGATAGATGGATGGATGGATGGATGGATGGATGGATGGATGGATGGATGGATATATGGGTAGATGGATGGATGGGTGGGTGGACTGATTGATTAATGGATGGATGAAATAGAAAATTCGTTGAGTGGTTAGATAGCTTAGTGTTTGGATGGCTAGGTAAATGAATGGATAGAATATTGGCTGGGTGGTTAGGTACTTTTGTGGATGGACGGATGGATGGATGGATGGATGGATGGATGGATGGATGGATGGATGGATGGATGGATGGATGGATGGATGGATAGAAGATTCATTAGGTGGTTAGGTAGTTTGATGTATGGATGGATAGGCAGATGGATGGGTAGAAGATTGGTTGGGCGGTTAGGTGGATGGATGGAATAGAAGATTCGTTGGGTGGTTAAGTAGTTTGATGGATGGATGGAAGTATAGAAGATTGGTTGGGTGGTTAGGTGTTGGATGGATGTATGGATGGAATAGAAGATTCGTTGAGTGGTTAGGTAGTTTGGTAGATGGACAGATAGATTGATAGGTGATTAGGTAGTTTGGTGGATGAATGTATGAATGGCTGGATATAAGATTGGTTGGGTGGTTAGGTAGTTTGGTGTATGGATGGGTAGGTAGATGATTGGTTAAGTGCTTGTGCTTGGACAGACAGACAGACGGACGGACGAACGGATAGACAGACAGATAGACAGACAGACAGACAGGTAGACAGGTAGGTAGGTAGGTAAGTAGATAGATAGATACATAGATAGATAGATAGATAGATAGATAGACAGACAGACAGACAGACAGACAGACAGACAGACAGACAGACAGACAGACAGACAGACAGACAGACAGACAGACAGACAGACAGACAGACAGACAGACAGACAGACAGACAGACAGACAGACAGACAGACAGACAGACAGACAGACAGACAGATAGATAGATAGATAGATAGATAGATAGATAGATAGATAGATAGATAGATAGATAGATAGATAGATAGATAGATAGATAGATACGAAGAGAACTAAAAGAGGAAGAAAGTGATAGAAAAGGTGGGAGAGGATTCAACTGGCTGTGTGTACACTCGAGAAATATAATGTCCACTGGAAATTTTGGAGGCTCCTGTCAGCGTAATGGCGTCATGAAGCTGGAGGCACCTTGGACTTCCAGTCCCTCGCTCGTAGGTATTGATGAAGTCATCCATCAAAACAAGCAATTAATTATCTTGTTCACTCCTCAGCAGCCAAACGGCCGCTTCAGGAAGCCTGTGGGTTCTGCTTCACACTCTCCGTGCTCTGCAGGAAATCATTTTTTCAACTTATAAATATCTCACGTGAAATAAAACCGACTAATGTATATTAATAGGATCTGCAGTAGCTCAGTCAACTGACTACTTCTCCCTAATCAAACCAATGCTCGATTCCCAGCAAATCCTGTGAAATTGGCTGAAATTAAAACTGCTGAAATGCAAATTTACTTTCAATATTGCAATTGAAATAGACTTCAGTGACAATGTCTGACATATTCACCGTTACTAAGTAACAACACGCGCCATCTTTCGACATAAAGTGTACAATTAGTATAGTAATTATAGCCAATACCTCCAACACATTCCAATCTTCACCTGAGGAAATTCTCTTCAAAATATATGACTGGTTCTCAGTCAATAAATTAAGGTAGGTGTCCCTGATATGGCCATACTAAGGTTTGAGAATTTTTCTAGCCGCTATTTTGAAAAAAAAATGTAAACCACTTTTTTCTTACTCGTTCTCAGTCTAATGGACTTTCTTAAAACAATTTCCTTTCCCCATAAAAATAGCTTTAATTGTCCAAAAACTCCCAAATTCCAAAAGTCTTCCTAGTGGCCATATCAGGAATATGTGCATATGTTATGGCCACCCTTGTTCCATGTCTACAAATCGTGATTGTTTTCAGTTTGATAGCGAAGTTGTGCTAAAATTAAATAATTTTGGTGTAAAATGAATAAACATGACAATTAATAATCTTTTTTATAATTCAAAAGTGTAGTCAAAATAGGTTTTTCCATAAAAAATAAGTTGTTTTTCTTTAAAAATACAAAATTTTTGGCGTAATCCCAGCTATAAGGCATGTAAATTTGTCAGGTGAAAAAATAAAAGTGAAATGAACTTGACATGGCCACAGTGCATTTGATATGGCCATATCAGGAGCAGGTAAGCTTTCACGAAAATCGTTTGATTATGAACAACTCGTAAAAGATACGCCATCAACGACAACACCAATCAACAGAACATTAAAAACTGAATGGAGTACTATGGTTTTCATGAAACAAGTCTTTGAAAAATATGCATAAAACAAAGGAGACGTACCAGAGAAAAATAAGAAGAGGTCACATGAAAACCGCAAAACTGGCAACTGACGCCATATTGCTCAACCTGACTGGATGGAAAACGATCAAGTGACATACCAGGATGCCCGTTCACTGGATGCTGCTGCAATTTAGCGGATTTTTTGGTTAACTAACTCACAATGGGGGGGTGGCCATATCAGGAACATGGCCATAACAGGAGCACCCACCTTAGTATTAAATTGTAACAAAACTAACATAATTCAATTTATATCCTGTCCAAACTCAACCTCGCAAATTTCTAGCGTAATAATAATTAACAATAGATCCCTATTAGAAACAACAACAAGAACCAAATTTCTTTGCTTAAAAATCGATAATGTGTTAAATTGGAAAAATCATATTAAAGAAATTACCCCCAAACTAAATTCAGCTTGTTTTTCTATTAGATCTATGCACAAGATAGTAAATATCAATACCTTAAATACGATATACTTTGCATACTTTCACTCGGTAATGAGTTTTCGAATAATATTCTGTGGAAATTCCACAGATAGTAACAATATATTCCTATTACAAAAAAAGAGTAATTAGAGTAATAGTAGGTGCCAAATCTAGGGAATCGTGTAGGACTATTTTCAAAAAAACTACAAATAATGTCCATGGCTTGTCAGTAAGTTATATCTTTTCATTAATAATCTTCCTCTTATATAATCGTGAATACTTTGTAACCAATTCAACAATTCATACCATAAATACACGTCAAAAAATGACTTTCATACTCCATCGGCAAGTCTATCATGCTATCAAAAGGAGTGCGTTATATGGCAGTAAACATTTTTAATAGCCTCCCTATCGATATAAGAAATGAAACTCAAAACATAAGATTATTTAGGGCCAAATTAAAGAAGTACCTAATTTCTCACGCCTTTTATTCTGTAGGTGAATTCATGGCATTCAATAATGCTTCATGAAATGATACTAAAACTTTGTGTTGTACTAGTAGACTATATTGTAAATCTCTTCTGTATATATTTCATCTAGACTGTGACTATAAATTAAGACTTTATAATAGTATTAAGTTTTTGTTCCATATTCTAGCTGTGAAGCAATGTATGAATACCATGGAATGTTAATAAATATAATACAATACAATACACAAAATATGACAAAACTTGTTGGTTATATGTTTGTCGTGTTATAGAATAATGCATTTAACATTATTGTTTCTGTATACATGCTGATTCACCTAGATTCAGTTAGGCTAGCTTAGATTAGAGTCTTCTGGTGCTATGCATAGACATTTCGCTAACCAGCGCTACGAGCGTGCTAAACTAGCCCCGACTATCGACTGATTACTTGTACAGGATTCATATCATATCATATCGCTAACACTGGTTTATGAATATGAAAAACGTTAGTTCGCTGATCATCCACCTGAAGCCCGCGCTAAGAATGTCTATGAATATGGCCCTAAGTGACTAGTTTTATATGAACGTGAATATTCTTATACTAACATTTCAGCTGTACACGTCATTTGTTGTGAGCATCGTGAGAAAGCACCGACTGACACTTTGTTGAAAATTTGTCTCTTACTACTTTCATTATTCAAAATATGGCCACCTCTTTTCTTTTTTACTATGAAGAAAACTGCCACTACTAGAGTGGACGCACATATCGTGAGGTACTAAAATGCAACTAGAACATTTCTCCTCCATTATTTGATCATCAGCGTAAATCTAGTGTTTTTCCAGCTGTCAGGTTCTCTTCACTACTGGCAACAGTTCTTCCAACACCCGCATGTTACAGATATCACGATAGTTAGTCATTTTGTAATTGTTAGGTTGGCACAATTGGAGATATTCTTCGCGATCCTTCAGGCTGGCCAATATTATTCCACTGAATTCACCAAATTTTTATTGTGTTTGTATTTTATTTCCTGTCATATCAAAGAGGAATTTGTGTAGCAAAGAAATGGAAAATAATAAATATTAATAGCGATGAATGTAATATAGTGTAAATTTTATTACTGAACAACAATGTAACTTTATTATCTCAACAATAATTCCTTTCTACAATTCACCTTAAACGCTCTCGTCAACAATAGGATTTGCACTCAACACAGTATTCGTTATTGCACTCCACAAACTACAATGACAATTTACTTGGACTATTACGAACAGCAATGAACTTTTAATCTTAACTAATATTTACAAAGCACTATTTACAACACAGAACTGTCAGTTCACAGTTCACAGCTCGTTTGTCTTGGCTAGTTCTTCTAGCTCAGTCACTCGCGTTCATAGAATCTCGAACCCCAGATCTTCAGAGACGATCCGCTGAACTTCGAACTCAGGTCCCCCAACTGCGGTCCACTGCACTCGAACTCCGGGCTTCAGGCTCCACAGTTACGGACATAACTCAAGTCGCGCTCTGGTCTCGAAGCTGGCTTCACTGCTACACAAGACTGGCTTGCTGTCCACTGACTTACTCTCTGACTGAATGACTGTATGACTGTCCCGCGTTCACTTGCGTCTTCTCTTTTATAACCAAACTATCGTTGCGAGAAAGTACGAGTTCTGGATAGTTCGCGATCTCGAATAATCGATAGATGCCTAGAAGATTTCCACGGATGTCAGGATGACATTCTCGAATAATCTCGCACGCTGCTGCTCCCCTCCTTCACCGCGCGTAGCCATGTCCAAGGAGGCAGATGCGCGCGCAACCCGTCCAAAACACGGCCCCGACTTTGCACTTCCTTCTGCTGGTCGTGCGTTCGAATCTCACGTCGCTGTCACAATAGTTTTAAGAAGAGGAACAAGTTTTTTAAGGTATGAATATTTATTAATACCGGTGCTTTACGTTCAAGGTTGGTAGCACTAAGTGCATCCATCTTTGATTGTTGGTACTTCACGATATTTGTGTCGACTATGCTACCACTTATACTAACATTAAAACTACCATTACTATCACCACTTCTGCCACACAACTTTCTGCACTTGATGTAGGCTTACTACGATGCAGTGAATAATATATTTCACCATTGTACAACAGTACTGTACTCATTCTCTCTCATGACTGCATAATACAACTGCCCTACGCTAATGAAATTTTACTTACGACCGACTGCACGCTGAAAGCAATATTTCCAACTCATAATATTTATCTCCATCAGACCAACACCAAAAATCCGTTAAAATCCGCAAACAATATTTAAAAAGTAAGATCCACTCTGTGTGATATATAAAAATTAAAAATCAAATTTAGGGATTTTATTCACTAACATTGATTAAAATAATAATTCATCCATGTCGGCATCATCTGCCTCCAATTCTGCAATTGAGGTGCAGGGTTGCTCTGTTCTGGGGTAGGCTACCATCGTGTTATTAAGACATTTTCTGGCAAGGTATAATCATGCCAATACTATTTCACACGCTTATATTTTAAAGATAATCATTGATCTATAAGGTTGTTTAAAAAGTAAAAGATAAATTTAATTACTTATAATTTCTTCATTTTCTACGCAATCTTAAAAATTCTGACACTGGTATATTACAAAACAAATGTTTTTATTTTCACCACCCTTCAAACCTTCACTGCCATAACACATCAATGCTGTATACAGCAGCTCTGGGTTTGTACTCTGGAATATCTGTCACAGTGTGTGCAATGAGTCCTTCATTGCTCAAAAACATTCTTTTCTTCGCAACCAATAATCTGCTGGGATAATAATTGGAGATCTTGCAGGCCAAGTTACAGGAAAATGGTTACTGATAACACAATCAGAAACAAACTAGTTATCATAATAATTTTAAAAAAATTCAATTTCTTGAGTAATAAGCCAGTTTAAGATTGTACAGAAAATGAAGAAAATATGACCATCAACCCGGTATTTAAAAGTCCCTGTTCTAAGTACTGAAGCTATATTTAAATTCCCTAGTAAAATTAAATTTACACGTAATTCTTTTTATTTATATTTTCGAAATTTTAAATATAATATAGGCCTAACCATATGACAGTAAAAACCAGACTCTCAGCAATACACTCGAAAAACAGCATGAAAATATCTCCAATACTTGTGGCCGGTTTTGTACATGATGCGTACATGTGTGCGTAAAACCGCTACAGACTAGCCTAGAGATCTGCGTACACGCGTACGGAAAACCGACCTAAGGCGTTGAAATTGCCCATTTGCTTTTGAAAAACCCCATATATTGATCTAGGAATCGAACATTCATGTGGGTAGTGGTGTCAAATATATAAATTGAAAGAAGACTGAAAGAAAAAAAAGCAATTATTTAAAAAATGACAAAAAGTTGTCATTAACTTAAAGTTATATCAGAAAATCCGTCATCCATGAAACTCGTTTTTTTTTTTCCAATGTCTAAGTTAAATATTACTGTGATTTACCGAAGTACGTATGATATTTCCGTGGAGGAATTCTGCATTATCATATGATGAAGGACGGGTGGAGCGGAGAAAAATTCTCTTCGGCACCGGGACTGGAACCCGGGTTTTCAGCTGACGCTTTATCTACTAAGCCCTAAAGGATTCCAGTTCCAATGCCGGATTGAATCCTCTCAGTTAAGTTTCATCTCTTCCTTTAGTGGCCAACCACAGATGTATGACAGTGGCAAAATGCCCAATGCACTATGTGCAGAGGTGCCGGAAATAATTTTTCTCCGCTCCACCCATCCTTCATCATATGATAACGCAGAATTCCTGCACGGAAATACATGTAGCCTACTTCGGTACATTGCAATAATATGATATGCGTAAATAATCATTAGTGATTTAAGACGAAGCTCATTCCGTCGGATCCCGGCCATTTAGTCACTCGTAATGAGTGCACCTCTGCACATAGTGTGTTGGACATTGTGCCGCTGTCACACATCTGTGACACAGTACATGAGGGTTGGCCACTAAAGGGAAACTAAGAGGTGGAACATAAACTGAGAGGATTTAATCCGGCATCGGAACTGGAATCCGGTGTGACTTAGTGGCTAAAACGTCAGCACGTAGAGCTGAAAACCCGGGTTCGAGTCCCGGTGCCGGAGAGAATTTTTCTCCGCTCCACCCATCCCTCATCATATAGTCTAAGTTAAAATTCCGTCAATTTTGACGAAAGTTCCGTCAAAGTTTGCAACACTGGCGGAAAGGGTGCCGAACTTTCATGGAGTGAAATGCAGCGATTGAATGGGTTTCGGGTCGCCGAACAGTCGAGCAATAATTCGGGACTTTTAAACTGTCCATTCTGTATGTAAGCAATTTATTAGAAGGTTACCCACAACAATTCCCTCAACGCTGTGTCTAGGCATCACTTTGTAAGACCAATGAGAAACAATTTTCAGTACATCCTGTATACTAATCCTTCTGTAAAAGATAAATGACGAACAACTTCCACAACTCCCTGTACATGCGATGAACCTGACCTGGGGACGGAGTGTTCATTGTTCCGAGCCCACATCCCGTTGCAATCTCGCTGGGCCGAGGTGTACCAGAGTGGAAGAAGATTAATCGACAGGCGAACAGAGTTTGAAACGCTGCATCAATCACCGGGCGGCGCAGATAGCGGCCAGCCGAGCAAAAAGTCACGACAATTTTGCATAACGCCCGTTTAACGGCCGGACACTCCGAGGTGGCACCATTTGCCACTCGGGGGGAGGGGGGTAGCTTCTTCCTGCTTGGGGCTTATAAACAGTGCATTAGACATCAAGGCAGGTAATTAAAATGTGGAGATTTGATATGCCATACGACAGATAGGTAGAACCTGGGTTATACGCAGTTCTGGCTTGTATGTAATCGTGCAAATGTCCAGGCAAAATAACATTTAATTTTATTACAATTAATTCTGAATTATAATGCAATTGATTCCTACGTAATCCGTTTTTTTAAGTAGTATTTTTAATCCAGTTTCAATTGTACATTTTTTTTTCGCTTTGATAAATAATAAATAAAATTAAACGCAAAATAAATACGTGAAATGCCTGCTATCATTCGTCTGGAAAGCTTTTGTGAGCCAGTCTGCTTTCAAAAAAACTGCAACTCAGGATTTATAAAAACTGTTACATTACCGATTATTCTGTATGGTTGTGAAACTCGGACTCTCACTTTGAGATAGGAGTAGAGGTTAAGAATGTTCGAGCATAAGGTGCTTAGAAAAATATTTTGGGCTAAGAGGAATGAAGTTACAGGAGAATGGAGAAAGTTACACAACGCAGAAGTGCACGCATTGTGTTCTTCACCTGACATAATTAGGAACATTAAATCCAGACGTTTGAGATGGACAGGGCATGTAGTACGTATGGACGAATCCAGAAATCCATATAAAGTGTTAGTTGGGAGGCCGGAGGGGAAAAAGGTCTTCGAGAAGGCCGAGACGTAGATGAGAGGATAACATTAAAATGGATTTGAGGGAGGTGGGATATGATGATAGAGACTGGATTAATCTTGCACAGGACAGGAACCGATGGCGGGCTGATGTGAGGGCGGCAATGAACCTCCGGGTTCCTTAAAAGCCATTTGTAAGTAAGTAAGTAAAGGAATTTTACAATGTTACATTTGTTCGGATCAAGTTTCTGCTCATTTAAAGAACAAAACTAAAATTATTTCAATAATTTATTATCTTAATATACTGCTCTCTTAAATTGACTGAGCATATTGGGAATTAAATCAATGGCTTTCCCAAGGCACGCTATGAAATGTTTCATATAAAACAATTTTTATATCGAGAAAAATTGTATTAAACTTGTTTTGTTTGAAATATCTCAAAGAATAATCTTCTGAAAATAATGCCAGAAAAGTATATTCTATTATCTATGTGCTAAAAAGGATAAATATTCATCTCCCCTCTTGCTTAAAAAGTCCCTTGTGAAGACACTTGTATTTCCCTATTTCGACTATGCTGACATTTTACTGACTGACCTTTCCAGCGACAACAAAATGAAACTTCAACGTGCTCATAATTTGTGTGTACGTTTTGTAAGCAATGTTCGTAAATATGATCATATTACCCCATCCCTGGAAGCAATAGGTTGGCTTAAACTAGATAAGAAATGCAATTTGCATTCACTTCTCTTTCTCTTCGAAATCTTGAACTCTTCTATTCCTTCGTACCTGTCGTTTCGCTTCACTTACCTTTCTTCCCACCATAATCTGAACACACGCTCTCGTCATGAAACAACACTAACAATACCATCCCATCGCACCTCCTCATACTCATCTTCTTTCACAATAGCCCTGCCAAGACTCTGGAATTCGCTACCTGCTAGCATCAGGGACTGTCGAAATAAAATTGAATTCAAACGAAAACTTACCAGGCACTTGGTCAGTAATTGATTTCTTGTAAATAGTTTCTTTAATCTATCACAAAATATTTCAATATTGAGTAATTTCATCACTATACAATTTTGTTATTCTAGATTTAATTTGCAATTCAGTAAATATAAAATATTCTTTGTTTCTCTATGATAAATTATCTAGCTCTAATTATTCAGGTAATCTTTTCGTACTTTGATTTTATTGTAATTGTAATTGTAAATTTAATACTAATTGTAATGCTATTTGTAATTGTAATTATAAATTTAATACTAATTGTAATTTTATTGTTCATATTGTAGTTGGAATCTCCTGGTAGAGGGGCAGAGAAGGCCTGACGGCCTTATATCTACCAGGTTAAATAAATAAATACTAATACTACTAATACGCTTCGTCCTACACACTGTCTGATAGGTGGATAATGGACAAACTGTTATGCAAATACAAGGCGCTGGAAGGCAAATAAATTAATAGACGATTATGTCAGTAGCAAAGTAGGTATATACTGTCCGTTACTCAGGAGAAGACGAGCGGAAAGAATGTGACCTTCTGACTACCGCTGTTGATTATTATAAACATCGCTCAGATAAGCATCCCCGTAGCCAGATTATTACTCGTGCAGGAAACATGAGTAACAATGCGTATGGAAATTAAGGCTAAGTTGAACAGAAGGAGACCTAATGTTTCCGCTTACTGCATTACAAATATTGCTCGTGTTGTCATACGTTATCTGTTCACATCCCTTCCTCCTCAGTCCGCTCTCGCCTTCTCCTGAGTCACTGACAGTAGATAGGTTGTAATGGATAAATTTGGGTAAATGTGTGGAATTTTCAGATGGGTATTCACACAACTTTTTAAAATAATTTTTAAGATAATGTCGATTTATTCTGAATAAACCTAAGTCTATTTTGGTGAGACCCCAGCCTTTACCTAGGTGCTGCACAAGGTGGCAGAGAGAAGGGTCGCGGTCCCTCGCTCTTGCACTAATGTGGCAGTAGTGCCATCAGTGTGGCAGGTGCTGAGCCGGCCTCGCTGAGTTATATCGCCTCTAAACTGAACACGCCGCGATGCGTGTGGCTTCCAACAGGCGCCCGGATCAACCGGGTGCCCAAAAATTTACATCTCAGTCCGATCAGATTTAAATTTCTACATACTTTAACAGCAAAGACCGTTCTACAGCAGAGGATGTTAAATATTTAGGTATGTATTTAGATCGCCGATTAACATGGCGTAAACAAATTGAAACTAAATGCAATATATATATTTGAAAGCATAACAAATTTATTGGCTGTCATTAGAAAATAAACTTCTTGTTTATAAAGTCATACTGAAACCAACCTGAACCTACGGCATTCAACTTTGAGGATGGCAAATATGGATGGATGAGTGAGTGAGTGAGTGAGTGAGTGAGTGAGTGAGTGAGTGAGTGAGTGAGTGAGTGAGTGAGTGAGTGAGTGAGTGAGTGAGTGAATCATAGAATGGATGGAAGACAGTTATTAAATGGATGAATGTATGAGTGTGCGATAGAATGAACGGACGGATGAGTAGTTCTTTGAATGGAATGAATGAATGAATGAATGAATGAATCATAGAATGGGCGGATGAATAGGTCTTTGAAGGATGGATGAGTGAGTGAGGTCTTGAATGGATGTATGAATGAGTGTCATAGAAAGGATGGATGGATGGATGGATGGATGGATGGATGGTTGGTTTGATGGATGGATGGATGGATGGATGGAAGGATGGATAGACGGCTGGATGGATGGATAGACGGCTGGATGGATGGATGGTTGGATGGATGGATGGATGGATGGATGGATGGATGGATGGATGGATGGATGGATGGGTGGATGGATGGATGGATGTATGAATGTCATATAAAGGGTGGATGAGTGAATGAGTTATAGAACAGGTGGATGAATGAGTGAGACAGAATGAATTGATGTATGAGTTAATACAGAGTTAGACATATCTGAAAGGCTACTTGTGCAAATATTACTTTTTGTTTAAACAAATACTGACACCTTGTTCACGCATTGAAATTAAATTTTTTTCCTTATATTCTTGAGGAAAAATGGCCATTTTCTAAAATCCTCTTGAGTCTGAAATTCTCAGCAAATTTATCCGAGATCGTCACTGTCACTTACATCATAGCATTGGGAGTTGTTAATTAATACTGGTCAATGAGATTATTCCCTTCATTTTATTCAAAAGTTGTGGAGTTTGCTGCAAGTGTGGAAAGGTTAGAGTTCTTCTTTGAAAAATAAAAAGGTGAAAATGGGTCGAAATTCAGAAGTATGAACGTAAAGTGACAGATTATTGGGATATGGAAGAATGATTTGAGATATTATCTATCTCTATCCA
This sequence comes from Periplaneta americana, assembly GCF_040183065.1. NCBI lineage: Eukaryota > Metazoa > Arthropoda > Insecta > Blattodea > Blattidae > Periplaneta > Periplaneta americana. Next base: position 23,125,801 of record NC_091130.1, read on the forward strand.
AAAATTCATTGATCTAAATACATCCATTCTCCAGTAATTAATTGTTTTCCTACAAGAAATATAATTTTCAACAGTTTTTATATCAGAAAATTGTTATATAATCCACAGTTTGGAAGATAGAGAGATTGGGTTTGCAGTAAAAAATTCATTTTTACATGCATTTGGTCCCTTGACAAACATCAGGGGATTTCACAGAAGTATAAGGACAAGCGTGAAACATCTTTTCCGAAGGGGTCTCAGAATTCTGGTAGAACGTGTAGTATGTTAGTATAAATTCTTTTGATTTCTTGTCACAAGCCTGTTAGTACAGATCGTGTTGATTTCTTGTCACAAGTCTGTTAGTACAGATCGTGTTGATTTCTTGTCACAAGTCTGTTAGTACAGATCGTGTTGATTTCTTGTCACAGTCTGTTAGTATAGATCGTGTTGATTTCTTGTCACAAGTGTGTTAGTACAGATCGTGTTGATTTCTTGTCACAGTCTGCTAGTATAGATCGTGTTGATTTCTTCTTACAGTCCGTTAGTATATTTTGTGTTGATTTCTTTTTAATATCTTTTAGTATAGAACATTTGTGTTGATTGCTTCTTGTAATCTGTTAATATATTTGTACCGATTATTATAATTTGTTAATATATTTTTTCTCTATTGATTTATTCCTCTGGTTTTGAATTTATTGTCTACTGATATTCTTACAAGCTATTACTATATTTTGTGTCAATTTTTTTATTTTATGTTTATGTTGTTTTCTACTAGTCCGTTACTATATAGTAATTAGTAATGTCTTCTTATAATACTACAGCTTGTGTTAACTTCTTCTTACAGCGTATTAGTATATTTGTATCGATTTATTATTGGTTGGTACATTCGTATCAATTTTTTACGTCTGTTATATAACTTGTGTTGATTTCTTCTTATATTCTGTTAATTTTGTCTGTTATTTTCTTACAATCTATTAGTATTATTTCGTCTTACAGTCTCTTGACCTCATTGTCATACATTAATATTTTGTGTCCGTAATGTCACGGTCAGAGACAAACAAGAATTGGACATGCTATGCGAAATGAAAATCTGTGACGAATTCTGATGTTATAATGATCTTTTGTAACAGTGTTTTAAATCACCCAGCGTAGCGGCTTCTAAATTTCTGTTTACGTTGTAAATACATTATAAAGTTCATAAGAAGCTTGAATTATGAAATTAATGTTCTTATATATAACACAAATCCAGGAGACGACGAAGCGACTTGATAAATGTTATTCTGAGCCGTTTCTGATCAGCGTTCAGGCATTAGTCTTATACCAGTGGTCATCAGCACAGTGCACCCTCGAGCTAGCGTCCCTTACCCATAAGCACTCTTCGTGCATCTGTGGCTGCTGGCAGGCATGCAGTATTCCAGTGACGGAATTTTGTTCGTGCCAGAAATTACGTCAGAAATAATAATAATAAGCATATTTTATATAATTAATAATGGATTAGAACTTCAGCTGTTGAAGTTTGTGACACGAACTGAGGAAGGGATAATGGTATCTACCAATTATACACTTTTATGTCTGTTTTAGGTTAGGATATATTATATAATATGTTTTGTTGTATCATTTTCATTTTAATGTGTGTGTTCTTTTAGAGAGTAGTTGGATATAATCATAGGTGAGGAAGGTGAAACCTACAAAGTAGGACTTGTTTTAGGTACAAAGCACGTACGGTCAGAAGACCCGTGCATTGGATTTTAGAGAAAATTATGATAATATAAAATCTGTAAGTATAATATTACTCAATAAATCCATCCATCTAATTAATAATACTCAGCATTTTCTTTTATAATGTCAATAACCTAAAAATATGTCTCTTTTGAAATTTTTTAGGGGTCCAGTGAAAGAAGTGGACAAGCCACAAATCCTGATATGTAGAAATATCTCATTATTTCACTGGGATTTTTACCTTTCATCTGAGCCCGATACTAAATAATATGAATGATTAGAACCGAAGATAGATAGATCCAAGGAATTGGTACAAATGATTTTCCGAAAATTTCGTATGATGAGAGAGAGATGGAACGGAGAAAAATTCTCTCCGGCGCCGGGATTTGAACCCGGGTTTTCAGCTCTCCGTGCTGATGCTTTAACCACTAAGCCACGCCGGATACAATCCCGACACCGTTGAGAATCGTCTCAGATTAAGCTCCATCTCTTGGGTTCCCTCTGGTGGCCGCCCTCTGCACTACGTCATAGATGTCTATGCACGCAGGACCGAAGTCCATACATGTGTAGAGGTGCACTCAGATGAGTAGTTTAATATCTTCCGAAATTAGATTTCTAGATATACAGAGATAAAATTTATTTTAGAGTTAAAAATGTCCGAAAAATAGAAAATAAAACTGGAAATAGCAATATGAAATCTTGATAGATTTGAAGTGGAATGGCTCTTGTGCTAGAGCAGGAAAATAAAGCAAGACAGCTTTAGTCCACATAACAATAATAATAATAATAATAATAATAATAATAATAATAATAATAATAATAATAATAATAATAAAACAATAAATAGTAACTGTAATATCAATAATAAGTATAAATACTACTATGATAATTTTTTTTTATTTTTCTGAATTTCAAAATATATCATACTAGTGTTTAATCAGCATAATGTTATTTATGTAATACAACTATTTTTGTTAAGTTTCAAAACTCACGATTAACTCCAAAACTTTAAGCAATAGAAACATTTGGAAAACAAATTTGAAATCAACGCGATGATTTCTATGACAATCCGCAGTTCTAACAGACTAAACATTTGTCGGCAGGGGAAAATATTCCTTTGTTTAACTCGCCGTAACACGGAAATTAATAAATATTTTGAATAGCAACCACTTTTAAAACTGATTTTCATTCTTTCTAAACATTTCTCTCGCTTCGACCCCCATCTAAAATGAAAAAATAAACAAGTTTGCCGCTTACCAACTTTTGAGGGTGTCAGTTTCTATTTTGAAAAGGTAACTTCGAAGTTTGTACTTTTTATCGTTTTCCAAAAAAAAAAAAAAAATTTTGATTTCGATTTTTTGATTGTCATAGGAGCTACGACATGATAATGTTTAACGGTGCTGCAAATAGAGTCCTCGTCTGCTAGCTACAGACTACCCTCCACTGATCGTCCACACCAACTTTCTCCCTTCTACACTACCGTGCATATTCGGATACACTCTTTACCCAATACCCATTTCAGCGAGTGCTGACGACCACTGTCTTAGAGACTTAAAATAGACGACATTAAACGATAATAAAATTCTGTGAAAACAAAGGAACAGGCCTCAAAGCCTAAACACGGTTGTTTTTAATAATAATAATAATAATAATAATAATAATAATAATAATAATAATAATACTAATAATAATAATATAATAATAATAATAATAATAATAATAACAACAACAACTTACTTACTTACTTACAAATGGCTTTTAAGGAACCCGAAGGTTCATTGCCGCCCTCACATAAGCCCGCCATCGGTCCCTACCCTGTGCAAGATTAATCCAGTCTCTATCATCATATCCCACCTCCTTCAAATCCATTTTAATATTATCCTCCCACCTACGTCTCGGTCTCCCTAAAGATCTTTTTCCCTCCGGCCTCCCAACTAACACTCTATATGCATTTCTGGATTCGCCCATACGTGCTACATGCCCTGCCCATCTCAAACGTCTGGATTTCAAGTTTCTAATTATGTTAGGTGAAGAATACAATGCGTGCAGTTCTGTGTTGTGTAACTTTCTCCATTCTCCTGTAACTTCATCCCACTTAGCCCCAAATATTTTCCTAAGCACCTTATTCTCAAACACCCTTAACCTATGTTCCTCTCTCAGAGTGAGAGTCCAAGTTTCACAACCATACAGGAGAACCGGTAATATAACTGTTTTATAAATTCTAACTTTCAGATTTTTGGACAGCAGACTGGATGATAAGAGTTTCTCAACCGAATAATAACACACATTTCCCATATTTATTCTGCGTTTAATTTCCTCCCGAGTGTCATTTATATTTGTTATTGTTGCTCCAAGATATTTGAATTTTTCCACCTCTTCGAAGGATAAATCTCCAATTTTTATATTTCCATTTCGTACAATATTCTGGTCACGAGACATAATCATATACTTCGTCTTTTCGGGATTTACTTCCAAACCGATCGCTTCACTTGCTTCAAGTAAAATTTCCGTGTTTTCCCTAATCGTTTGTGTATTTTCTCCTAACATATTCACGTCATCTGCATAGACAAGAAGCTGATGTAACCGTCAATTCCAAACCCTGCCTGTTATCCTGAACTTTCCTAATGGCATATTCTAGAGCGAAGTTAAAAAATAAAGGTGATAGTGCATCTCTCTGCTTTAGCCCGCAGTGAATTGGAAAAGCATCAGATAGAAACTGACCTATACGGACTCTGCTGTTTCACTGAGACACATTTTAATTAATCGAACTAGTTTCTTGAGAATACCAAATTCAATAAGAATATCATATAATACTTCCCTCTTAACCGAGTCATATGCCTTTTTGAAATCTATGAATAACTGATGTTAATAATAATAATCATATATAATAATTTGTTATTATTCGGTTGAGAAGCTTTTGTCATCTAGTCTGTTGTGAAAAAATCTGAAAGTTAGAATTTATCAAACAGTTATATTACCGGTTCTTCTGTATGATTGTGAAACTTGTACTCTCATTTTGAGAGAGGAATAGAGATTAAGTGTGTTTGAGAATTAGGTTCTTAGGAAAATATTTGGGGCTAAGAGGGATGAAGTTACAGGAGAATGGAGAAAGTTACACAACGCAGAACTTCACGCATTGTTTTCTTTACCTTACATAATTAGGAACATTAAATCCAGACGTTTGAGATGGCCAGGGCATGTAGCACGTATGGACGAATCCAGAAATGCATATAGAGTGTTGGTTGGAAGACCGGAGAGAAAAAGACCTTTGGGGATACCGAGACATAGATGGGAGGATAATATTAAAATGGATTTGAGAGAGGTGGGATATAATGATAGAGACTGGATTAATCTTGCACAGGACAGGGACAGTTGGCGTGTTTATGTGACGGCGGCAATGAACCTGCGGGTTCCTTAAAAGCCATTTGTAAGTAGTAGTAGTAATAATAATAATAATAATAATAATAATAATAATAATAATAATAATAATAATAATAATAATAATAACTTCCATTTCTATGAAAACAAATACATAGTTACTGTTCGATGAACGCTCAAATTTTTGAACACCGTGTAGTATCCTCGGAGTCTGAACCGTGTTAATATGCTACTCCAGCGACGCAAACCGGCAGTCGACTGTCTTGGGACTGACAAGTCGGAGAGTACAAAGTGTTACACTTAGGAAATGCGAACCGGCCGGGTTTACAACGGTGGAACTGATCGACCCTCGTTTATATTCTGCCCATCAATATAATTAGATGTATTTGAAGTCCAAATGCGAATCAATTTCGCCTTAAAATATTACCACGAGTTAAGAGAAGCTGACGATAAATCCAAAGTTTTTCTTCAAAAGCGTTATCCATCCCGTTCCAGTAAGCGGAAGTACTTCTTACGAAAGAAAAATTCTTCTGTCATTGGCGTTGGACTACAAAACGAAGACTGTTGTCTTCCAGATAGTTGCTCGGCAATCCACCAGTGAATTTTCATTAAAGATATAGTTATAGTATTTTCTGAGTTAAAAATGCAAATAAATTAATAATTTAGCAATTTCAGAATTAAAAAAAAATGGCAATAATTAGGGTGGTTTCCGACCCTGAATCTAGAAGTTGAATATTACATTAAATTGTAGACAAGGAGGAGAAGGGGGCATATGCAATACATTTTAAGAGTACTGTGCTGAAACAGAGCAATCACAGCACAGTAGACTATGTTAGGCAACGCGATCATGTGGACTATGAATCAGTAAGAATCTCACCTCATCCAATTACCGCTTTGCTTGCTGTACGTGTTGGCAAGACGACATACTGGCTATGTCTAACCTACAAGCAATGTTTGGATCAGAAACCGTCGGTCCTAGTAATGACAATATCACTTTCAATTATAAATTATAAATATTCAAATGTATACAATAGTTTATTAATGTATCTTTTTAATGTAAATAAATAAATTGTTCTGTTCTGTTAAAAACAAAAAAAAAAATTATTAACTTAATGATGTCGATATTGAACTATAGAGATATTAATCAATGTGCGGAAGTCTTAAGCGAACACTAAAGAAATATTGAAAGAATAAATAGATTAAATTTCACATTGTAATTTCTTTATTTGTTTATTTGTTCATTTATTTATTATTAATTTATTTCCTTATTTACTTATTTGTTTATTTATTTACTTATTAATTTTTATAACTTGTTTTCTTGTATCCCTGGTTCGTCCATCCATCCATCCATCCATCCATCCATCCATCCACCCACCCACCCATCCATCCATCCACCTACCTACTATCTACCCACTCAACTATCCATCCACCCTCCCATCCGCATCCGCCATATCTATTTATCTAACTATCTACTACCTATCCATCCATCCATGCATTCATCCATTTAGCTATAGGCCTATCTAACTACCTACATGTCTAGCTATCTAACTACATACATATCTATCTATCTACCTCCTCCTACCTATTTATCTTTTTTTTTACTTATTTATTTACTTATTAATTTAATTATCTGTTTATTTATTTACTTATTTACTTCCTTATTTATTTATTTATTTATTTATTTATTTATTTATTTATTTATTTATTTATTTATTTATTTATTTATTTCATTGTACCCTTGATTCGTTCGTCCGCCCGTCCGTCCATCCATCCCTATCCATTCATTGCCAACCCAACCAACCAACCAACCAACCAACCAACCACCATCCATCCACCCACCCATCTAATTACTTACTTGTTTCCTTATATCCTTGATTCGTCTGCCTGCCTTCCATCCATCCGTCCGTCCGTCCGTCCGTCCATCCATCCATCCATCCATCTACTGTACTCCAACCACGAGAAAGTCTCCGCCGGATGAGACGAAGCGGGGTAATGCTGTGAATGAATGTTGATGTCATAAGATGTCATAAGGTCATACACGTGGGTACTCTTATCTCTATTGGCTAGCTCTCACAGCACAAACCATAACATTGATACAGACATATTGATACTACCCTAGTTACAAAATTAGATCACAGTTAATCTCCTGGTCTTTTAATCTCTTCATACAGGAAATAACATATACAGGAGAGGGCATGGTTTTTAAACTGGCGTTATAACGGTAATATTATTTATCTACTTCGTTCCAATAGATGAGGCAATAGTAAGCACATTCCTTTCACGGTTGATCTCCTGGTTGGAGAACAGTATCTATTCGTCCATTGATTCATTCAACTACTTATTTATTCATTCTCATATAGCTAAGTCCATTAGGCCTTCTCTTCCACACTACCAGAAATACAAATACAATAATATAAAAAAATCAAACTATAAACAAAGTACAACCTCACGAAATTTAACGCTACAGTCAAACAAACTTTAAATGGCTGTGCCAACAATTTTATAAAGAAATGCAATGTGGAAAATGTATAAAGAAGACTTAATTAGTCACATCCAAGTTTCAGAAATGAAATATCTCCGACCAGTGGAAACATAAGTAAGGATTTTTTTGAGCTTTCAAATTCATCACCGTCAATCGGATGTGAACCCGCGAACTTCGGACAGAACGACTAGCATGAAGGACGATTACTTCAGAGATTATTCAGCGTAGAAATTCAGAGGCAGTGAAAAATCGCCGAAAAATTTGCCTGAATGGAAGTTACGCCCTAGTGATAGTAGGTATACTGCATTTAACGTCCACCCTATTTCATCAACTGAAGAATCAAATTACGAACCAGTTGGCAACAACTTGACTTACTAGTGTTATTAATTAACTGGAGCAATGCTTTTTACAGACCGCTATAATATATGATAAACATTACGATCTGCTTGTCGGTTGTGTGTATTACCCTGCCTACGCATTTATCACGATTCAGGGCATTTTGAAGAGAACTTTACACAGAATGTGTCTATTAATCAAATTTACTGCTCCAAATATATTAACAATAATGTTTTTATTTTCATTCTACACACTTGCCAACGCACTAGTAAAGAGAATAGCAATACTAAAATGTCAGCAAACATGTCACTGATCACTGAAAAAATCAAATTTTATTTTGTAATTTATGAATCATAAAAACGTTACAGCGGATTCGTCGAAGCGATATAATTTTGCGTGAAATGTTTATGCAGTTCGTGTATGTTAATGTGAACATAGTTGGGGTTGTAAGAGTGTTTGGAATTTGAAATAAAATGTTGATATTTCTTTTCATTTCAGCTTTTAAACCTCCGAGTTCTCTAAAAGCCATAAGTAAATAGTGGTGGCGGTGGTGGTGGTGGTGATGGTGATGGTAATAATAATAATAATAATAATAATAATAACAATAATAATAATATAATATAATATAATATAATATAATATAATATAATATAATATAATATAATATAATATAATTTTACAGAGAATTTGATTCCTTTGGAAATTAGTGCTACAGTTCCGGGAGAAGATGGGTGAAATTTCTAACTTCTGTAATTTTTAAGCTATAGTCGCGACGCTGTTATTCCCGGCGTGACTCCTCCTCTTTGCTTACGTGTTAGGAAGTCAAGGCCCTATAAAGTGTAGGTATGTAGTATCGTTCGCCATTTTTGTTCTTTCGTTTCCGTGCTACCAGACGAGGGATCTATTTGCCACTCCGTTAAACATTATCATATCGTAGCTCCTATGATAATAAATCAAACGCACTGTAATTCAGCAAATAATTGAGCGGCAAATAAAGTACTCGTGTGCTTTCTGCGAACGCAAACGAAAGAGCCAAAATGGCGGGCGATTGTATTAAGTACAGGGTGCGTCAGAAAGAACGGATGGATTTCATATGGCAAGAAAATTGTAAAGATTCATCAAATCAAAAATTTATTGTTATCAACATATTCACCAATACATGCAGTTTATTTATGTAAAACAACATTATCCATATGATGTCCTTGGCTTTCAATACAGGCATCGAGGCGTTTTCTGATGTTCGCCATCACTTTCACAGTCATAGCTGGTGCAATTGCCACGATTTCTTCACGAATCGCTGTCTTCAGTTCGTCCAGTGTATGTGATCGATGTTTACAAACTTACGCCTTCTAATGGTCCCAAAGAAAGAAGTCGCAGGGCGCGAGATCTTACCGTAGCCTCGGACAATCTCAGTGCAATAGAATTTCGTCCAGGTGATTTCTTCTTTAATGTTGAACCTGTGATACGAAATGAAGCCACCCACCGCAAAATTGTATTCCGAGTTGGAATCCTAGCGTGACATCCGATGTCGAAATGAGTCCTGAGTGGCGATCACAGACTCTTCATTTTTTAAAAATGTCTCTACGATGAAAGCATGTTGTACACCAGACCAACACCATATTCTCAACTGAAACTGCATTCTATGGCTGACCCAACAGTCGTGGTCCCCCTCACTATATCTCTCTCCTCGTTGCGTATCGATAGTTTGAAATCCATCCGTTCTTTCTGACGCACCCTTTATTTATCTAGCCTTAGGAAATGCATAACTTCTTCATCAGCGAATCACAAGACGCACACGTTTAAATGTAGTCGACCTGTAACGTGATTGGCTGCCGGAAATTAGAGCGACGGGACTATAGTCATTAGTTCATTCTTGACACACATACCCTATTCCACATGTGTGTATGTATGTATATATGTATATATATATATATATATATATATATGCTACAAATTTCCATACATATCACCCAGATATTTTCTGAGCTATGACCTTATAAAAAAAGTTGGGCATATTTTCAAAATCTATTTCCTCGTAAAAATTTTAGGTATATGATCTAGAAAAAAATTACAATATCTTTGATGTACCTAGAAAATTACTAAGCATCCATATTTTTTACATATGCCCTTAGAATAGAGAAAAAAAAGTATTTTTTTATTTTTCTAGTACCTATTGTTATACAAATATTTTTTTCATTTAAAAATAATTAACATATAAAAAAATCTAACATTCTAATTTGTTAACCATACTTTATAGAACATCCAGTAACAATTTCATGCTCCTAGCAACAAAATTGTAAGAGCCTTTACACTTCGAACCTGACGAAATGTGCTGAAAAAAAAAGTGTGAGAGAACAGCTTGTAAAATTTGCATGGAATTGAAGTTCAAGGGTGCAGCCATTTATATATTGCATAGTTTCTATGCTTTCGAGAGCCGTAGTTCATTGAAACTTGCTCAACATATAAATAAAAGGTTGCTGATTCATTTTTATAAGAAAACGAAAATGCGATTTGTGACTGAAAATGACCAAAATTTCACCCGTCGCCCCTTTTCAGTACCTTAGAATTAAACTATGTTAAATCAAATATTTCTGTACTTATTACTCCCTGTATTTATTAATTACCTCCATTTGTGTGCGAATAATAAGTTTCTGATTAAATTTAAATTAAGATGAATATTTCGTTAAGCTTTTACATTTAGTGTACATAACTTATTCTCAGCCCGAACTGAACAGCGAGCCTCTTAAATTTCTTGCGTGACGTAGCTGGCTTGGATGAGGTCACCGTCTTAAAAGGTGTGACAAGAATATTAAGAGCATGAAAGTTTCACGTTAAATAAATTGATTTTCAGATTTTTTCGAAAGTCTCTGAAATCGAAAAGTGGTTTTGGACATTTCGTTTGTGTATGTGTGTGTCTGTCAATGCACAGCGATTTCTTCTGAATTATTGGTCGGATTTCATTCGTACTCAGTACCTACAACGCAATACATTCCGTAGAGAAGTTGAAGCAAGTAGAGCGATCGGTTTGGAAGTAAATCCCGAAAAGACAAAGTATATGATTATGTCTCGTGACCAGAATATTGTACGAAATGGAAATATAAAAATTGGAGATTTATCCTTCGAAGAGGTGGAAAAATTCAAATATCTTGGAGCAACAGTAACAAACATAAATGACACTCGGGAGGAAATTAAACGCAGAATAAATATGGGAAATGCGTGTTATTATTCGGTTGAGAAGCTCTTATCATCCAGTCTGCTGTCCAAAAATCTGAAAGTAAGAATTTATAAAACAGTTATATTACCGATTGTTCTGTATGGTTGTGAAACTTGGACTCTCACTCTGAGAGAGGAACATAGGTTCAGGGTGTTTGAGAATAAGGTGCTTAGGAAAATATTTGGGGCTAAGCGGGATGAAGTTACAGGAGAATGGAGAAAGTTACACAACGCAGAACTGCACGCATTGTATTCTTCACCTGACATAATTAGGAACATTAAATCCAGACGTTTGAGATGGGCAGGGCATGTAGCACGTATGGGCGAATCCAGAAATGCATATAGAGTGTTAGTTGGGAGACCGGAGGGAAAAAGACCTTTAGGGAGGCCGAGACGTAGATGGGAGGATAATATTAAAATGGATTTGAGGGAGGTGAGATATGATGATAGAGACTGGATTAATCTTGCACAGGATAGGGACCGCTGGCGGGCTTATGTGAGGGCGGCAATGAACCTTCGGGTTCCTTAAAAGCCATTTGTAAGTAAGTAAGTAAGAGAAGAACATTCTTATTTTAATCTGTTATTTAACTACACTGTATCAACCATTATGTTATTTGGAGTCGATAGAATTGGTGATAGTGACATATTATTTGGCGAGACGAGGCCGAGAATTCGTCATGGCATTACCTGGTATTTGCCTTACAATTGGGGAAAACCTAGAAAAACCCAACCAAGTAATGAATCTAAGCGGGATTCGAACCCCGTCCAAACGCAAATTCGGAGCAGCGGCAAAGGTGCTACCGTCTGAGCTACGCCGGTGATAATGATAATCCTAGTAAAAAATGATGGGCCTTTATTTGAAATCAAAAACACAAAACGGCGTTTATCAACTGACAATTTTATGACTCTCTATTCTTATAATGAACTGATAAATCAGACAGGCAATTTAGTATCAAATGAGAAAGTCTGAGATAGAAACCTTACCCCACATCCTGGGATTCTGCCATCATGGAACTCTCATCCGGAATACTAGACACCATGCAATACGAGAACTTATTGCTAAAAGTCTTCCTTCCTTCTACCAAGTTCACCTTGCAAAAGATGGAAGTTCTCGGCGAGTTGACATCATTGTCATTGATATGTAGAAGAAATGACAGAGCAATAAATTATCATCGATCCCACCGTGCGCTTTGAAACTGCAGTTGAACCTGTAGCAGTACATGAAGAAAAGAAGACCATCTATGACCCTACAATTGAATACTTAGGGCCGTATTCATAGACATTCTTAGCGCGGGCTTCCGATGGATGATCAGCGTTTTTCGTATTCGTAAACCAGTGTTGGCGATAGGATATGATTTGAATTCTGTACAAGTAACCAATGGATAGCCGGGGCTAGTTTAGCACGCTCGTAGCGCGTGCTGCGAAATGTCTATGAATACCACCCTTAGGGATTATTATCATATACGAGGACAGGTTGAAGTATTTGGATTATTTTTTGGAGCAAGGGAACAATTCCAGAATTCTCAGTTGAATGTTTTAAGCCTTTTGGAATTCCTTTAAAAATTTTGACATCATTGCCACTGATATGTAGAAGAAATGACAGAGCAATAAATTATCATCGATCCCACCGTGCGCTTTGAAACTGCAGTTGAATCTGTAGCAGTACATGAAGAAAAGAAGACCATCTATGACTCTACAATTTAATACTTAGGGCCGTATTCATAGACATTCTTAGCGCGGGCTTCCGATGGATGATCAGCGTTTTTCGTATTCATAAACCAGTGTTGGCGATAGGATATGATTTGAATTCTGTACAAGTAACCAATGGATAGCCGGGGCTAGTTTAGCACGCTCGTAGCGCGTGCTGCGAAATATCTATGAATAGCACCCTTAGGGATTATTATCATATACAAGGACAGGTTGAAGTATTTGGATTATTTTTTGGAGCAAGGGAACAATTCCAGAATTCTCAGTTGAATGTTTTAAGCCTTTTGGAATTCCTTTAAAAATTTTGAAAATTATTGCTGTAGACGTAATGAAATATTCTGTTCAGATTTTACGTAATCACTGTACACCTAAATTTCTTTATATTCTGTCTGATTACTAATTAATTCACGTTAAGGTATTCGGCTTGCTCATAGGTGCTCGAGGGACTATAGGCCTACCAGCTTTTTTCGAAGAATTTCGACGGCAGTTTGTTCTGCCAACATCTCTGAGGGATGACATTGTAATAACTGTGTTAAAAAAAATCCTGCCAATCCTAATTAATCACATGGTGCCACATCAATAGCAATTATTGTACTTTTTCACGCCCTTTTCTTTGTTTCCCTTCTTTAAAATTTAGTATCTGTGTTTACATATGTATAATATCTTTTTTTTTAGGATATACTGAGTCCGTAAGGGCTACCCTCAATGGGGGGCAGTTTAATATACAGGGACATAATTTTATTTTTACTTCAATTTTTATTGTACCTGAGTTTTTTAATGTACTTCACTCCCACCCCTTCTACTAATGAAGTTTCAACTGTTTTACAGACAGAATCAAGGCCGCTTATAGTAAACAGCACTGAGTTACTGAGTATAGTACGTTCCAGAAATATGTTCGCGTTTTCCAGTGACGAAAGAACTTTTAATATTGAATGATATTTTCGCACAGGTACTGTCCGTTTGCCTACGTCACATCCCGATTTCCCCCACCTGCTTCTGCACGGCCCTCTGTAAGAGCAGGGCTGTCTTAGCTCTTTTCTGAAAACATTAATTTCTGTTAGGAATTGGACGTTTACGTAATATTATACAACTGTTTAAAATAACTTAAATAAAAGGGCCTCGTTAAGTAATTAACTGTCACGTGTTTTCCCTCCTTTCTACGATCCTGCGGCATAACCACTTTGACGGAGAGTAGATAGCATGTCCGAGTAATTTTATCTATGAGGGTCGGGCAGAAGTGAAGATTGAATTTACATTACATAAGGTACTCTTTTATAGAGTAGGTACTGAATTATTTCAACATGACTTACTAGTACGAAGGACGAAACTGCTAATTGGAATTAGATGCAATAGTCTATAGTGCGATAATATGCACAAAAGAACTGAAGCCTGTAGGCTATCGAAATGAATGGCTACCATCTTCAAAAATGTGTTTAAATATCCATTTTATGATTATTTTTCAATTGAACTTCATTATTCTCTATATTGTACGCTAATGTGCTGTAGCCAGTATAATATACACTACATAATGAACACGTTCGCATGGATAGCTCAGTTCGTGAGTAAAAACACTCATTCTTAATACAGTACTGCATTTTTATTAAATAAAAATCCTAATGAAAATTATCGAACTCAAAATCGCGATATTTCCTAGTTTACGTAAATGGGTGAAGTACTTTTCTTCCCTCCTATACCTAGTAAAGTGATGTGTTTGTGTTTTACGCCAGTATCATCGAACTCCAGTTGTGGAAGGGGGTAGCGAACGGGTTTTCCGGTTCTCTAAAGGTATAGCCAGGTTAATATAAAAATGTTAGTAAAAATAAAATGATGTCCCTATATATATATATATATATATATATATATATATATATATATGTATATATAATATATATGTATATATATATATATATATATATATATATATATATATATATATATTGAATAAACGTACTTTCCCACGAGTAGTTTCCATTTGGAAATAACAATCATTATACAAATGTTTATTTTTATTTTTATTTGTTCAGTATGCTATGTCTTTTGGCAACCCTTACTGAAGGGCAGCTACCCTTGTGGGATTTATATCTAGGGTAAATTTATTTCTGATAATATGACTCAATGGATATCGTTCGTGATTCCATTCCCGACGAAGGTGAAAATTTATTTATTTCTTTCAACCGGACTGGGTGGTTCGTCCTTGTCTTGTACTTTCCTATGATGTCTCCGCGTTGGTCCCGCAACGCGCTGACTACTCCAAACCGTTACATGTAATTCAATCACTATTTTAATTCTATCCAAAGCCACAATCGTGTGTTCTAATCCCGGCTGGGACAAGCAAGTTTCTCCGTAGACAATGATACGTTCTATGGTGACTGTACTGACCTCATGCGACAGTGTATGTGTCTAAGGTAGGTAAGTAAGGGAATTCCAACGCTAGAAATACGAAAGATGCCCGATAAACAATTCCAAACTATTGATGAATTCTTGACAACTGTTATTCTTCTGTTTCAGCCGTGTTCCGCATGTCAGAATTTGGAAGTACACTCCATTTCTAACTGCACAACAAAATGTCTTGACAAGGCAAAATGTGTTATCTTTCTTGAACGACACTTTCTCTTCAGAAATGTAGAAGACAAGTATTTGAACGACATTGGAAATATCCCAACTGTTCTCTTCACAAGAAATTCTAATGTCAGAAAAACAAAACTTTTCATTCACCATTTTTTTCCCTTGTTCGGTCACTTAAAGACGCTGTATCAGATGCGAGGTGATCTAGAGTCGGTAGAATTGGTGATAGTAATATGGTATTTGGCGAGATGAGGCCGAAGTTTCGACATGGAATTACCTGATATTCGTCTTGCAATTGGAGAAAACCTC
This sequence comes from Periplaneta americana, assembly GCF_040183065.1. Taxonomy (NCBI): domain Eukaryota; kingdom Metazoa; phylum Arthropoda; class Insecta; order Blattodea; family Blattidae; genus Periplaneta; species Periplaneta americana. The sequence continues at coordinate 23,141,489 of NC_091130.1, forward strand.
AGAAAAAAATCCAACCAGGCAATCAGCCCAAGTGGGGATCGAACCCATCAGCAAAGCCTCAGTTCTTAAACACAACTCTCTACGCCGGTGTCTTACCTTATTAACTTATGAGTAATTTATTTTATATGATTTATTTATTCAGTATTCAGTATTCACTCAAACACTCAACCCAACTCTCACAACACACTCATCTCAATGAGTCACTTAACTTACTCATTTCAATACAATACATTCATTCATTTATCCGTTCATTCACTCATCCATTGATTCATTCGTTCATTCAATCATCCATTCATTCATTCATTCATGCATTCATTCATTCATTCATTCACTCATTCATTCATTCATTTATTCATGCATTCATTCACTTGTAATCTAGTTATTTGTATTGTAACATCCAATTTATTTATTTGATATTGTTTTGTCAACTGTCCGAAGACAGTTTGGAACCTAATAAGTGACAACAATAAAACATCAGTCATGAGGCAACTAAGCCAGAAGAAGATGGGGTAGGGTGGCCAGTTCTTTCCCTCTTCATTGAATGCATCTCTGACTCGTTACATATTACACTAATCAGACTTCACATGTATACAAACAATTGTTCTTCCTCTAACATAAATCGTCAAGTGAGATGTACTGCCTGATAAAAGATGTACTGTCAGAACCTCAATAAGATGTGTTTATTTGTTTAATGAATTAATTTACTTACTAGTAGTGTTCGAATTAATAGAAATGTGTAAGGGAGGGAAGTTTCTACTTGGTATGTTAATTTTATGTCTTTTTTTAAATCATATCAATTATAAGTTATTCGGTTTTAAAGTTTCTGATTATAAAGTAGCATGGCATATGATTCGGTTAGGAGAGCAGTTTTACATAATATTCTTATTGAATTTGGTATTCCCAAGAAACTAGTTCGATTAATTAAAATGTGTCTCAGTGAAACTTACACCAGAGTCCGTATAGGCCAGAGTCTATCTGATGCTTTTCCAATTCACTGCGGGCTAAAGCAAGGAGATGCACCATAACCTTTACTTTTTAACTTCGCTCTAGAATATGCCATTAGGAAAGTTCAGGATGCATCAGCTGCATGTGTAATTAGGAGAAAATCCACAAACTATTAAGGAAAACACGGGAATCTTACTTAAAGCAAGTAAATAGATAGGTTCGGAAGTAAATCTCGAAAAGACAAAGTATATGATTATGTCTCGTGACCAGAATATTGTACCAAATGGAAATATAAAAATTTGAAATTTATCCTTTGAAAAGGTGGAAAAGCTCAAATATCTTAGAGCAACAGCAACAAATACAAAATCATACTCGGGAGGATATTAAACGCAGAATAAATATGGGCGATGCCTGTTATTATTCGGTTGAGAAGCTTTTGTTATCAATTCTGCTCTCAAAAAAGCTGAAAGTTACAATTTATAAAACAGTTATATTACCGGTTTACGTTTGGTTTTGAAACTTGGACTCTCACTTTGAGAAAGGAACAGACGTTAAGGTTGTTCGAGAATTATGGTGCTTAGGAAAATATTTGGGGATAAGAGGGATGAAGTTACAAGAGAATGGAGGAAGTTATATAATGCAGAACTGCACGCATTGTATTTTTCATCTGACATAATTAGGAACATTAAATTCAGACGTTTGAGATGGGCAGGGTATGTAGCACGTATGAGTGAATCCAGAAATGAGTATAGTGTGTTAGTTGGAAGATCTGAGAGAAAAATACCTTTGGGGAGGCCGAGACATAGATGGGAGGATAATATAAAAATGTATTTCAGAGATGTGGGATGTGATGATAGGGAATGGATTAATCTTGTTCAGAACAGGAACCGATGGCGGGCTTATGTGAGGGCGGCAATGAGCCTCCGGGTTCCTTAAAAGAAAGTAAGTAAGTAAGTAAGCAGTAACAAATATAAATGACATTCAGGAGGAAATTAAACTCAGAATAAATATGGGAAATGCCTGCTATTATTTGGTTCAGCAGTTTTGTCATCCAGTCTGATTTTAAAAAATTGAAAGTTAGAATTTATAAAAGTGTTATATTACCGGTTTAAGTTTGGTTTTGAAACTTGGACTCTCACTTTGAGAGAGGAACAGAGGCTAAGGGTGTTCGAGAATAAGATGCTTATGAAAATATTTGGGGCTAAGAGGGATGAAGTTACAGGAGAATGGAGAAAGTTACACAACGCAGAACTGCACGCATTGTATTCTTCACCTGACATAATTAGGAATATTAAATTCAGACGTTTGAGATGGGCAGGGCATGTAGCACAAATGGACGAATCCAGAAATGAGTATAGTGTGTTAGTTGGAAGATCTGAGAGAAAAAGACTTTCGGGGTGGAATGTGATGGTAGGGACTAGATTAATTTTGTTCAGGATAAGGATCGATGGCGGGCTTATGTGAGGACGGTAATGAACCTCCTGGTTCTCTAAAAGCCAATTTTAAGTGGATCTTTTGGACATATATCTGCCTCCTTTTTCTGTGGAGGTGTTACAGCCACATAATTATTGATATTTTGTTTATTTCTTTGATTATTTATCACTACAAGTCTCATACAGCTGTTTATCTTTGTGTTAATCGACTGGAATTGTTTAAAGAAATCGTAAAAATTTGTATCAATCGTCAAGATACGAAAAATCAGCTAACTCCTGTAAGCGAATTCATACTCACGAACCACATACTGAAAACCCGCGGTATTCACTGTCGGTACGAGATTTGTAGTATTTCACTGGCACAGAGAACTGCATTCTGGGTAATGACGCCAAGGAAAGCTACATGCCAGTAGCTGCAGCAGAAGAATGTGGCGTATTTGTCTCCTAGTCGAGAGAAGCGCTGTAAATCATATGTTGAAGAAGAAGAAGACAACTAAAAATAACAGACGCAATAAACCAAAATAATTTAAATTCAAGGGGCGGCAAATGTACTGGAATGTCACTACTTTGTAACGAACAAGTATTTCTTCTTTTTTACGAAGGAGCGCGAAGAGGAAAGACAGAGGTTTAAAAAACTGTGTCTGTAATTCTTTCGATGAAAACATTATGAACACGTGACTGCAGCCATGTGGATCATCATTCCCCCCTTGTCCTTCAACGAAATATGCCACGAGATGGTATATTTAGTTTCTTTGCGTTTTATCCGGGGTTTCAGAAAGAATTCCTTCCAACACTGGAAATATTTTAAGGGAATGCCTTCATGCCACAGAGCGCGTCTGTCACGTGTGGACCCCAATGAAGAACAGATTTACAGACTGACATTTATATATTTGTAATGCTGATTGACGTCATGGATAAAATAAATAAATATGTACGTGTATTAACATGATAAATCCGACGTGCCTAATTTACAAATTCAAAAATTGTTAACACAGCTGGAATTAAATTTATTCTTGAAAAATAAAAAAAATCGCCATTTCTTTAACCAGAGAATAAAAATGTCCCCTGCTGTAACTCGAATGGCACAGATAGTAATTTAAAATACAGTTGTCGGTTGTAGTTGAATTCCCGACAAAAAATGCGAAGTTCTATTTTCTTTTCATAAGGATTAAGTGTATAGATTTTTTTCCTTTAAGGAATATTTTTATTTATTGGCTTACAGTTTGCGAAAATGAGATTGACTAGTTCTAAAATGTTAAGGTAATAATAATAATAATAATAATAATAATAATAATAATAATAATAATAATAATAATAATAATAATAATAATAATATGAACAAGAAGAAAATGCTGACTATTTGAAAATGTGCCTCAGTTTGTCGTTGTTATTTTGAAGTTTCAAACGTACAACACACAATGGGAAGTTTACCGCCACCACCACCACTGCTGCTACTACTGCTACTGCTACTGCTACTACTACTACTAATAATAATAATGATAATAATAATAATAATAATAATAATAATAATAATAATAATAATAATAATATGAAAAAGAAAATGCTGACGATTTGAAAATTTGAACGATTTTTTTATTTTTATTTTGAAATTTGGAACGAACAATAGACAAGAAGAAATTTACAATTAATAAAATAATAATAATGATAATAATAATAATAATAATAATAATAATAACAATAATAATAATAATAATAATATGAACAAGAAGAAAATGCTGACTATTTGAAAATGTGCCTCAGTTTGTCGTTGTTATTTTAAAGTTTCAAACGTACAACACACAATGGGAAGTTTACCACCATCACCACTGCTGCTGCTACTACTGCTACTGCTACTGCTACTACTACTACTAATAATAATAATGATAATAATAATAATAATAATAATAATAATAATAATAATAATAATAATAATAATAATATGAAAAAGAAAATGCTGACGATTTGAAAATTTGAACGATTTTTTTATTTTTATTTTGAAATTTGGAACGAACAATAGACAAGAAGAAATTTACAATTAATAAAATAATAATAATGATAATAATAATAATAATAATAATAATAATAACAATAATAATAATAATAATAATATGAACAAGAAGAAAATGCTGACTATTTGAAAATGTGCCTCAGTTTGTCGTTGTTATTTTAAAGTTTCAAACGTACAACACACAATGGGAAGTTTACCACCATCACCACTGCTGCTGCTACTACTGCTACTGCTACTGCTACTACTACTACTAATAATAATAATGATAATAATAATAATAATAATAATAATAATAATAATAATAATAATAATAATAATATGAAAAAGAAAATGCTGACGATTTGAAAATTTGAACGATTTTTTTATTTTTATTTTGAAATTTGGAACGAACAATAGACAAGAAGAAATTTACAATTAATAAAATAATAATAATGATAATAATAATAATAATAATAATAATAATAACAATAATAATAATAATAATAATATGAACAAGAAGAAAATGCTGACTATTTGAAAATGTGCCTCAGTTTGTCGTTGTTATTTTAAAGTTTCAAACGTACAACACACAATGGGAAGTTTACCACCATCACCACTGCTGCTGCTACTACTGCTACTGCTACTGCTGCTACTGCTTCTACTACTACTACTACTACTACTACTACTACTACTACTAATAATAATAATAATAATAATAATAATAATATGAAAAAGAAAATGCTGACCATTTGAAAATTTGAACGATTTTTTTTATTTTTATTTTAAAATTTGGAACGAACAATGGACAAGAAGAAATTTACAATTAATAAAATAATAATAATGATAATAATAATAATAATAATAACAACAATAATAAAAGAAGAAGAAGAAAAAGATATAGGCTATTTGACAATTTCATTTATTTCGTTGTTATTTTGAAATTTCGAAGAAACAGTAGGAAATGAGAAGTTTACAAATAATAATAATAATAATAATAATAATAATAATAATAATAATAACACTTGGGTTTTAATGAGAAATGTTCAAATATTGGACTACTACAATTATTACTCCGCCTTATGAAAAGTTTAAACAGCATTTTGAGATTAAAGATATTAGACTACCTAAGTGCAAATATTATAATACAGCAATAACATTAGTAATAAAAGGAATAATAATAATAATAATAATAATAATAATAATAATAGTAGTAGTAGTAGTAGTAGTAGTAGTAGTAGTAGTAGTAGTAGTAGTAGTAGTAGTAGTAGTGATAATAATAATAATAGCAATGATGATGATAATAATAATAATAATAATAATAATAATTATTATTATTATTATTATTATTATTATTATTTATTTATTTATTTAATCTGGTAGAGCTAAGCCAGTAGGCCTTCTCTTCCGCCCAGCCAGACTCTAATTCTCATTGAATACAATTGGTTACTTAGTTATAATAATAATAATAATAATAATAATAATAATAATAATAATAATAATAATAATAATAAGAAGAGGAAGAAGAAGAAGAAGAGGAGGAGGAGGAAGTAGAAGAAGAAATTTTCAACTATCCGGACTTTGACACGTTCCACCCCTTAAGATCTAACACTAAACGCCTACAATTTACAAGGATAACTGGTCATGTGGTCATTAGGGGACAAAACTACTGATTAAGAAAATTCAGGAAGAAAAAAACGAAGACTAGATACACATTAACCAACTGTGTAGTGTATGGCAAGCAGATACATAATCTCCTCTCCCGTGTCGAGATTGGAAATCGGGACTGCTATGTTCAAAACTGGTAATGGCAGCACTTGAACTGCACCGCAGGTCGCTCGTTATTTGTTTTGATAAGAACTGTATTATGTCACTGAATTAACCTTTATTAATTTTCAGAGTAATCAAATTTCAAATATAACAATTCAATCAATCACTGATAACCTTAATAAAGAATCGCCTTTATTGAGTCAGTTGCGCTGATAACTGCGCTGTCTGCATGCGAAGGGAATGTTCACAATGATTCAATCCACGCACTGTGATTTGAAATGATAAACACGCAAACAATTGAAAAGCAGGCGCTGAATTCATGAAAACAAACACTGAACTGTGTCAACAAGTGTTAACATAACTTCGGATGTTAATTCTGAGGTATTCAAGGGTGTACACAATGTTTGAAAAGAGTCAGATACTTGAATAAATTGTTAAGGGTTAGATAGTTTACGGTTCGACTCCAAAAGTTTTTTCCTCTTCACCTCAAACTTCCAGAAGGGAGCTCGACTTAGCCAAGGCTTAACAGTTCCAATACCGAAGTAATTTTCAACAGAAAAGAAAGTCGCCAAAAGAGAAAATTTTGGCGGTAAGTTCTTTTCTTTAATGTACATTGTTGTTCCTCAATGTTAGAAATATTAATGATACTACATATTTTCTTAAAGATAAATTATCTACGTTTATAGCAATGTATATTTTATTGATTTCGTTTTTAAATTTTGATATCTTTTGTGGTTATTACTTACAGTACATCAGTGTGTACTCATATTATTAGTATTCCTTTTTTATACCTTGCTTTTCTGTTTCGTTACTGGTGTTGGCACCTGTAGGAGAAGGGAAAACCTCACCTTCCAACAAACTTGAAAACAGTGGAATGAAAAGACAATGCAAGAAGCCATAAAACAAGTTCGAGAAAAGACTTGAGAGACAATTCATCTGGATTCAGTATTACGGTTGGGTAAACACCTTCTAATAAAGATGCTGAATGCTTGTTCTGTGCTTTTCTTAGTAGAGGCCATTTTGACGTTGCAGTTTTGTTATTCTTGTAACTTGTATTCCATATTTTTACTTCTATTTTTATAAGGGAAATATGTTAGATTTTGAAGAAGTTATTTTTTTCAAACATTTTATAACATCTTACGAACTTCCAAGTCCGGTGTACCATCACAGGGACTTTCAGCAATAAACAGGAGGATACTTTACGTTCAGTATTCAAAACATGTACGTTCCAAAAAAAAATGGTATTCCATATTTGTAACACTTTCTCTATTATTGTGCTTCTTGTTTCAATATGGGATGGTTTGGATTAGTAGTGGACTAAAACAGGAAGGTGTTATGAGTTGGTTATGCTATCTAGAAGTTTCAATTTTGACGAAGAATGTATGGAAAATGTCGCAGAAACCCTTAATCAGAGTCAGGATTATTTTACGCGCCGTAAAGCTACGGCATCGGTTCCCAACTTTACTTTTCTCTCAGAGAAATCATGCTGAGTACCGTATCGCTACAGGTCGGACTTGAACGTAGGACAACTTTGGCAAAAGCTTATTATTTTTAGAATTTTAAAACTTTAAATCCCAGTGATCTTTATTAAAATCTTATTTTTGCTTATATTAAATCATTTCCTACATATGCCTTCAAAATCTATATTAAAATATAGAAATTTTAATACAAATCTAAATATATGAATAAACTTACACGATTGTTACTAACTTAGGGTTCACACAATGATCTGGTGACAAATATGGCCGATTTTGGATATCCCTGTGGCGCGGTGTCCTTATTTTCACGAAACACGAGGATTTCCCAAGAGCGAGGACGGGCCTGTAACGGAGTGTGATGTTCTCTTGTTTTCTCCCACAACCAGGATGTTAAGTACAAATACCGTTCCTGCCAACATTGTGTTACAAGCAAGATAGCAGACATGTTTATCACACATTCCACACGGTGCACGATCCTGGGTACTCAGGCTGGGTTTACTGCCCCTCAGTGATAGAGATTCGTTCCGTAATACAATATAATACTGTATACTATAGGCCTCATTTAATGTAATTTAATACATTATGATATGATGATTATGTGATATGATGACCTTACTTATTTACTTACTTATGGCTTTTAGAGAACCCGGAAGTTCATTGCCGCCCTCACATAAGCTCGTCATCGGACCCTATCCTAGTAAGATTCGAATCGAAAATCGAAAAAGAGAGGAGCATTGGGAGGACACATTTAAAAGGTACGCAAAACGCGTCCTTGCAAGGGGTTGGGGGCTGTAAGAAACTAAATATGTGAGCTCCAAGCTGTTGGCCACTAGTCTCACTCCGGGTTACGCTGCTCCACTGAAGGAGCTCTAGAAAATTTTGAAGGGGAAAAACCGAAAATGGACGTAACCTCTTAGGTACCACATACGCGAGGGGTATGGAAATGTGATCAAAATGATCACGGGACGGGACGAGGAGGAGATGGCTGGTGTAGATCTGCACATTGAAATGAACTGTGTCATTTCGCAGTGCAGGAGGAGTCGAGAAGACTCTGTCGTCTGTTGTTCGATGACAAGACAGGTGAAGACCGCCAGGAGAGACGCCGTGAATTCTGAATCTGCAAATTGAAAGGTTACCTGTCCTTTCGCATTGCGACATGAGTGACGTTGCACATGTATTTGATAGTTTTATAGACTCTGAACTAGGGAATTAAGTTGTTTGGTAGAAAAAAGGGGGGCTTATGGGGAAGGGCATATAGGTCCGTGGCCCATTTCTTTTAGGGCTCACCCCGACATTTGTCTTAACGCCTTAGGAAAACCACGGAAATAAGATTAATCCAGTCTCTACTATTATATCCCACCTCCCTCAAATCCATTTTAATATTATACTCCCATCTACGTCTCGGCATTCCCAAAGGTATTTTTGTCTCAGGTCTCCTAACTTTCACCCCATACGCCTTTCTGGATTCATTCATACGTGCTACAAAACTCTGTCTTTGTCAAACGTGTGGGTTTAATGTTCCTAATTATGTTAGGTGAAGAATACAATGTGTGCAATTCTTTATTGTGTAATTTTTCTTCATTCTCCTGTAGGTTAGGTTAGGTTAGGTTAGGTTAGGTTAGGTCACGATGGCTACGGGCGGGTTAGGACGGCCCTTTGCACGTCGGCCATACTGAGGCATACTATGCACCCCGAAGTGTATGGGATGAATGAGGATTAAGGTATACCAGCCTACCGGCCGCATGTGACCCTTCATCTGCTCCCCCCATTAGAGCCTCCTATCCTTCCCCGTTCTAAGTTCGTACCGCCAAGATGACCAAGCAGCACAGGATACATTCCAACGGCCCTTCCAAGGTGTCGAAGCGCCCTTGGAAGTGCTCGTAAGGAATGAATCCTGGCAAAGATCTTGCGGAAGGCTAGGAACTCAGGACCGGTTACAGAGAGAACGCCCCCTCCTATAAGAGGATGAAGACATCCTTCTTGATCTGAATATGGATATTGAATGAGATGAGAAAGATAAATGATATGATATAAAAATCTAAATTCTTTTCTACACGAGATGGGAAGGGAAATGGACCGAGGCAATGAAAATTCCAACCCAACATTTCCCTAAGTACCTGTGGAAAACCACAGTGAGGTTGGTCGGTCCGGCAATCGAACTACGGACCTCCCGAATGCGAGTCCCATCCGATACGTATGAGCCAGATCGCTCTGTATTCTCCTGTAACTTCATCCCTCTTAGCTCCAAATATTTGTCCAAGCACCTTAATCTCGAACACACTTATCCTCTCTTCCTCTCTCAAAGTGAGAGTCCAAGTTTCACAACCATACAGGACAACTGGTAATATAACTGTTTTATAAATTCTGACTTTGTTTTGTTTTTTTTTTGTTTTTTTTTTTTTTTTTACATACTGGATGACAAAATCTTTTCAATCGAATAATAGCAGGCATTTCCCATATTTAAGTTCCTCATGAGTGTCATTTATATTTGTTACTATTGTTCCAAGATATCTGAATTTTTCCACCTCTTTAGGGAATAAATTTACACTTTTCATATTTGCATTTCGTACTCATTTAATATCTGTGTGACTGCAACCTGTGTATATTTTTGTGTGGCTTTACTTTGTTTATAGTGTTTTCTTCCCTCTCTCTCTTTATTTCTTGTGTAGCTTTATTTTGTATGTAGTGTATTTTTTTCTGTTTATTTCTATTATTGTATTTGTATTCCTGGTGTTGTGGAATAGAGGGCCTGATGGCCTTAACTACACCAGAATAAATAAATAAATAAATAAAAATAAATAAATAAATAAAAATATGCTCTGTTCAAGAGACATAGTCATGTCCTTTGTTTTTTTCGGGATTTACTTCCAAAGCTGGATCTCAGACATGGTGACCTATATTATGTAAGATACAATATTAAAATAGAGATTTTTTATAGGTACGATACTTAAGTTATATAGATAATGAGGGGTTGAGGACAAGAAGAGGGGAGGAAATTAATTACCTGGAAAATTTTCTGATGGCACACCCAACAAAATCATGATATACAGGAATGAAAATAAGACAAAAATCAGCTGGTATATTTTAAGCAAGAAAACTAAACTAGGAAAAATGGAGGAAATTTCTTGGGACATTTTCTTGTGCAGACATTCCTTCATTGAATTAAATTAGCTCATAAATTAAGTTACTACCTTACCTTATAGATTTATCTAAATTTAAATAAATATGTAGTGAAGATTATTGCTGGAGAACCTTTTAAGTGTAGTGCAAATATTTGTAATTTAAATTTATGTATTGTATTGATTAAAGCTGGTTGAGTGGAAGAGAAGGCCTTATGGCCTTAACTCTGCCAGCGAAAATAAAACATTATTATTATTATTATTATTATTATTATTATTATTATTATTATTATTCCCAACTGGATCACAATAGCTTATACAGAAATGCAAATGTGACAAAAAGTAGCTGGTTGCACTCCTGTCCTTATACTGTACTTATGTGAAATCCCCTGATTTTATAAAGGCACCAAATGCCTGTGTAAAAAATGAAGTTTTTTTTTACTGCAAACTCAATATAAATAATATTCATTCATGGTAAACAATATCAAGATAGGCCTATGCGAGATATCCAATATCTATATAAGTTTATTTAATCTATAAGACATGATCGGCAAATATGTACAAAGTTTACAGATATATGTCCATTCAATAAAAATACGCAATTGCTTCAATTTCCGCAATGTAATAAGTAGGGTACGGATTTTTAGGTCGTTAAAATGTAATTTTAAGTGCCTAAAATAGGCTTAAAAGTGTAGAAAATAGTCTTCAAATAATTTTAAATAGGCTCTAACAAAAAATAATGTTTGCTTTAAAAACATGTTCCAAATCATCAGGAATTCACTTCTAGAATTTAATAATTTTAAATGCTTATACACCGTTACCACCACTACTACTAAAAGTACAAGAATAACAAATATCTAACTAGTTATACATAAATTAAACAATTAAATGTTAAAAATAAGTTTTAGACATAAATTCAGTATACAAACAAGTGAAATATAATCAATTTTTACCAAGCCTTGTCCGTTAATGTCCATAATTAGCTTCACAATAAATTACTAATACTTTTTTCTAAATTTTCAACTAAAAAGCAATGCCGTCTGTCACTCAACACAATTTGTGTGCTGAAAATGAACGCTTCACATCCACTGAAGTAACAGGAGCGTATCTCAATTTTGACACTAGTTGGACAGGAATGTTACATTGTAAATCCGTGTTCTTCCCTGCTAGGATATCAGAAGCAGTACGCAGGTCCTTCAGTCCTACATTTCTTTGCAGAACTTGCTCCAGTTTATCCCGTACTTTATTTCCAACAGAACCAGGAACAGATTTTCAATTTAAAATACAAATTTTCGAAATAAGAATGGGTGTCTTGACCTATTAGAGATAAAACATACATAATAGGTCAATATAGACTTTGTCATCAAAATAGGCATTTTTAGGTGCTATTAAAATACAAATTTTAGGCATAGTTTTATATGATACGTATACTTGCAAGTTTTTATGAACTTATCTTTTAAGGATTAAAATAGGTTTTTACCTAAAATCCGAAGTCTACTAACAAGTATTCACGAAACTAAGTTAATCTAGAGAACGAGAGTAAATTCCAGAATAGTTGGTGTCTTTAAGAACACAAAAAGTACTGCTCATATTAGCGTTGCATCACCTGCTGTGATTATCCAGTTTCGCTAACGATGAAAGAGTAATGGAACGGAGAAAAATTCTCTCCGGCGCCGGGATTTGAACCCGGGTTTTCAGCTCTACGTGCTGATGCTTTATCCACTAAGCCACACCGGATACAACCCCGGCGTCGGACAGAATTGTCTCTGATTGAGTTCCAACTCTTGGGTTCCCTCTAGTGGCCGCCCTCTGCACTACGTCATAGATGTCTATGAACATAGGACCGAAGTCCACACATGTGCTGAGGTGCACTCGTTATGAGTGACTAGTTGGCCGGGATCCGATGGAACTCAATCACAGACAATTCTGTCCGACGCCGGGGTTGTATCCGGTGTGGCTTAGTGGATAAAGCATCAGCACGTAGAGCTGAAAACCCGGGTTCAAATCCCGGCGCCGGAGAGAATTTTTCTCCGTTCCATTACTCTTTCATCGTATGATGACGCAGAATATCTGCATGGAAATATCATATGTACTTCGGTACATTGAAATAATATATGATATGCGTAAATCACTTCATGATTTAAGACGGCGCTTATTCCGTCGGATCCCGGCCAACTAGTCACTCATAACGAGTGCACCTCAGCACATGTGTGGACTTCGGTCCTATGTTCATACACATCTATGACGTAGTGCAGAGGGCGGCCACTAGAGGGAACCCAAGAGTTGGAACTCAATCAGAGACAATTCTGTCCGACGCCGGGGTTGTATTCGGTGTGGCTTAGTGGATAAAGCATCAGCACGTAGAGCTGAAAACCCGGGTTCAAATCCCGGCACCGGAGAGAATTTTTCTCCGTTCCATTACTCTTTCATCGTATGATGAAGCAGAATATCTGAATGGAAATATCATATGTACTTCGGTACATTGAAATAATATATGATATGCGTAAATCACTTCATGATTTAAGACGGCGCTTATTCCGTCGGATCCCAGCCAACTAGTCACTCATAACGAGTGCACCTCAGCACATGTGTGGACTTCGGTCCTATGTTCATAGACATATATGACGTAGTGCAGAGGGCGGCCACTAGAGGGAACCCAAGAGTTGGAACTCAATCAGAGACAATTCTGTCCGACGCCGGGGTTGTATCCGGTGTGGCTTAGTGGATAAAGCATCAGCACGTAGAGCTGAAAACCCGGGTTCAAATCCCGGCGCCGAAGAGAATTTTTCTCCGTTCCATTACTCTTTCATCGTATGATGACGCAGAATATCTGCATGGAAATATCATATGTACTTCGGTACATTAAAATAATATATATGATATGCGTAAATCACTTCGTGATTTAAGACGGCGCTTATTCCTTCGGATCCCGGCCAACTAGTCACTCATAACGAGTGCACCTCAGCACATGTGTGGACTTCGGTCCTATGTTCATAGACATCTATGACGTAGTGCAGAGGGCGGCCACTAGAGGGAACCCAACAGTTGGAACTCAATCAGAGACAATTCTGTCCGACGCCGGGGTTGTATCCGGTGTGGCTTAGTGGATAAAGCATCAGCACGTAGAGCTGAAAACCCGGGTTCAAATCCCGGCACCGGAGAGAATTTTTCTCCGTTCCATTACTCTTTCATCGTATGATGACGCAGAATATCTGCATGGAAATATCATATGTACTTCGGTACATTGAAATAACAGTTTCGCTAATCTTGTACAATACCAAAAACAACTCCACCAATAATAATAATAATAATAATAATAATAATAATAATAATAATAATAATAATAATAATAATAATAATAATGGAGTTCTAAATGTGGAATCTTCAAGGACAGATTCATAGCTACATATGTTTCCGGGAAAATCCATGCATTGATGCCTGAAGGTTAGCGACAAGGATGTAGTTTAATTTGGGTACATTTCGAGAACAGACATGTCGAATAGACGGTGGGAAATACCAGTTCAAAATACCTAATAGGGTGTTCTGGAACACTATTATAGAAACATTTGCTGGCGCCATCAATTAGTGCTATCTGAAGACGAGACATGAAGATAAAATTGAATGTAACATTGTTGTTATTATTAACAACATAGTCCGCGTGTTGTATTAGGGTTTGTCAAACTATGTACGACCGTAAAACTACAAAGAATTATTTTAAATGTCATGTTATATCAAAATCTATTAAATTCCACACTTTTGACATACTTGACTTTTTCAGCCACGTGTTGAGATTTGATTTTCTGATGTTTATGAACTTACTTACTTACTAAGTGGCTTTTAACGAACCCGGAGGTTCATTGCCGCCCTCACATAAGCCCGCCATTGGTCTCTATCCTGAGAAAGATTAATCCATTCTCTATCATCATATCCCACCTCCCTCAAATCCATTTTAATATTATCTCCCCATCTACGTCTCGGCCTCCCTAAAGGTCTTTTTCCCTCCGGCCTCCCAACTTACACTCTATATGCATTTCTGGATTCACCCATACGTGCTACATGCCCTGTCCATCTCAAACGTCTGGATTTAATGTTCCTAATTATGTCAGGTGAAGAATAGGTACAATGCGTGCAGTTCTGTGTTGTGTAACTTTCTCCATTCTCCTGTAACTTCATCCCTCTTAGCCCCAAATATTTTCCTAAGAACCTTATTCTCAAACACCCTTAACCTACGTTCCTCTTTCAAAGTGAGAGTCCAAGTTTCACAACCATAAAGAACAACCGGTAATATAACCTGTTCTTATTTGAAGGATTCGTAACAAGCTGTTTTTTACGGTGATGGGTTGTTAGCCCTTCGCCCATCCCCCAAGCTGGAGGACAACCCCTAATCGACTGTCCGCGACTGCTTATTCAATATATTCACAGCTACAAAAGCTGATGTTAATGAACTACTCCATTAATAAGTATTTATGTGATGACTACATAAAAATCATTTGATTACACAACCTGAAGGTTCTGGATTCAATTCCCGGTGCAGGAACGAACTTTTCTCCAGTAATAAATATATTGCTTTATGTCCGTTCTACTAAGCAAAAAAAGAATCCTTGCTCTTAATCTGCAAATCACTCATTCACATAATTAATTAATATTTCATTGGATGAAAATTCTCTTTCTTTAAATATGTTTAATGGTTAACAATCAGAAGAGACTAAATCTGGCCGATATGAAGGAAGGCTATTCAATTTAAAGTCAACTTCACCAATTTTTTGCAACGTAATCAGAGAATTGTGAGCGTGTGCATTGTCTTGCAAGAGCAGCACATTTTAGAAATTTGACACGAATTTTCACTACAATTTTTCCCGAAGTTTATTTGATAGGCGCTAAATAAAAAGAAATACTCTCTCGCCATATATTTACCTTCTTCTAAGTAGTATGTCACAATTATTACCTCGTTGCCCCAAAAATCTGATGCGAGGACATCATCTGCAGATTTTTGAAAGCGAATTTTTTTTCGACAGAGAGAACCAGTGGCAAAATTGTACACAAAGAATAGAAAGTTTCGCAATGCAGTACATTCTGTTCATAAAGTGATGATGATGATGATGATGATGATGATGTCGATGATGATGATGGGAAGAGATTTTCGTGATGATTGAAATAATGATGACAGCAATATTGATGATGATAATGATGATGGTGATGTTGCTGATGATAGTGATGATGAAGATGCTGATAGGAAGAAGTTTTCGTGATGATTTAAATAATGATGACAGTAATTTTAATGATGATAATGATGATGGTGGTTGTGATGTTGCTGATGATAGTGATGATAAAGATGTTAATAGAAAGAGGTATCCGTGATGATTGCAATAATGATGACAGCAGTTTTTATGATGATATGATGATGGTGATGTTGCTGATGATAGTGATGAAGAAGTTGATAGGAAGAGGTTTTCGTGATGATTGAAATAATGATGGCAGCAATGTTGATGATAATGATGATGGTGATGATGACGATGTTGCTGATGATAGTGATGATAAAGATGCTAATAGGAAGAGGTTTTCGTGATGATTGAAATGATGATGGCAGCAATGTTGATGATGATAATGATGACGATGTTGCTGATTACAGTGATGATGAAGATGCTGATACGAAGGGTTTTCGTGATGATTGAAATAACGATGGTAGCAATGTTGATGATGATAATGATGATGGTGATGTTGCTGATGATAGTGATGATGAAGATGCTGATAGGAAGAGGTTTGCGTGATGACTGAAATAATGATGACAGCAATGTTGATGATGATAATGATGATGATGTTGCTGATGATAGTGATGATAAAGATGCTAATAGGAAGAGGTTATGTGATGACTGAAATAATGATGACAGCAACGTTGATGATGATAATGATGATGACGACGATGTTACTGATGATAGTAATGATGAAGATGCTAATATGTAGAGGTTTTCGTGATGATTGAAATAATGATGACAGCAATGTTGATGATAACGATGATGATAATGATGACGATGTTGCTGATTACAGTGAGGATGAAGATGCTAATAGGAAGAGGTTTTCGTGATGATTGAAATAATGACAGCAATGTTGATAATGATGATGATGATGATGATGACAATGTTGCTGATGACAGTGATGATGATGCTGATAGGAAGAGGTTTTCGCGATGATTGAAATGATGACAGCAATGTTGGCGAAGTCAGTAATAGTGATTGCAATGACTTTGAGTGTTGATGATTTTGATGATTATATTATTGATGATAGTGATGGTAATGAAATTAAAATCGTGAAAATGGCGAAGATTATGGTAGCTATGATGATGGCGGTGAATATGATATTATAGTATTAGAAGTGGTAATAAAAACAATAAGCAATAATAGACAAATGCATGTAATTATGTAATTAGATCATCAATAATGACGTCACCACTCCGTACTCGATTCTTGAATACATCAACACCTAGATCTATAACATGAAGACCTCCTCTCATAAGCCCCAAGTCAGAACAAGAAATCAGCCCTACCACCACCAGCAGAGCCAGCAAGCAAGTCCATCTGTACTGTCAGATCCAAACGATAATTATGCTGGCAAGGTGTGCTTGCTAATTTGTCATATTCCCGTCGTAATCTACATCTACACATTGTCGGTATGACAATGAACAGATACATCAAAGATAGCCATCAATTACACTTTGGTGAGGAAAGGCAGATCTGGAGAAGAAATCTGAAGTTAAGTGTCCACAGACAGATGATGGAGTGTTGCTATTTCATTTCAAACTTTATTTAGATATCAAATTTATAATAATAATAATAATAATAATAATAATAATAATAATAATAATTAATTTTAAATTATTATTAAATTATTAATTTCAAATTATTATTATTATTATTATTATTATTATTATTATTATTATTATTATTATTATTATTATTATTATTATTATTATTATTATTATTATGGAAAATACCTGTTATTATTCGGTTGAGAAGCTTTTGTCATCTAGTCTGCTGTCAAAAAATCTGAAAGTTAGAATTTATAAAACAGTTATATTACCGGTTGTACTATATGGTTGTGAAACTTGGAATCTCACTTTGAGACAGTAACAGAAATTAATGGTGTTTGAGAATACGGTTCTTAAGGAAAATATTTGGGGCTAAGAGTGATGAAGTTACAGGAGAATGGAGAAAGTTACACAACGCAGAACTGCACGCATTGTATTCTTCAACTGACATAATTAGGAGCATTAAATCCAGACGTTTGAGATGGGCAGGACATGTAGCACGTATGGACGAATTCAGAAATGCATATAGTGTGTTAGTTGGGAGGCCGGAGGGAAAAATATCTTTGGGGAGGCGAGACGTAGGTGGGAGGATAATATTGAAATGGATTTGAGAGAGGTGGGTATGATGATAGAGACTGGATTAATCTTGCACAAGATAGGGACCGATGGCGGGCTTATGTGAGGGCGGCAATTAACCTTCGGGTTCCTTAAAAGTCATTTGTAAGTAAGTAAGTATTATTACTATTGTTAAAATCTTGGGTCATTTTGTTTAATTTTATGTAATATTTTCAGAAATTCAAGGTCATTTTTTTGGCTAGCTAATATTTAATTAATTTTAATTATTTATTTTGCTAATAATTGTAACATAAAATACAATACATACAGAAAAACTTTAGCTCGCCCCTGAAAGAGTAGAACTCGTGCTCTGGGGCGGATTCCTGAATTGAAATTAATAAGTATACAATACAATTTGTCTTATGTCTACTATGCAATTAGAATATATAAATGTAAATTTACAATTTTTCAATTTTTATAAAATCTATACATAACTTTTAAAATCTATTATACAAATCTGGCTTTCAGATAGTAGCTCCCTGTAAAGCAGGTTTGAATAATTTCAAGGAAAAATTTTTCCGAGGCCGGGTATCGATCCCGGGACCCTTCGCTTAACGCGCGAACGCTCTTCCGACTGAGCTACCCCAGGAACTATACACGACAGCGTCACAATTTTTAAAACCTATACTAAAACTATTAAAATTGACAAGCTTAGGATACTGTATTTAAATATAAATGTGTTACATATTCTTGGGCCTAAATTACTACTATGATTAAATACTGTAACAGTGTTGCATTTTGGTTTAAACAATCTTAAAGAATTGATACCTTTTGTTTCATAACTTTGAAGTCATTTTTCTGTGATTTTCAGATCATCAACGTCAGAGCCTTACTTATAACCATAACCATAAAATAAATGATATCTCAGTTGAAATATAAGTTAAATCACTAGAAGGTAACGCTCTACGTACAGTTACAACATATGACTAGGCTGAATAGCCTAAAGATTACAAAACAGATGAAAATCAACTACGTTGAAGACTTCACTAACTTCCTTCTGGAATATATTCCTGACTGGATGATTATGATGATAATGATGGTGGTGATGATAATTACGAGTATAAGGGCTAGGATTTTGATGAAATTGCATCTTTTTTCTAGTAAGCCAGAAACATAGCTGCTTTAGTATTTATATGTTATGTGATAAACTGAGTGTTTTAAGACATATTTGTTAGGGCATTTTTTGCATTTTTTGCCTGTTTCAACCCATAAGAGTATTTTTTGTTTTATTCGGTCATTTTTTAGGCATTTTCATTTAATTTTGGCCATAAATCCCTATTATTAACCCTTAAGGGGACACGCTACTGAGTTTTCGTCAATTTTGGTAAATGTTAAAAGTTAATTTTCTTTACTGATGAACTGTATTGACTAGGAACAAACCCATGCACCATTTCATTGTAGGTAGTCTTAGCATCATTTTAAATGTTTAGGAAACAAATTATCTTTATATGAGACCCAGATATTTGTTTACTAAAATTATAAACACTTTTTTATATTTAATTTTTTCCGAGTACATTTTTCAACATAAAATTTTGAAAATAATTGTGCACATGTAACTCGTCAACATCTATTCGATTTTAAAATTTCAAAAACTTACAATCAAAATTGTAAGTCCCCTTAAGTACTCGCATCGGGTCAAATCACAATATATAAACAGCTGTTGGCGTTAAATGATAAATGTCTACAGCCAGACCGTTTCAAAGACTTCAACAATAGAAGAAATTACACACCATCGGCACTCTTCATATTATCTTCCAGCAAAGAAAACAGAGGAATGAAAAAACACTCGAGTCATATAGACCTGACGCAAGTACTTAAGTTTAATGTAAAGTAATGTTTATATCCTTCGATATTTTCTCTACATATTTTGTCCATTAACACCCAATATTTTGTATAATATTTTAATCGTGTTTCTACACAAATATTGCCATTTTAACGTAGTACACCCCATGTAATGGATCAGTCCAACCACCCCTTCAATATAGACTCCTCTAAACCTGCTAGTTCCGGATAAAGGCTGGTTCACAATAAACCGGGGACGAGAACCAGAATGAAAACGAGAAGCAGAGGACGTGAACATGAACATTTTTTGATTCACAATAAATCGAGAACGTAGACGACTATGCATATCGATTATGCATGTCAATAACGATATGTAAAGTCGATATTACGCATTCTGGTGCTATTTGTGTATAATTGACCAATGGCGTTCTCTCATGAGTACAAGGCAGCCAACATAAACACAAGTTAACAAACTTCGAAATTTCAACTGAAACATTTCATTTGGTACGGGACTATAAATATGCCCATGCATCTTTATTATCACAACCTATTTTAAGTCTACCATAACGTAAAATAATTAGAGAAGAAACATTTGTAATAGAACAAAAATGAACACAACAGTAGTTACTGAATTGAAGCATGAATATGTAGTGTGTAATACAATCAATACAGTAATAAAATATGATTCGCTTACGATCGGTGTTCAAAGATGCAGCTATTGAAAGCCACGTATTCTCCTTCATTTTCTCATCTTCATACGAGGCGCGCCGCTTATCGTAAACGTGAGGATTTTCCTCAACACTCAATATTAGAATCTCATCAAATAAAACTTGCTCCATGATGCACAGCACAGAACAAAATAATGCATAGGCTATGTCACAGTCTTCTTGCTACAAAATATACAGGACGACAAAATAGCTTTTAGATGGCAATAGAATGAATCTAGTGGGCTGTGATCGGAAACGTGAACGCCAAAGTTGAAACTTGGCTAACTCTCCGTTCCCGATCCCGGGCTCCGGCAAGCTTTTCGTTAATTGTGAATGCTCACATTTAAATGTACACATTTTAACAATTTTACCGTTTTCGTTTTCATTCCGATTCTCGTTTCCGGTTTATTGTGAACCAGCCTTAAGAGTGGCCATGTGGTAGACTACTTGGAAACTACATCAGGTAAAATAATTAATTAAAATGTACTACTTAGAAAAAAATATGTAGGCCTAATTAAATAAACTTGAATGTTTGTGCTAGAATTTAATTTAATTACTAGTCTAAATATTAAGCAGCACAAAACTTCTTTTCCTACTAAGCCAATTTTAGAATGTAAGATCAATTTTTAGGGAATTTTTAAGGGCAATTTTGAAAGTTTTTTAGGTTATAAATGCATTGTTTTAGGACATTTTTTCATGTTTTATAGGTCATCAAAATCCTAGCCCTAATGATTATGATGATAGTGTTGGTGGTGGTGATGATGAATGACTGTAGCGACAAATACAGTTCCCAGCACTAAAATTTAATATTCAAGCAAATGCCAGCGAACAAAGAGTCAGCCTCCCTCCTTCAAGCTGCTTGCGAAGGCAACGCGATCTCCTTCGGGCTGGACAAGCAGTCATAACTCAGAAGACATGTAATTTTTCACAGTCTTCTGTACATTAGTTACTACTCTACTGCCCAAGACAGAAGAGAGCGCGCGGCCAAGCGAACGAGACGTCAACTGCACAAGAAAACAACTGACAAGCGGTAAGCGGGAGGTCGGGCGCCGAGCACCGCCAACAAAACAACATCGAGCGTAGAACTTTGCACACACACACACACATATACACCGTCCGATGAATGTACACACAGCGAAAAAAGAAGTAGAATGTGCAAAGCCAGAAATAAAAACAATCCATAGAGTTAACTTCACGCATCACTTTAAAAACTAGACAACAACTTAGTAATCAAACAAGATTTGTAAGGATATAAAAAAAAATTTGAATCAGTAAAAATTCTCGCTAAAAATTAAGCATACCCGAGTTCGAATCCAGATGAAGAAGTGGGGATTTATTTTACTTCTCTAAGAAATGAGTGAAGTTAACGCTATGAAATGTTTGATATAAAACCATTTTTTTCTCGAAAAGGAAGCAAAAAATGAGCAAAATTGTATTAGATTTTTCTTTGAAATAACTCAAAGAATAACCCCCTGAAATTAATTATCACTTACGATTCAGCCTGTATATAACCATCTTTTACTAATAAATATTGGGTCTTTTGCTGTGTTCGATCCACAACATTGTTATAATTCCAAACAAATAATAGGTATTCACAAATAACGAAACCTGTAAGCAATGTGGCCAACATGGTGCAAAACTATTTTGTCTGTACAATATAATAATAACATTAATTCCTGTAAATTAATCATTGTCATCTATGTTGTTCATTTTGTTGTCATCTCAATTATTTAATTTATACCATAGTTGTTCATTTTATTGTATTAATTGTATCACTGTACTGGAATTTCATTGGCCTATGGCTGCTGTCCAGCACATAAATAAATAAATAAATAAATAAATAAATAAATAAATAAATAGAGATAGATGGATAGATAGATAGATACATAGATAGATAGATAGATAGATAGATAGATAGATAGATAGATAGATAGATAGATAGATAGATAGATAGATAGATAGATAGATAGATAGATAGATAGATAGATAGATAGATAGATAGATAGATAGATAGATAGATAGATAGATAGATAGATAGATAGATAGATAGATAGATAGATAGATAGATAGGTAGGTAGGTAGGTAGGTAGGTAGGCAGGCAGGCAGGCAGGCAGGCCGGCCGGCGGGCGGGCAGGCGGGCGGGGGGGCGGACGGACGGACGGACGGACAGACAGACAGACAGACAGACAGACAGACAGACAGATAGATAGATAGACAGACAGACAGACAGACAGATAGATAAATAAATAAATTAATTAATTAATAGTGAAATGAATAAATGGTTAAATAAATAAATAAGTAAATGAATAAATAAATAAATAAAAATATAAATATAAATAAACAAACAAACAAGCAAAGAAATAAATAAATAAATTATTATTATTATTATTATTATTATTATTATTATTATTATTATTATTATTATTATTATTATTATCATTATTTGTTGTCTCTCTCGTAAGTGCAAGTTTGAACCAATAAATTATTGAGATTTGCGATAGATTAATTAGTTTAGGAAACTGTATATTTATTATGTAGAACTACATTTGTATATAGATCTTTTGTTAAATTATTAAGTTTTGTACTTTTGTGAACTATATCAATAAATCTATCTATCTACTATTTGTTGTCTCTCAGCTAAAAATTAATTTACATTAGTTAACAAGAAATCACAATAATCCAAATCTAAATGTCAGAATAAGAAGGAAGACAGAATTCTGCTTTACAATCGCAATGTGCGTGATAAATCTCTCACGAACATCAAACTCTGCAATTTGTAGTCCTCAATTGCTCCATGAAGTAGACTAAGCAAGAAGTTCATATTCCGTCGTTGGTGCCGAAATTTGTCACAATATGTGTGCGGCTCTGACGCATGGACTTCTTAATGTGTAATCGGCGGCTAGAAACAACACAGCTGACATTAATGTTCCGCTGTGTTCGTAATTTATACCAGGGGGCCCGTATGTTTATTTTTACACGAGTTCATTATGTCAAAACGCATTCCAGCTCAGTGGAAGGGACAGAAATATTCTAATGATGCGTTACAACTCTTTTTGATGTACGATATTCGGTTTTTGACCCCAATACAATTTTTCGCTAAGCATATCACAAAATTTTACATTTCAATATGAACTTTGTAAGCTGTCGCTCTGTAAGTTTGATGGCCGATTCTCAAGAAGAACACGGGGACTCAGTAAATTCGTCACAAATGAAGGTTTAACAAAGATAAACAAATTTAGAAGATATGAGGTTTTTAACACAAGAAAGGGCGCATTACTCCTATGCTAAATGTCATATCCAATTGTGGCTCTATGACATTTCTTACTTTTACCAAGATATTGCTTACCTGAAATCTGGACGTTGAAACTTTTGTGCGAGATCGTGCGTATTTGCTTGTTTTCCGCACAGAACCAATACGCGGTAAGTGTGAAATACCACATTCAGTATTCCCAACGTAACACACATAACAATTTCCCTCTTCTTACCGCTTAAGCGCGACATTCGTTTTACTGCTTTAGGCTTTTAACATATTATTTTTAGAGACGTTTAACATAGTAATAATTATAAATTGGAAACTTACCACTAGCTCTTTTACCTGTAAACATTGCTAAAGGATGTACAGATCTTAGAACACAGCGCATCATGACGGAACGGAAGCGCTTAAAGCTTTCAAGGAAGAGTAGAAGATACAATATTTATGCTTCGAACATGGTGATGAAATCCAATGTTTGTTGTGTAAAAAATATATCATTTGCAAAAAAGCAACATAAAACGGCATTATGAGACGCAACATGAAAAAAATAATATATATATAGGCATTATTCGGGAGAAGAGAGAAATAAATTGATTTCGGAATTGACATTGAAGGTAAATTAATTTACATTTGGGTCAGTAGATTGTATCTAGATTCCTTTTATTTCTTTATTTTAAATGTATTGTTGATGATTTATTTGTTGCTTGTTTCTGGATATATACTTTTATTAGACTACGTGTTTCTTTAATTTAGAAATAATATTTTATCTTTGATTGCACTTTAACTTATACTATTACTAAGCTCATAAAGCTAATTCAGTTTTATTCCAATAAATATTTTCAGGATTTTGAGCAAATGTGAACTAAACATTTTGAAAACTTTGATGCAAGGAGCTTTTTTAGCAACGTCAATATGAAATATACTTAAAAATATAATTTCAAATCTATTAGACGTAATTGCACCAAATTTTGTACAGATGATATTATTATAGATCTGTTTATATAGTTTATATTTCACAAATTTTGGCCGAAAATTGTGGAAGTTTTAAAAATCATACATATCCCCTTCAATGATTGACCCCAAAAATTACGATGGCTCTCAATATCTTAATTTAATCAATTTGTTTTTTCGTGTTACGTGCATCTCACAAATCGCTCTAAGAAAACTCATGTCATTACATAATCACGACTGGAGAGTAAGGACTACATTTTACAATCACACAATCAATATACCCTATTTCAATCAATATTGTCATTATTATTTTTTCAACAAATACTCAAAGGTACTTAGAGATCACACACGTCGAGCAGGTAGACCCTATTAGTTTCTCCTAACCAATGAAGTGAAGTATTTACACAATAAATAATTGATTTTAACAAGAAAATTGTTTACATACAATTAACTTTTCCTATTTCTCTTTTTGTTCCTAAAAAACCCTTCCCTTTGCGATTTGTTTATATATGTACATGTATATTAAATAACTGAATAATTAGCCCTATTACATAGGCAGAAATTTAGTAACACAAGTTATTGTAATAATTGCTGCCTTTATTCGCTGCATGTGAATGTACATCTCTGATGTCTACGTTACGACGCTATGTAGTGGATGCGCTATGCGCTCGTGATCAAGGTCGAGCTCTTCTACCATGATAGGGAGCTAATATCGTCTCATCCCTGATAAGTATATGACAATTAGTAAATATCGCGACCCCAGGGAGGATAAGGAAACCGGCATCAGAAATTCCCTGTGAACATCTCGTCATTCGAAAACGATTATAACTATGACATCAACTGGTTTGGTCCATTGATGCCACGGTGCACACGGCTTTCTACAGACTTGTGGAACAAAAGTTTTCATGCGTGTGACACGCAGAAGGGTGAGTTCCTTGTTCACACCCCAGAAGACGAAACACTTGAGTTAAGTCGCGGCGGAATGACGTACTATATATCGGGCCGGAAGAAACACATGGCTGGCAAGCGACAAATAAACTCGCCGTTCATCATCGTAAAGAGCGACCAGACGCCAGCACGTGGCTGTTTTGACAAAAAACAGTAGCTAAAATAACATCTGAAGGTATAGGTGCGAGGGAGTGTTAACATGTGGCAGGCAGATAGTTAGCTCGTCTACCTGACAGGATTATTGCGAACAACAGCATCATGTTTCATTTGTTTGTTACTCTTATTAACGTGGCTGGAAATCCTGCAGTCCTGGACTCGATTCTTATTGGTATTGCGGCCCTCAAAGGCATTTATTCCGTCTCTTGAACTAATATTAGGTCTACTATTAATTATAGTGACGATCACGTAAGAGTAGTTTCTAAAAGGCTATTTTGGCCGTCTCTTCAGTGTTGCCAACAAATACCAGATATCACCAAAAACGGTAAAGTCTCAATATATAATAATAATAATAATAATAATTATTATTATTATTATTATTATTATTATTATTATTATTATTATTACAAGGTCCCTGAGCCAAATAACGCCATGTATACCTTTAACGCCACCCTATTAAAATTTGTTAACGACTCAAGTTTTCGGTAGTGCACTATTGTAGCCTGCATTCGCTTGCAATCTAGTGATGAAATGAGTTACTAGCTGTCCGCTGACATTTACGAGTGACATTATATTCCATCATTTTCCTGTTGTGTGTTGATAGTGAATGGCTGTTCTTATATCAAGGTAAGAGGCAATATTTTGTTTTGTATGTTGAGCAAATAATTATATTAAACTATATATTTTCGTGATCCTTAAATATTCTTCTATGTATAGAAAGTATTTGCTATCTATAAAATTTGAAAATGTTAGAGAAACAGGCATGTCATGTTGTCAAGTACTCAGTAGCGCTTTAACGCCATGTGGCGTTAAAGGTCTACAGACAAAATTTTAGGTTATGTTAGTACTAAGGCTGACAGTAAAGCATCAGTGTGAAAACATCAGGGAAATCTCTAAGCTTTCAACTTACAAATGTTCAGAATGTGCAGTGATGATATTGGTTCAATTGCTTATCGAACTCTTAATTTTTATTTTATTTTACATAACTTAATTTTTTTGTTTAGTTATTGGAAAACATTCATAATAAACTAAGGCAAATGCGTTTGTGTTTAATAACTTTCTACTGTGTCACATTCTCTCTTTTTTTAAGTAAGGAGTCACTGGAAATCATATTTTCCTAACCCATCTGGTGTTTCAGTTTCAGATCAAGAATCTTTCATTAGTATTGAGTGATTTTGTATCTTTTATTAACAGAAACTCAAATTTAGTCGCTTAGTTCAATTTGTGTTGCTTAGGAAAAATAATTAATTAAGAATTATAAGTGTATAGGTTACTAGAAAATAGGTGGCGTTAATTGGACAACCTGTTCCTAATAACGCCAGTTTACAAAGTTTTCCTATTTGAGTTCTAATTCTTGTTCGGTATATAATATATCCATTTTCATTGTGCTAATTTTGTAAAGATAAGATTACAGTTTCTATTTCATAATTTTCGTGTTTGTACATAACTTATTTCCAGAGCAAAAGTGACTGAAGTGTTAAGGTGGCGTTATTTGGTACGTGTACCTTAGCATTAACAATAACGATGTCTTACTTATTTACGTCTTTACCACATCTCGTCTTTGTGTTGGGAGGTGTTTTCTAAATGGTTCCATAATTTTTGAAAGGGTATATTTTCCTCCTGGACCTCTTATAGTTATATCTTATATAGGATAAAGGTTGGTAATATTGTGATACTAATAATATTACGATAGTACTTTTTGAGAATTTCTTACAATTTTACTGAGCGAGAGAAAGACCGGTTTTGTGCAGAAACTTGTCCACGAACATTACCTTAAGGGGAGAGGATGGTATTTTTTTTAACTTTTTTCCTATTTGGTGCAAAATATAAATTCCTTGTATGTAGAGAGCTCATAGCTGTAGCAACTTTCTATACTAATAATAAATCTGTAGCCGAAATTTTTCTGGTAATTTTCGATTTTCCAAAAATAATAATTGGTTCTAACATGTATAATTAACCATCCTGAAACCGAAAATCTCTTTTTTGAAATTTTTGTCTGTCTGTCTGTCTGGATGTTTGTTACCTTTTCACGCGATAATGGCTGAACCGATTTATATTAAAATTGGAATATAAATTAAGTTCGTCATAACTTAGATTTTAGGCTATATGGAATTTAATTTACTTTATTTAAAAGGGGGGTTATAAGGAAGCTTGAATTAAATAAATCGAAATATCTCCCTTATTATTGATTTTCGTGAAAAATGTTACATAACAAAAGTTTCTTAAAAATGATTTCCGATAAGTTTTATTCTAAGCAAAATTTTGATAGGACTGATATTTAATGAGATAAATGAGTTTTAAAATTAAAATAACGATGCCACCTATTGGACTGTAATGAAATGGAAACAAACGACTTCATCTATAAGGGGCCTTGGACAACAACAATCGAAAGCTATTAAACATAGCCTACAGAGAATGTTTCTGTGTTTGTATGAAGTAATATCGAAAGCTAATTATATACAAGACTTTTAAAATAACAATGCAATACATTTTCACCGCCACCTCAGAGTATAGCGTTGT
Source organism: Periplaneta americana (assembly GCF_040183065.1). NCBI lineage: Eukaryota > Metazoa > Arthropoda > Insecta > Blattodea > Blattidae > Periplaneta > Periplaneta americana. The sequence continues at coordinate 23,169,952 of NC_091130.1, forward strand.
TGTTCCTGCATATAACTGCTATGTGCAAAATATAAACTTTTTGAGTAGGAAGAAAAAACATATTTATTCATTCCATGGCAATGGTACATAGGAGATCGTGAATTCTTACATTTTCGAAAGAAAGAAGTATAATTATATATCACTATAATATATGCTATATCACTATTTAAGTTATTTGAAGGGTTCAGAACCATAGTGGGCCAAGCGCCATTTACTGAAGACGTAAAAAACAAGGGTTAAAATTAAGTTATTACCATAATTCAATGGAAACATATAGCAAGTAATATAAAGTATACACATTAAAAGTAAATGATATGTCAATCTTCATTAAACTATGGTTGCATGTAATAACAATTAAGAAACATGTTAAAGGAATTGTCATTGCACCAAATGAATGGTCTCTGGACCAAAATGATGGCATTTTAATTTTTTTAAATACAATTTAAATTAAGTAACATATTAAACGATTTATCCTTCTTTCAAACACGAATGTTCCCTAGATCAAACGTCCTATTTTAATTATGTAATTACTTTATATTTATTTCTAACGGGTGCAGCGGAGCGCACTGGTACAGCTAGTTCAAAATATAAATATTTTGTATAAAATTGTTTGGGGGCCCAAATTTGAGAAAAATATATCCAAAACAGAATTTTACTAAAACCGATATATCTAAACCATCTTTAAAGATAGATTCAAACAGGTTTTTGCAATGTACTCGCACAAGTACAAGTATAAAGTGTCTGAAATACAATTTTGATATTAGACACAACGTTTGTAAAATAAACAATTAAAATTTAATAACACTTTTTTTGTTTCCTTTTTCGCAAACAAACGGACATATTTTAAAAATTAAATACATTAACAAAATTCTGTTACAGAGAAAAGTTTCCTAATAGTCCAAAGAAAGTGTGTTCTAAATATCATGCATGTATCTTTAATAGTTCACTAATTATATCCATTTTTCTGGCAATGTAGCAAAAAAATGAAGTTACCAGAAACAACGATAAAAAGGGGCGAGTGATTTAAAAATCCGTAGCACAGTTAGTTTATAAATGGAGTCTCAACATCCGATAAGGGCACAAATACCCACAAAATGTTATGCAATGCATTCCATACATATCACAGAGTATTCTAAAGAAAAAAAAATTGAAAATTTACTCATTTTTCACCAAAATATATCGTCCTCTTCCCTTAATACGTTTACGCAAAAAATCGATCTTCCTCTCTCTGAGTAAAATTGTAAAAATTCTTAAAAATAACTATCATAATATTATTAGTATCACAATACTACCAACTTTTACCCTAATTACACTTACTTACTTGAATATAGAGTTGAACTGAAATCACAACGCAACAGAACTGAATTATGTATCGATATTAATATTAATACCGGTATTACTAATTAATTTTAAATACGTTAAAATGTTTAGTTATACTTCCATTTCAACAGTTTCCTTTACTGCAAACCAAAATTATTGCTTCCAACATAACAGTTAGCAAATAACTGCCAGTTGTCGTATTTGTCAGAACTCGAAATTCTATATAAAGTTGGTAAAATAAAATTCAACCTGACATCTAGAAAATCACAATAATCCACTAGCATATGTAGTAATAGGGGAAAATGGTTAGGTTTCACCCTTAGAGTATTAAGTAAGCTGATCCGAACTATTCTTTTTATGAGAATTATTTTTTTAATTTCTGTAATAACGTGTAACCAGACAAAACTTTGGTTACCTGCATCATTACTGCCAGTGAATGTTTTCAACAACGATACGTATTTATTTCCTTTAACAAGGTAGTGTCATGTCTCATATGCGTATTGTGTCTTGATGTGATAATGGGTTATAAACGTTTTTATCTTAATAGGCATTACAATAGTGTGCAGTCAAATTTTGATAACAAGTATCCAAAACATTCTCAATCAAGGACAGTCCATGTTTATTCCACCGAGACGAACGCTTTGCATCGAAGAGGATAGTAAAGAAAAAGGAAAAATGAAAACAAGAAGTGGAATATATTATCTTCAAAATTTTCAAGAGGAAAAAATAATTATAATCATAGCAAAAATGAAAAAAAAAATCGTAACAATTTCCAATGTATAAAAGAAGAATATGAAACAAAAAATCGATTATCCTATAAATTTTATTTATTCGGATTTTAATGTTTTCCAAATTTAAGAAATATATAAATATACATTAAGCTTATTAAAAGATTATCATCAGAATCGTTAAAAATATGAAGAAGAACTATATTATGTTTATTATACCAGAAGAAATTTGACATGTCAGGGGCAGAGATGAACGATCTGTTCGAAGAGGATAGAAATGAAAATGAAAAAATGAGAACAAGTGGAAAATTATGAAAATTTTCAAGATGGGAAAATAGATAAGGTCTAATCATGGCAGAAATGAAAAAGTAGTAACAATTTTAAATGTATAAAAGAATAGTATAAATAATAATAATAATAATAATAATAATAATAATAATAATAATAATAATAATAATAATAATAATAAGAGTCGTGGGATTTAATCGATTAATCTAACCGATTAATCGATCAATTTCTATTGTAAAATCAATAGATCAAAAATATTTAATCGAATAATCGAGTCGATTAAAATTAATCGGTTGTAGCTGATATTAATTATTATTTTGTTAATATAAACTCATACTAAAAATTCCGACAATGTTTCTCTCTCGGAAATTGCTTACTTAAAAGCACAATAGTACTGTTATTTTCTAACTTTAAACTAGGTAGCGTAGAGAAAATCTTTGCACAAACACTTCAGAAAGAGACGGAGGTATGAGAACATGACCTAGTCTACCTCTATTGAAAGTTGAAACACAATGCGAAACCCTTATTAAGTTTTATGGTTTTCCAAGAAAACTTCCACCTTGTTGTCAGCTCATCTCCAGCATATGAAATACATAGATTTCTGGGATTCGTCCCCCTCATTCCTTATAAAATAGCCATGTCTAAACTCTGTGCAAGTGAGAGCGTAACTATCTTATTATTTTTCTAAAATCTGGTAATTCGGATTACAATAGGGGCAGCCTTCTGTACTTTTGCAGGTGCTTGCAGTTTCTGTACTGAATTTGTATATGAAGATGGTTGTGTGTTTACTTTGATAAAGAAAAAAAGTCAGTTTTCTGTGATCTGTGAAAAGTGTACACTCCATTATGTCATAGGTTATGCGAGTTTGAGAGGTAAACTCGGTGAAATGTTTGGATTTAAATTGAACGATCGTGGAAAAGTGCTTGACAAAAAAAAAAAGGTTTTACGTGTTTAGTGATGCAGGAAAATTGTTACTAAACGTAGAGCGGCACTTAATTCGGAGCATGGGAACGCACTCACATGTTTAAAATCATTTTTATTGGGTTATTTTACGACGCTGTATCAACATCTAGGTTATTTAGCGTCTGAATGATATGAAGGTGATAATGCCGGTGAAATGAGTCCGGGGTCCAGCACCGAAAGTTACCCAGCATTTGCTCGTATTGGGTTGAGGGAAAACCCCGGAAAAAAACTTCAACCAGGTAACTTGCCCCGACATGGATTCGAACCCGAGCCACCTGGTTTCGTAGCCAGACGCGCTGACCGTTACTCCACAGGTGTGGACTTTAAAATCACGGATGAAGCAGTATTAACTAGGTGAATCTTCATACTTTTTGTTATTTATTTTTTGTCTAATAAATTCCCGGAGAAATTGACACAATAAATTATAAAGCCTCATAATAAATATGTTAGCATGTAATTAAAATAGTTGTTTTGTAATATAACGATACAATACATACAGATATACAACATTAATTTAACACTCATGCTTATCACCGAACACAAATTAAATTTAACAATAATTCTGTAACACAGTAATATTAAAACATTTTTTTAACTCGATCAAAACTCGATTAACGCATCGATTAATCGATTAAATTCAAATAGTTAATCGATTAGATATTTTGATCGATGAACAGCAGTAATAAATATACATTAAGCTTATTAAATGTATCGTTAAAAATGTTAAGAAAAACTATATGTTTATTCTACCAGAAGAAATTTGACATCTCAGGGGCCTAGTTGAACGATCTGTATCGAAGAGGATAGAAATGAAAATGGAAAATCATGAAAATTTTCAAGTTGAAAAAAGACGTAATCATATCAGAAATAAAAAAGTCGTAACAAATGTTAAACGAATAGTGTAAATAATAATAATAATAATAATAATAATAATAATAATAATAATAATAATAATAATAATAATAATAATAATAATATCAACACTTATGACAAAAGAGAAGAAGGGAAGAAAGGGGAGTGAGCAGGGTGAAGGGAAAAGTATGTTAATAACAGCGAAATAAAAAGAGCGAGATCGCAGCCCGAAGCTAAGCAGCTTGTGTTGGCCGTGTACCAGAACCAACAAATCACACTTGATCTCACTTGTACAAACAAGTGTGACGTCACTGCGTCATCAAAGGCGTCCGCCACGTTCACACATTTCCTACTGCAATATCGGCTTCAAAGGTGTGGGGATGATTGAGACGGATGGCACATTCCTCCGGCCCTTTCATCCACAGTGATAGCACCCAGCATTAATTTTAGATCTCGGTTACAAAGAAGTGTTTCGCTTCTATAACGCTTTGGTATGGAAACTCAGATATATGTTCACTTTGACACAGGGACATCTACCGCTACGCAATAGCCAAGGCGAACTTTGACGCTACGTGTAAGCCATGGTCCTGTGTTTGGATCCCGTTTATGGTATATCTTTTATACCGATATATTATACCCACAACTCACTGAGGAGAAAGGAATGAGATGGAGTTTCATATAATAGAAGTGGCTCATGAATTTTAAAAACGGTCACCAGATTTACATACTAGTGGATCTCGCCAACTATAATGTTACAACTTCACAAGGCTACTTGATTGGACAATGCTGTTCGTTTGGACGCACTGTTTTGTCACTTTGCATTACACAAGGTACGATTCCAACGCTTTCATTTTATTCACAGCTTTCTGCCCAGGCCGACCTGCAAACCCAGCATTCTCCAATACTGTCTCTTTTCTGCCTTCCTCTTAGTCACTGCATATTATTCACATATCTTAATGTTGTCTATCATCTATATATTCTTTTGCCCCGAACTTTTCTCCCGTTCACCATTTCTTCCAGTTGTTCTTAGTCAGTAACTCAAACAAATTTATTTTTATCTTCCTGATCAGTTTCAGCACTATCCTTCCTTCACCCACTCTTTTTAGTACAGTTTCATTTCTTATTCTGTCTGCCTATTTCACATGCTCCATTCTTCTCTATAACCACATTTAAAGTGCTTCTAGTCGTTTCTCTTCACTTCGTCGTAATGTCTATGTTTCTGCTCCATACAATGCCACACTCCACACAAACCTCTTCACTTGTCCCTTCTTTAGTTCTTTTTCCAGAGGTCCATGGCATATATATTCCTTTTCCTATTAAAAGCTTCCTTGGCCATTGCTATCCTCCTTTTGACTTTCTGGCAGCAGCTTATGTTACTGCTTATAGTAGCTTACACCCCAAATATTTGAAGTGTCCACTTGATCTACAGTCTCATTTCGAATTCGCATGCTTACCTTCATTATTTTTCTTCCGATAACCACGGTCTTCGACTTGTTTGCACTTACCTTTATCCCATACTGCTCAAGCTGTCATTTAGCTCCAGAAGCATATTCCTTAGTATCTTCTCTTCTGCTAACAACGCCATATCATTAGCAAATCTTAATCACTTTACTCTTCTTTCTCCTACTGTCACCCCTCCCATGTTCTGAAGAGTTCTTCATTCAATCCTTCAAGTAGATGTTGAACAAGGAAGGTTCACCATATGGACTTTAAACGAAAAGTGATAATTAATTGGGTTATTATTATTAGACCATTATTATTAGATTAATATTATTATTAGGATATTATTATTATTATTAGACTATTATTAGACTATTACAGTATTATCAATAGGCTATTATTATTATTATTGGACTATTATTATTATTATTATTATTATTATTATTATTATTATTATTATTATTATTATTATTATTATTATTCGGATTTATACAGCCAAAAGTCGTCTTTCCGTTGCCAAACACCAAAGATGCCTACCTTCTGCTAAATATTCTTTCATCTTTCTGTTTTTCATAGCTGTTGTCAATTAACATAACTGATGTCTTACCCTTCTCCTTCTCTCTTGAGGTGTTTACTGGTATCATTTCTTTGGCTACTATAATTTGTTTAATTTGCAAATACTGCAGATTATTGAGTATCAAAGCATTAAATTTAACATTAATTTAACATCTATCATAGCACGAACATTTAAAAAGATTTCTACACATTAAACCTTGAGAAGTTCCACTCGTATAGACTACACATTCATTTTTCTTACATTGATAATGAAAAATGGAAAGATAAAAAGAGAGATGATGATTATGATGATAATGCAGAGGAGAAAAGAATACAGGATGGTATAATGATGATGACACAACCTCTTTCACTTTTACATCATCATGAAACGATCTAAAACTCTCATAATGTTAGAGTAAAACATTCGGAAGTCTTTTGAGCTTTGACTGGGGTGTAAAAACATAAGAAGTCGGTCTAGAAGAACACGACGAGAGAGACATGTGTTAAAATAAAACACTTACTCACTGAGAGGTGTGATGGACAAATAACCCTGGAGACGGATGCGCCTCGGGCGGACAAATGAGGCGTACCCAGTGTCGTACGCCTAGTTAGCGGCTCTATTTATGTCGCCCACAAAAACCACGACGCCCGCGGGCTTATTAAAACGCCTCCAGTTGCAGCGAGTGATCGCTGAACCAGACATCTAGCTAACAATCAATCCAAACATCCACACAATCTGTACCCCATCTGCTAGGATCTTTACCACCAAGAGTCAAGAAAAATAGCTTTGTATTATGAAGTCCTCGGTTCAATACCTAAGAACACTTTTCTTCCAGTTAGTTTTTTTCTAAGTTTCGATGTACTGTAAATACTCCTTTATTGGAGGTATAGACGGGAGAAATGTCACATTACACAGGGTAGAAGTGTTATAACCAGGCTTCGAGACTTGGGACCCGATAATACTACAGGGACATCATTTTATTTTTACTAACATTTCTGATATTAACCTGGCTATACCTTTGAATCATCTGTTGCTAACCCCTTCCACGGCTGGAGTCCGATGGCGTAATATACAAACAAATCACTTTACTAGGTATAGGAGGGAAGAAAAGTAATTCATCCATTTACGTAAATTATGAAATATCACGCTTTTGAATTTCATCATTTTCATTAGGTTTTTGTTTAATCAGAATACAGTACAGTATTAAAAACGAGTGTTTTTACTCACGAACTGAGCTGTCCATGCGGATGTATTCATCATGCAGTGTATATTATAGTGTCTATAGCACATTAGCGTACACTATAGAGAATGAAGTTAAATTGAAAAATAATCATAATATGGATATTTAAACACATTTTTGAAAATGGTGGCGGTTCATTTCGATACAGGCTTCAGTTCTAATGTATGAAATTCCAATTACCAGTATCGTCCTTCGTACTAGTAATTCATGTTGAAATCATTCTGTACCTACTCTGTAAAACAGTATCTTACGTACTGTAAATTCAATCTTTACTTCTGCTCGATCCGAAAAGATAAAATTACTCACACATGCTATCTATTGTCCGTCCAAGTGGTTATGTCGCAGGATCGTAGAAAGGAGGGAAATCACGTGACAGTTAATTACTTAACGAGGCTCTTTTATTTAAGTTATTTTAAACAGTTGTATGGGTATAATATTACGTAGATGTCCAATTCCTAACAGAAATTAATGTTCTCAGAAAAGAGCTAAGACAGCCCAGCCACTAGCCTTTACAGAGAGGCAAATAGAAGCTGGTGGGGAAAACCGGAATGCGACGTAGGTAAATGGACGACAGTACCTGTGCGAAAATGATGCAATATTGAAAGCTCTTTCGTCATTGGAAAACGCGAACATATTTTTGGAACGTACTGTGACGGTAAAGCTACTATGACTGTATATGCGGTCTTGGATCTGTGTGGAAGACGGTTGAACTTCATTAGTAGAAGGGGTGGGAGTGAAGTACATTCAAAAACTCAGGTACAATAAAAATTGAAGTAAAAATAAAATAATGTCCCTGTACATTATGCATATAATGACCTATAATGGTAGTAATTAAGACGCGAGATGTTTGTTTATAAAACGAGCGCAAGCGTAAGTGAGGAGCGGAACTGACCTTCTAAATTGTTAGATGTGCGTAGACGCGAAAGTATTGATTTTTTCCGAGGAACGAATTTCATTGATATAATCTAGAGAATAACATGAACTAATTTTGATATAACCTGGAAATTGATTTAGAATTGAAAAACGAGATGACAAATTCAATTTATTTGAAATTATTTACAATTAACGCTAACTATTATAGTAACAGAACATAACCTTCTGCGACAGTATTGGATTTCAAGCCTCCGTGACTTTTCGCTAGTTGTCTTTCGATTGCATATCCGAGAATAATATACACCTGGTAGTAATTATACACCTGGTAGCAGCCCTTTAATGGACCTCATTAAAGTACACCTATTCATTAAGGTTCAGGTGTTCCACCAATCAGAAAATACCATCGTAGCAATATGAAAGCGCAAGTATCGATTATTCTCGGATATGCAATCGAAAGACAACTAGAGCGAGATTAGACAATATTAAACTCAGTCGAAAAAAACAACACACAAATTAACATCAATTCACCGTCATCTCCCAGCCTTTCACAAAGCACATTCCCGCAAATTCATTTCACCAATTGCACAATAAATTACCTATATTTGAAATAAAGTCAATTCTGTTACTATAATAATTAGCGTTAATTGTAAATAATATTCAAATAAATTCAATTTGTCGTCTCGTTTTTCAATGTCTAATTCAATTTCAAGGTTATATCAAGATTAATGTTTATTTTACTCTCTAGATTATATCAAGATCAATGTCGACATTTGTTTCTCGAAAAAAAAAATCAATACTTTCGCGTCTGCGCACATCTCACAATTTACGAGGTATTGCACAAGGTCAGTTCCGCTCCTCAGTCAGATAAGAATAACATGAATACTTATGAATAATTTCAAGTTAGAAATATAGTCGAGCATAAAAAGTCGTATGAAACTTGACTATAATGGTAATTAAGACGCTCGTATGAAAATTATGAAACTCGCTTGCGCTCGTTTCATAAACTTACTCGCGTCTTAATTACTACCATTATAGGCTCGTTGCATAATGTACTATTTCAGTCTATAGCCCTTTTATGTTATATGGGTTCACTCTTGAAGATCAGTTGCTATAGAAAACCAATCTCTTAACTTTCACTATTTTACCAACGAATTTCGTTTTATATGTAACTATGTTCTTTTTTTATCGTTTATTACTTTCTGATCTCTTTACGTTTGTGAAAAAAAAAATTAAAGCGATATGTTTTAAGTTGGATGTAACATATTTGAAACAAATTATAATAACAGATCCAACAGAATTGCAACTATAACCAAGTTATCTTGATATTACAACCCAACAGCTTAGGCCAGTGATATCAAGCGATGCCCATAGGAGCAAGCGCGCGCTTTAGAGCCCAGGGGAGCCTGAGCGCTTTACAGCGGAAAGGAAAGAGACAGACGAAAGAGGTAGTATATGCCGCTTGGTCGAGCTATATTCAGGGATTGCCAGCACTGATTCAATGGCTAAAGGAAAGAGAACTTATTAAAACTATCCATGTTAATTTTTAGATATGTCTGAGAAGTATAAGTGTATTATAAGAATGTAAGTTTTAACTTTAATGCTCATTTTTCACAAGTTTGCTTTTTTATTCAACAGGAATATTTTCTCAACTTTTTTAGACAAAAGTGAAATTTTCAGATATGTTTGTTTAGTAGCCTTAGGCCTACAGGTAATGAAACAATGTTTTGTAAATCTAATATATCGTTGCGTACCAATATCACCTAAAAGCATAATGCGATAGGAGTTTTATTATGTAATATTAGTTACAGTTAAAACATACAGTATTCCTAGGCAACATTGCTTTGTACTATAATACTGTTTTGATTACTTTTATAAGGCTAAAGATACGATCAATATCAATTTCAACTTATCATGTCATACTTAGTGTCTTTCTTTGGGATAACACTTTCTTTATAAATGATGTGTTTCATTCACTTAGTAGAGTATAGTTGTAGTTATTATGGAATTTGTATGAATATTCCTTTTTTACTCTTTATTATGTTATTAACATTTAAAACACAACTGCAATATTAGGCTAAGAAATAAGTGTTAGTAAGCTTACTTTTGTTTTACAGACAATATAGAAAATAACAAACAGAAAGAAGCCATATAAAATTAACGACATAAAATTTCACGTTCCGTTTGAAGGTTGTGCACCACTGTTTCCTTAATTCAACAGGCTGCTTATTTCTCTTTCCATACCTAGCGCTTAATGCCCGCGCACGACGCCAAGGTCAGAAAAATGCGCTTGCTTTGACATCACTGGCTTAGGCTATCCTTTAATAGCGAAGACAATAATACAATAATATTGCATGCTTCTATTGTCGATTTCCAAGAAAATGAAATCTCTATGTAGTTTCGAAACGCTGAAAAAACCGCTTTAACCACACTGTTTAAAAACCCAGCAGCTATACAGTCACTAAAAGACGTTCATACACAACATTTCTACCATCTTGCTCGTTAAGTTCTAGGTTCGACACCCGAGTTCAGTTGTTTATGAGCGGGGTTGTTCGTGACAGTGGCATTTGCAAGCTGGTAGGAAGGGATTGTCTGCAGGTACTAATAATGTAGCTCTGGACACGGGCCTGGGCCCGAGCCCTGGCCCTTCCGAACACGCGGTCGCTTGCTTCGCCGAGTTCTCCCACATTTGTCAGGTGAGTGACGGAGCAGAGGTCAGGCGGCGGGCGTGTGGCGCCAGCAGAAGTCCACATACATCACGGGGTCTGCAGCAACGACCAGCGAGACTGAAGGAGAGGGGAGATGGACAAAACTGAAGACTGAGAAAATGCAAAGTTAAAGAAAAATGATATACTACACCAGACCTGCAGAACTGTAGCTCCTCGGAGCGACTGCCTTCTTACCCCTTCTACCCCACCCACTTTTTCTACCAGTGTGGTCTAGATAGTTAAGCTCGCCTATATCAACATTCATCCTAGAGGCGGCAGGTACACAATGCGCGTAGGCTACTGCAGTTTGAAGAGAACTGGAACATGGCAAAATCTAAACCCATGAAGAAATACTATTTCCAAAGGAAATGGGAATATGATTATTTTGTTGTTGAAGAAGACGAAAGAATTGTTTGTTTATTGTGTCCCATCCAATTTATTTCTACTCGACATTTCAACAAAGCCTATATTAAGAATTATGGAATAGACAAACTTTCGAGTAAGTTTATTATTACAAACTGTATACTGATTAGGCCCACTTACTGTACTTTCTCAGTGAGGAAGACATGCTGAATATTGTTTCATCCTTTAAAATCCCTCGCTTACACCCGGGTTTGGATCTGCGAGCTTCGGATCGAATGCTAGTATGGTGGCTGTGGGACTACCGTCGAAGATAGGATAGGATAGGATAGGATAGGATAGGATAGGATAGGATAGGATAGGATAGGATAGGATAGGATAGGATAGGGATAGGATAGAATAGAATAGAATAGGAAATAGGATAGAATAGAATAGAATAGGAAATAGGATAGAATAGGAAGTAGGATAGGAAGTGGGATAGGACAGAATAGGATATGAAATAGGATAGGATAGGGGATAGGATAGAATAGAATAGAATGAAATAGGATAGAATAGGAAATAGGATAGGATAGAATAGGATAGGATAGGAAATAGGATAGGATAGGAAGGTATAGGGGATAGGATAGGAAAGTATAGGAAAGGATAGAATAGGATAGGATAGGATAGGACAGGATAGGATACGAAATAGGATAGGACAGGATAGGAAATAGGATAGGATAGGAAATAGAATAGGATAGGAAATAGGATAGGATAGAATAGAATAGGATATGAAATAGGATAGGGGATAGGATAGAATAGAATAGAATAGGAAATAGGATAGGATAGGAAATAGGATAGAATAGGATAGGATAGGAAATAGGATAGGATAGAATAGGATAGGATAGGAAATAGGATAGGATAGGAAATAGGGTAGGATAGGAAATAGGATAGGATAGAATAGGATAGGATAGGAAATAGGATAGGATAGAATAGGATAGGATAGGATAGGGTAGGATAGAATAGAATAGGATATGAAATAGGATAGGATAGGATAGAATAGGATAGGATAGGAAATAGGATAGGATAGGATAGGATGGGATGTTATGGAACAGAACAGGAGAAAGCAATTCTGGATAGGCTAGGATAGGATAGGATAGGATAGGAAATAAGATAGGATAGGATGGGATAGGATAGGCTAGGATAGGATGTTATGGAACAGAACAGGAGAAAGCAATTCTGGATAGGATAGGATAGGATAGGATAGGATAGGATAGGATAGGATAGGATAGGATAGGATAGGATAGATAGGATAGGATAGGCTAGGATAGGATAGGATAGGATAGATAGGATAGGATAGGCTAGGATAGGATGTTATGGAACAGAACAGGAGAAAGCAATTCTGGATAGGATGGGATAGGATGGGATAGAAAAGGATAGGATGATAGGATAGGATAGGATAGGATAGGATAGGATAGGATAGGATAGGATAGGATAGGATAGGATGTTACGGAACAGAACAGGAGAAAGCAATTCTGGATAGGATAGGATAGGATAGGATAGGATAGGGTAGAATAGGATAGGATAGGATAGGACAGGATAGGATACGAGGCAACACAATAGGACAAGACAATATTAGATAGGATGAAATAGAGCACGACGTTAGTCTACAGGAAAGATTAGGAAAGGATAGAATAGGACAGAACTCTACAGGATAGGATAGAATCGAACAGGATAGGATAAGATAGGGTAGGGACAGAGGATGCAGTATGAGACGCTTGGTTACGGCAGAATGAGATAGGAAGAGAATGAGAGGTAAGTAAATAGAAGCTGGATAGGTAAGTGTAATAAGTGGTAGGAAGAAGAAGAAGAAGAAGAAGAAGACGATAGAGGTTTGAGATAACCATTTTGGACCTGATGGTAGTAATGACACTAATGCTTGTACTCAGGACGAGGACGACGAAATGATACGGTTTATTTAACGACGCTCGCAACTGCAGAGGTTATATCAGCGTCGCCGGATGTGCCGGAATTTTGTCCCGCAGGATTTCTTTGACATGCCAGTAAATCTACTGACATGAGACTGTCGCATTTAAGCACACTTAAATGCAATCGACCTGGCCCGGGATCGAACCCGCAACCTTGGGCATAGAAGAAGACGACGACGACGACGACGATGATGATGATGATGATGGTGGTGGTGGTGGTGGTGGTGGTGGAAGTGGTGATGGTGGTGGTGGTGGTGGTGGTGGCATAACCGCGTTGGCTGGTCCGTGATTTAACCTGCTCGTCTAATTCATTGCTCTTCAAGTTCATGTTTTTATCCCCCGTCTGCCACGTGGAGATGCTAGAGTCAAACGAGAAGCCACGTATGACGTCAGTCGCAGTACTAAGAAAGTACACACATCACCACTCCAGTCATCAATCACAGAGCCAGGATGTCATATTTCAGCTCGTGTCTCTCCATACGACATCATCATCTCTGAGTAACACGGTGCTGTTGTCTGCAGCCACTTCAACAGTAATTGGAAATTCTTTACTTAACATCCTTATTCAAGTACAAACGCTGTTGACAGACGACGAGGTCATGATATGGAACAATGGCGAAATGAAAGTGAATTGGGACACCGAAGTTTGTGTTATTTAAGACTATAACTGTGTTCGAAATCGTGTTCAGTTCTCCATGGGGTCATGAATGAATGAATGAATGAAACTTAAAAAGTAGGCCTACGAAAAAAACACGTCCTTGCAAGGGAAATTGGAACTGAGAGAATTTATGTGAGCTCCAAGCTAGTTGGCCACTTGTCTCACTACGATTTTCGCCGTTCAATATAAAGAAACTTTAGAGAATTTTGAATGTGAAAACCGAAAATGAATGTAATCTAATAGCTACCACATGAGGGGGCATGAAACACGAGAAAATAGCAATAGGATCGATGAAGATGTTAAAAAACTGAACAGGGAGTGGTGAAAGGAGACGCCGCACTCCTCACAAGAGAAGGGATCCGAGCTCTTGCGCTGTGCGAGAGACACTAGAGTACTGAATGCAAAATACATGTTGAAGTGTATGAAACTATAAAGCGTACTCAACATGACAACACTGTGCTAAAAGTCTTCTATAAATTTCAACACCGCCGTTTCTTCCGCAATGAAAAATGTGATTATAATTTGCTGTATGCTATGCATATGCATGTATTATGATTATTATGTTATTCTCCCAAGAAGTAAAGCAATGTGTCAAAATTTCTAGTACACATTTAAAGATTAGAAAGGGGACATAATAAGCAAAGAAAAATCAATTAGTTGTGAGTATTAGAACCAAAGTTATGACTAGGGCTCGGAAGTTGATGAAATATCATCTTTTTTCTGAGATATCACAGATAATGCAGGATGCAATATAAACTCGTTTCACTTCAAGACTAATCAAGATAGCCTGTATAATTTATGTTTTCTGTTTGTATAGTTTTTTGTGGGTGTTTAGTTGGTATAATTTATGTGTTTAGTCTGTATAGTTTTTAGTGTTTAGTTGGTATAGTTTGTTTATGTGTTTAGTTTGTAAGTATAGTGTAAGCTCTCTTGGACTGGCTCCCCAAGTGTAGTAAACCTTCAGCTCACCCTACACTACTGTAGGAGGCCGTTGCTCTTATGGGATTTCTGGCTTTTCATATTTCATATATTATTATTATTATTATTATTATTATTATTATTATTATTATTATTATTGTTTTTATTATTATTTTCATAGTCAAGTTGATTATATTATTTTACAATCACGCAATCAGAATGTTAGGAATAATACGGTCAATAACTTATTCTTTTTCCACGCCCGATTCTCTTTTAATGCTTTACTATACATTGGTGCGATCGAAACTCGAATATACATCTGTAGCTTGGAACTCGATTACAACTATAGATTCGGCTAAATTAGAAAATATACAAAGAAAATGTATATCTTTATGTTCATTCAGATTTCAGCCCATTAATTCCGGGTACAGTTATGAGAGAAAATGTGAATATTTTAATTGTCCAAATCTATAAGCTAAACGCCATGAGCTAGATTATCTGTTCTTTTTTAAGGTCCTTAAAGGTGAAATATCCTGTGACCCCTTCTTAAACAATATTACCTTACGTATTCCAACGAAAGATATCAGAGCCCACAAACGTTTCTATAACAGAAATTCGAAATTTCTTTCACCAGTCTCCAGATGCATTAAAAATTCCAACATGCATGGCTGCGAATTCGATCCCTTCAATGTATAGACTTACTCTACTCTTGGCAATTACTTATAATTTATGTATTCTTTCAGACATTATACTCAATTATCATTGTATTATCACTATTATTCTCATAGTATTCATAGTTACGTATTTTAAAGTCATTCATCATTCTGTCGATTCATAGTCATTGTCGTCATTAATTGTAATCGTCTTTATGTGCAATAATTATTTTATGCATATTTATATTATTTTCTCATTATCAATTTTGTCATATTGTAATTATGCTTACTGTTTTTGGCCTCTGGCTGTTGTACAGCACAATAAATAATAGAAACTAAATAAATAAATTTATTATTATTATTATTATTATTATTATTATTATTATCATCTTTACTTTTTAACTTCACTCTAGAGTATGCCATTAGGAAAGTCCAGGATAACAGAGAGGGTTGGGAATTGAACGAGTTACATCAGCTGCATGTCTATGCGGATGACGTGAATATTTTAGGACAAAATCCACAAACGATTAGGGAAAACACGGGAATTTTACTGGAAGCAAGTAAAGAGATAGGTTTGGAAGTAAATCCCGAAAAGACAAAGTATATGATTATGTCTCGTGACCAGAATATTGTACGAAATGGAAATATACAAATTGGGAATTTATCTTTTGAAGAGGTGGAAAAATGGAAATACCTGCGAGCAAAAGTAACAAATATAAATGATACTCGGGAAGAAATTAAACACAGAATAAATATAGGAAATGCCTGTTATTATTCGGTTGAGAAGCTCTTATCATCCAGTCTGCTGTCAAAAAATCTGAAAGTTAGAATTTATAAAACAGTTATATTATCGGTTGTTCTTTATGGTTGTGAAACTTGGACTCTCACTTTGAGAGAGGAACATAGGTTAAGGGTGTTTGAGAATAAGGTGCTTAGGAAAATATTTGGGGCTAGGAGGGATGATGTTACAGGAAGATGGAGAAAGTTACACAACACAGAACTGCACGCATTGTATTCTTCACCTGACATAATTAGGAGATGGGCAGGGCATGTAGCACGTATGGGCGAATCCAGAAATGCATATAGAGTGTTAGTTGGGAGGCCGGAGGGAAAAAGATCTTTAAGGAGGCCGAGACGTAGATGGGAAGATAATATTAAAATGGATTTGAGGGAGGTGAGTTATGATGATTGAGAATGGATTAATCTTGCTCACGATAGGAACCAATGGCGGGCTTATGTGAGGGCGGCAATGAACCTCCAGGTTCCTTAAAAGTCAGTAAGTATTATTATTATTATTATTATTATTATTATTATTATTATTATTACTTTTACAATATTGGTTTTATTTTAATTTTAATGTCATATGTTCGGAAATTTAAGGTCATATTCTGTGATTTTTAGGTCATCAGCTTCCGAGCCCTAATAATGACAAATAAAATGAAGTTATATTTTCACAAATTTCGCAAGACTTAGCTTCCCTTAATTCGCCTTAAATTTTCCACTTGAGGTTCCTATTCTTTGCAACAGTTTTCCTGCATTTCCAACAAGGTACAACGCCGCGATTTGAGCGTTGTCGCCATGACAAACACCTCAGGAGTGGGGGTAGCACATGCAAATTGCATACAGCTAGCAGTCGTAATCTTGTAGCTTTTAACACACCCTACAAGCTGGATAATTAGTTGGGACCAGAGCTTCCTGCAGCGTCGCCAGTAATTTTGCACGAGTATAGTGCTTCGACGCTGGAGGTGGTCCTCGAGAGCCGGGACTCCTTCCGGGCCCCCCGCAGGCGTCGGACATACACGCAAGCAACACTTCGCAGTAATGAGACAAGAAACAGTAGCAAACACTCATTTACACAGCTGCTCAAATCTATCTCGCGTCGAAACAAGTGCCCGTATCAGAATTAAGTTATTAATTACTGTTCAGTGAGCCTTCTTACGTCACGTTAACGAAGTTAATGTTAAACTACATGTGGTTGCTAAGGCATGGAATAGTACTAGTACTAATGCTGCCATGAAAATCGCTAAGTTCATTTCATGTATATTATTAATTGCAATATCATCATAATTACTAATTGTTTATCTTTATATATTGTTGTATCTTTATATATTGAAAGACATACTTGAAAATACTACAATTACAATAGAACTTGGTTATAACGACATCCAAGGGACCTTAATAGTACATTATGCAACGATTCTATAATTAAGACGCAAGTATGATTGTTTATGAAACGAGCGCAAGCGAGTTTCATAATTTTCATACGAGCGTCTTAATTACCATTATAGGCAAGTTTCATACGACTTTTTATGCTCGACCATATTTCTAACTTGAAAGTATTGAAAATTAGGTCTTTTTATGGTTATGTGCGAACTGACCTGAATTGTGAGATGTGCGCAGACGCGAAAGTATTGATTTTTTACGAGGCCGAATGTCATTGACCTTGGTACAGAATAAGAATGAACATTAGTCTGATATAACCTGGAAAATGATTTAGCATTGAAAAACGACATGACAAATTGAATTTATTTGAACATTATTTAAAATTAACGCTAATTATTATAGTAGCAGAACATAACCTTCTGCGACAATATTGGATTTCCAGCCTCCGTGACTTTTCGCTAATTGTCTGTCGATTGCATATCCGAGAATAATCGATATAACGGTACAAAGCTGATTTGTGATTGGCTGAAGACCTGTACTTTAATGAGTAGGTGTACTTTAATGACATGCATTAAAGGTCTGCTACCAGGTGTATAATTACTACATTTCGGCATGGTCGAGCATAAAAATAATTATGTTGTAATAAACGAGTGTCGTAGTAACCGAGATTCACATTATCATTCTAGTGAGGTGGAAAATGAAAAATAACAAACTTAATTAGACTTATTTTAGATTTATGTATTCACTTTTAAGCCTACAATGAACATAATAAAATACACGTCGGCCTACAATTATAAATACAGTATTCTGGATTAAAACAGTTTGTTCAGTACTCACCAAACTACTTTACTTAGAAGTGAAGTAATCAGTCATTTTACTCTGTTGTCTTCTACTTGCTCAATACACACTTTCTAGGGCTAAATAATGTTCTATGTTCATAATTTCAGTTGCAATTTCACTGCTCCCTTTCCTAGCTTCATAGAACATCTTCATAATTCTAATGTCTTCTAAAGCGTCACTCACTCTTAGTGGCCATACTGCGTTAAAATGCGTGCACTTAGTGAAAACTTCCTGTCGAAACTGATCTAATAATGCATGAATTCGGGCAGGTTACAATGGGGTGGGGAATCCGCCTGCATTCCAGAGGTCTATGACAGAAGGAGACTGTAAAGAATTTGTCAGGGTCAGATTTCAACAAAATATTTCTTAAAATACTTTGGTTCTTAGAAAATCTTATTCCAAACTGAGGTTGAAAATGACGTTGTATGCGAGGTAGACGCATAGGTATGCGTTTGTCGTATTAAGCAAGATAGGAAAGCACACGTCTTATGGGGAATTAGTTGGGACCACAGAATATCTGACGTTATAGGCGAGGTGTCGTACAAAACGAGACGCTATAACCAAGTT
Organism: Periplaneta americana; assembly: GCF_040183065.1. Taxonomy (NCBI): domain Eukaryota; kingdom Metazoa; phylum Arthropoda; class Insecta; order Blattodea; family Blattidae; genus Periplaneta; species Periplaneta americana. The sequence continues at coordinate 23,189,040 of NC_091130.1, forward strand.
CTACTGTAGTATATACATTGTAAATGGAAAATGCAGGATGTAAAGAAAAAAGTATCCAATATTTTTGGAGGTGCTATTATGCATCAAAATAAGAAAAAAATGTCTAATAAACATGGGTCCTACAATACATACTTTCTGAGATCTGAACACTTGTTTATAGCAGGTGCTCAATGTGACGTCCATTCATGGCAATACATTCCTCTGCCCTTCGGCGTAAGAAATCACGCACTCTTTGAAATTGACCTGGTTGTTCTTGATAACCAAAAGTCTAGAGGATTTAGATTTGAGGAACGAGCAAGCCAAGGTGTGGGGCCTCCACAATCAATCTAGCGATCCTGAAATGTCAGCGTCAGGTGTTCACGCTCATTGCGGAAAAAATGTGCTGGTGTGCCATCATGCATGAACCACATCCGTAGTCTTTGCTGACATGGCACATACTCCAGCAAGGTAGGCTATACATAAATTAGAATGTCCTGATAACGAGCCCCAGTGGTAGCACGTATGGCCCTTAACCTATTGTCAAGAATGCCTGCCCATAAGTTGATTGATGCCTTGTTTCTTCAACTGTTTGGGGACTTTCATCACCCTACACATGCTGATTACGAAAATTCACAACACCATCTCTGCTGAACCTCGCTCATATCCGCAACGAAACTTTTGTTTTCAGTATTCCTTGCGACGTATCAGTAGTCCATGCCAGGGGTGTCAACTATGGTATGATTATCTGATAGCCTGCTGTATTGTAGGGCAGAGAAATGCATTACCATGAATGGACGTCACATTGAGAACCTTTTATGAACAAGTGTTCAGATCTTAGAAAGTATGTGTTGTAGGACCCTTGTTTATTAGACATTATTTTCTTGTTTTGATGCATACTGTCACCTTATAAAATATTGAATACTTTTTTAACACCCTGTATAATGAAGAAATTCCAGTTAACCAAGATGTAAGACAGGATTATAGTTTGTCCTCCACTTTGTTTTTAAATTATAGGCCTATGAATGATTTAGTGATAGAGTGGAAACTCAAAATTCATAGGCGAAAATATAGGTCGACACTTTTCAGTTATATGTTGAGCAGGTACCTACAGCACATAAATTTATGTTTAAGGTAAGTCTGTACATCGAATTTGGGGGGGGGGGGGAATGAAATTTTGGTTTTTATCGTTTTTCGGTAGTTTAATATCTGTAAAATGATAATATGATTTTATTTCTTCTAATTCACAGCTTTAAGCCTTATCTTCAGCAAAATTATTGTAGTAATTGTTAATGCAAAAAAATAGTAACAATCATTTTTTTTTCTTTTCAACCGCTCAGTGGAATTTTAAATGTATTTAGCTGATTGTATACGTAAAAGTATGTTGCATATGTCCTGTTTTCCCTACATTTGTCTCTTTTATCACTTCTGAGAAAAGTGCACCCAAATTTGAGGAATTTAACATTGCAAGATATTGAAACTTTGACACCATTTTTCTGTACTTTCTTATATTTTGTGACATTGGTGCAGTTTTCTCAGAAAGTATTGTGCCCAGAAAGCTGAAATTTATACACAATATCAATGTGGCCTTTTACACCCGTAAGTAAAAAAAAAAGTAAGTTTATTTCTATCTTCAGCAAAAATAAAAAAATAACTTTCAGTATAATTCTTGACGCAAAAAATGATATCAATGAATTTTTTTTTGCTACCCGCTCAGTGGAATTTTAATTTTATTTAACCGGTTGAATACATAAATGTATGTTACATATGCCCTATTTTTTCTACATTTGTCTCTTTCATAACTTCTGAGGAAAGTGTACCCAAAATTGAGGAATTTAACATTGTAAGATATGGAAGTACAGACTGCCTTTAAGAAGATGCTGTTCGTTGATGATCAAATCGTTGTGAGCAAGACTGAAAGTGAACTGCAGAGAGCAGTGTATGGATTACAGAAAGTGTGTGAAAATAGTACATTATGCAACGAGCCTATAATGGTAGTAATTAAGACGCGAGTATGTTTATTAAACAAGCGCAAGTTTCATACGACTTTTTATGCTCGATCATATTTCTAACTTGAAATTATTCATAAGTATTCATGTTATTCTTATCTGACTGGGGAGCGGAACTGTCCTTGTGCAATATCTCGTAAATCGTGAGATGTGCGCAGACGTGAAAGTATTGATTTTTTCCGAGAAACAAATGTCATCGACCTTGATATAATCTAGAAAGTAAAATAAACATTAATCTTGATATAACCTTTAAATTGATTTAGACATTGAAAAACGAGATGACAAATTGAATTTATTTGAATATTATTTACAATTAACGCTAATTATTATAGTAACAGAACATAACCTTCTGCGACAGTATTGGATTTCCAGCCTCCGTGACGTTTCGCTAGTTGTCTTTCGATTGCATATCCGAGAATAATCGATACTTGCGCTTTCATATTGCTACAATGGTGTTTTATGATTGGTGGAACACCTGAACTTTAATGAATAGGTGTACTTTAATGAGATCCATTAAAGGGCTGCTACCAGGTGTATAATTACTACATTTCGGCATGGTCGAGCGTAAATATATATTTTTAAAATATCCATAAATGAAATCAAAACAATGGCGTTTCAAGGGAAATACAGCGTAAGGACAAAAATTGTTTTAAACGACACCCCTCAAAAACAAGTAGGCCTAACAAGTTTTAAATAATTATGTACTCAGCTCACATACAAACATGAAAGAGACTGCAAATATAAACTCCCCAGCAAGAAAAGAAACACACATTAAATTTTATAAAGTAATGGCAGTACTATCTTTATTGTATGGATCATAAACATGGACGATGACCGCAGATGACAGTAAAAAATTACAGGCCGCTGAAATGAGGTTCCTAAGGTCAGTCAAGGGATCCACTATATTGGATGAAATTAGAAATGATAATAAGAGAAGAACTGAAGATATTTTCCCTAGAAGAAAAAATCACAAATTATAAGACTCAATGGGCAGAACATGTTAATAGAATGGCACCAGAAAGGATATCTAGAAGAATGATGTTCTATAGACCTAAAGGGAGAAGACATCCGGGAAAACCTAGGAAGTGTTGGACAATACACTGTGAAGTCGGATCAGGCATATTCCTGCTCCTTGAATTGAAGAAGAAGAAGAAGAAGAAGAAGAAGAAGAAGAAGAAGAAGAAGAATAAGAAGAAGATAATGATGATGATAGTGATGATATTAAACATTAGGACGATATTTGGAGCTAAGAGGAATGAAGTTAGAGGGCAATTGAAAAAATAGGTCTACACATCGCAGAAATGCACGCATTGTATTCTTTACCTAACATAATTAGGAACATTAAATCCAGACGTTTGAGATGGTCAGGGCATGTAGCATGTTTGGGTGAATCGAGAAATGCATGTAGAGTGTTAGTTGGGAGGCCGGAGGGAAAAAGACCTTTGGGGATACCGAGACGTAGATGAGAGGAAAATGTTATTGTAAAATAGGTTTGAGAGTGGTGGGTATGATGCTAGGGACTGGATTAATCTTGTTCAGGATAGGGACCGATGGCGAGCTTATGTGAGGGCGGCAATGAACCTCCGGGTTCTTTAAAAGCCATTTGTAAAGAAGTAAATTGAACCTTACAGTCATACTGTATTATGTCACATGAACACATCTATGTTAACTACATTAAGTGATTGTTAGGTTACGAAATCTTACTAATCCTAAAACTAGCATAAGGAAATCATTGTTAAGTTTATTTCCTGTGTGTTTTCCATTACAATATTGAACGTTAAAATCGACATCGCCTTAACACGATCTTTGTTAAACATACATGGTTGCTAGGATACGAAATATCTTTAATACTAATTCTGACATTTAATAATCGTTGTTAAGTTTCTTTGATTTGAAATTTATTATTAATTATTAGAAATTGCATGACCGATTTTGAATGAATTGGTAATTGCAATAATTGCAACACATATAGAGTGTTGGAAATGCCCGTTTTTTATACAAAAAAAGATCATCAAAATAATGGTATTAGTATGATATGGAATTATGCGACTTTAATTGAAAATGTACTGATTTTACCATAGCCTACTGTTTCTCATGGAAATGACTGAGTTAGAATAAAAATAGTAACACATTCAGAAAGATGCCTCTCTAAACATACCGAAACCATAAAAAAAACCCTCAGTTTTTTTTCGGTGGAAATGACCGAGATAGAATAAAATCAGTAACTTATTCAGGAAAGATGCCTCTCTAAACATACCGAAACCGTAGAAAACTCAGTTTTTGTTTTCGGTAGAAATGACCGAGTTAGAATAAATACAGTAACTTATTCAGGAAAGATGCCTCTCTAAACATACTGAAACCGTAGAAAATTCAGTTTTTGTTTTCGGTGGAAATGACCGAGTTAGAATAAATACAGTAACTTATTCAGGAAAGATGCCTCTCTAAACATACCGAAACCGTAGAAAACTCAGTTTTTGTTTTCGGTGGAAATGACCGAGTTAGAATAAAAACAGTAACTTATTCAGGAAAGATGCCTCTCTAAATATACCGAAACCGTAGAAAACGCAGGTTTTGTTTTCGGTGGAAATGACCGAGTTAGAATAAAAACAGCAACACATTCAGAAAGACGCCTTTCTAAACATACCGAAACCGTAAAAAACTCATTTTTTGTTTTCGGTGGAAATGACCGAGTTAGAATAAAAATAGTAACATATTCAGAAAAATGCCTCTCTAAACATACCGAAACCGCAAAAAACTCAGTTTTTATTTTCGGTGCAAATGACCGAGTTGGAATAAAAACAACATATTCAGAAAGATACCTCTCTAAACATACCGAAACCGTAAAAAACTCATTTTTTGTTTTCGGTGGAAATGACCGAGTTAGAATAAAAACAGTAACATATTCAGAAAAATGCCTCTCTAAACATACCGAAACCGTAAAAGAAACTCATTTTTTGTTTTCGGTGGAAATGACCGAGTTAGAATAAAAATAGTAACATATTCAGAAAAATGCCTCTCTAAACATACCGAAACCGTAAAAAACTCAGTTTTTGTTTTCGGTGCAAATGACCGAGTTGGAATAAAAACAACATATTCAGAAAGATACCTCTCTAAACATACCGAAACCGTAAAAAACTCATTTTTTGTTTTCGGTGCAAATGACCGAGTTGGAATAAAAACAACAACATATTCAGAAAGATGCCTCTCTAAACATACCGAAACCGTAAAAAAATTCATTTTTTGTTTTCGGTGCAAATGACCGAGTTGGAATAAAAACAGCAACATATTCAGAAATATGCCTCTCTAAACATACCGAAACCGTAAAAAATTCATTTTTTGTTTTCGGTGCAAATGACCGAGTTGGAATAAAAACAACAACATATTCAGAAAATGCCTCTCTGAACATACCGAAACTGTAAGAAATTAATTTTTTGTTTTCGGTGGAAGTGACCGAGCTAGAATAAAAACAGTAACATATTCAGGAAAATGCCTCCTTAACATACCGAAACCGAAATAAAAAAAAAGAACTCAGTTTTCGTTTACGGTGGAAATGACCGGTTTTGTTCGAAACCTCCACAATTATTATTTACAACTGAGTATAACAATCTGTGTCCTTCAGCCCAACCAAAGCCTCAATGTCCACAACACGGTCTGTACATTCCCGGTGTGCACTTAGGACTTGGAACTTCGGCCCATAAAGCAGATCGCCATCTTGAACGTCCAAGTATCATAGCGCAGTGATCTTGTAGCCAGTGTTTGCACCCTTCGCCCCGGGCTATATGCTCCTAATTACAGAGCCACAAGCAAGGAAAATTAAACTTTCATCACCTATTAGCATATGAGACTCTTCTAATTAAGGTGGGGGTGGCAAGATATTGTTTGTAAAGGTTTGGGAGAGAGAAGCTTGGGGAAGATGCACCCTCTCCCGAAATTTACGGAAGCAATTACAAGAAGAGAGAGGGGTGGAGAAAGGGGTCCTTGTTCTAAGGTTTTGCCACCTCACCCCACTCGTAACCGGCAGGTTTCATTGTTGAAGTGTGCGCCAATTCTTAGTTTCAGTGGCGTATTCACGTGGAGGAGGATGGTAGTCAAGGAGCTGGCGATGAAGTTCCAAGTTTTAAGAAAAGGATGTTGAGACCAGCTGTATCTCTGCTATGGCTACTGGCCAGTGGGCATCTCATTACAGCCTCCAAAAACCTTTGAGGGTGTACAGCGACTACATGAACCTGTTCAAAACGAAATAAAGGAAACTGACCCCATTCGGATAAGCAACATTTCTTATAATATATGTAGGCCTACACCACTTTTAGTGTTAAAAGGTTAGAAAATGACTCATGCGCACAGCTAGAAAGTTGGTACCAAAACTGTTATTTTCTTGTTCCAAGTCTGTAGACCAGTGATGTCAAAGCAAGAGCATTTTTCTGACCTTGACGTCGTGCAGCAAGCGTTAAGTATGGAAAGAGGAAGGGTTGTGTATATGAATAAGCAACCTGTTGGATTAAGAAAACAGTGGTGCACAAATTTCAAACGGAACGTGAAATTTTATGTCTTTATTTTTATATGGCTTCTTTCTGTTTAATATTATCTATATTGTTTGTAAAACAAAAGTACTAACACTGATTTCTTAATATTGCACTTGTGTTTTAAATCTTAATAACATAATAGAGAGTTAAGAAGGAATATTCACTTAAATTCCATAGTAGTATAATATTATACTGTATTAAGTGGATGAAACACATCATTCATAAAGAAAGTGATATTCCAAAGAAAGAGATTGAGTATGACATGATAAGTTGGAATTTATATTGATGGTATCTTTAGCCTTATAAAAGTAATCAATAAACTAATCAAAACAATATTACAGTACAAAGCAAAGTTACCTAGGTACTGTATCTGTTTTAAGTGTAACTAATATTACATAACAAAACTCTTATCGCATTATGCTTTTAAGGTGATATTTGTGAATTTATTTTTATTTTATTGGGTTATTTTACGACGCTGTATCAACATCTAGGTTATTTAGCGTCTGAATGAGAAATGAAGGTGATAATGCCGGTGAAATGAGTCCAGGGTCCAGCACCGAAAGTTACCCAGCATTTGCTCGTATTGGGTTGAGGGAAAACCCCGGAAAAAACCTCAACCAGGTAACTTGCCCCGACCGGGATTCGAACCCGGGCCACCTGGTTTCGCGGCCAGACGCGCTAACCGTTACTCCACAGGTGTGGACGATATTTGTGAACAACTTCCTATCATCAGAATATTACATTATTTTCTCGAAATCTGCTGAAGCTATAGAGCTGACATGTTTACAACAAATGGGCACGTATCTTTTGCTTATGATGGTAACAGTAGTTGCTTTGTTAATTCATTTCCTTACAAACAATTTCCATGCGAATATTTTCAAAATGTTCAATATACTATCTTCAATAATACGTATATACGGTATATTGGATTTACGAAAACATTCTGTAAGGCTACTAAATAAATAGGCCTATACCTGAAAATTTCACTTTTCTATAAAAAAAAAAGTTGAGAAAATATTTCTTTTGAATAAAAAAATCAAACTTGTGAAAAATGAGCATTAAAATTAAAACTTACATTCTTATAATGCACTTATACTTCTCAGGCAAATCTAAAAATTAACATGGATACAGTTTTAATAAGTTCTCTTCCCTTTATCTATTGAATCAGTGCTGGCCATTCCTGAATATAGCTCGACCAAGCGGCATATACCACCTCTTTCGTCTGTCTCTTTTCTTTCCGCTGTAAAGCGCTCAGGCTCTGCTGGGCTCTAAAGCGCGCGCTTGCTCCTATGGACATCAATTGACATGCCTGCTGTAGACGATAGGAGCAATGTTTGGTTACCACCCGGTTGTGTGTGTTTGTCATTCTGGTTCATTGTTTATATCATACTTACTTTTTAACGTGGAGCGTTTTCTGCGTACCACTCGAGAAAAATTGTGACAAATATTACATTTACCCTTATGGAAGTTGCGTCGATGTACCCGCAACGCATTCGTTAGTTAAAGAACTTCATTTGTTCATTCATGGCCGAGGTTATGCTTTTATTACAACATTGATCAAATTGAATGCGCATGCTCATTTGTTTTACATACTTCGCTCGCTCATTAATTAATTAATTAATTCATTCATTCATTCATTTATTCAGGGTTTTTCCACAAGATTATCTAATTATTGGGTAAGGTGTACTCATCCTGGCTGTGGTAGTGTTTAATTAATCCATAAATCCTACCTAACATCAAAATTACATGCAAAAATAAAGACGTATCATACAATCTTAGGAATTTCATAATAAACGAATAATATAAGAAACAAGAAAGCAAGTTAAGTGTATTATAACAATATAAGTTAGCCACCGGCTTAGCTCGGTCGGCTGAGGCGTTTGCCTGCTGATCCGAAGTTGCGCTCGGGAGTGGGTTCGATTCCCGCTTGGGCTGATTACCTGGTTGTTTTTTTTTTTTCGAGGTTTTATCCAACCGTAAAGACGAATGTCAGGTAATCTCGCCAAATACCATCTCGCTATCACCAATCCCATCGACCCTAAATAATCTAGTAGTTGATAAAGCGAGGTTAAGGGGAGAGGATGGTATTTTTTAACTTTTTTCCTACTTGGTGTAAAATATTAATTTTTTGTATGTAGAGAGGTCATAGCTGAGGCAACTCAACCAAATAAAAATATTTTGAAAAAAAAATTATTTGGGGGCCCAAATTTGAAAAAAATATACCCAATGCAGGATTGTACTAAAACCGATATATCTAAACCGTGTTTAAAGAGAGATCCAACAGTTTTTTGCAATGTATTTGCAAAAGCATGTTCTACAAACTGTCTGTAACAGAATTTCGATATTAGTCCCTACCTTTGTAAAATAAACAATTAAAATTTAATAACAATTTTCTGATTCCCTTTCTTGCAAACAAACGGACGTATTTTTTTAAATTAAATCGATTAACAAAATTCTGTTCGAGAGAAAAGTTTCCTAATAGTCTAAAGAATGTGTGTTCTAAATTTCATGCATATATCTTTAATAGTTCAGAAATTATATCCATTTTTGTCTGGCAATGTAGCAAAAAAAAATGAAGATACTGGAAACCGATAAAAGCGGGCGTGTGATTTAAAAATCCATAGCGCAGGAAGTTTAAAAATGACGTCTCAACATCCGATAAGGGCACAAATACCCACAAAATGTTATGCAATGCATTGCACACATATCAAAGGGTATTTTAAAGAATTTTTTTTTAAATTTAATTTACCGGAAACAACAATAAAAGTGGGCGAGTGATTTAAAAATCCATAACGCAGGAAGTTTAAAAATAGCGACTCAACATCCGATAAGGGCAAAAATACCCACAAAATGTTATGCTATGCATTCCACACATATCACAGTGTATTTTAAAGATTTTTTTTTTTTTGAAAATTTACTCATCTTTCACCAAAAAATACCATCCTCTCCCCTTAAATAACCAACTAAAAAGCAATAAGTTAATATGTAGGATCTAGTATAGGAAACGGGAGATCATGAGTCTTGCTGACGAGTCTTTAGTGTAGGAAACAAAACTTGAAAACAGGTTTAGGGTAGACCACAACAGAGTGCAAGGATCCGCCACTGGGAGATGTAAGATGCGGTTACACTAAGCAGCTGAACAGCAAGACTTTATTGCAGAGAGCAGGCTGTGTTCTATAACACGCCGCGCCAATCAAAACAAGCTCACATGTGCTCCGACCTAGACACTTACTTCATCTGCTTCGAGCACTACTCCTGTAATTTCCTTCTCTTCTTACTATTCGTTTTTTTTAATTCTACTTATCCCCTTGTCATTCTCTTCACGTTTTCTTATATTCCCATTCTCCACCTCAGTCTCTCCACCATTTTCTTCTTCTTTTATTTCTTTTAATACTTTATTTTTCATCTACGGTTTTCTTCATTCGTGTTTCTCTTTTCTCTTCCATTAGTTTTATTCTACACTGCTTTCATCTATTCGTTTTTTTATTTTATCTCCCTTTCTAACTCTTTCCACTTATGCCTACATTCTTCCTCATTACTAATATTTTTTTATTATATTCATTCACTAGCCGTACCCGTGCGCTCCGCTGCACCCGTTAGAAATAAATATAAAGTAATTATATAATTAAAATAGGACATTTGATCCGGGGAACATTCGTGTTTGATAGAAGGATAAATCGTTTAATATGTTACTTAATTTAAATTTAATTAAAAAATTAAAATACGATCATTTTGATCCAGAGACCACTCATTTGGTCATAAAAATTAGTTTAGGAAATACAGGAAACGAATATACAGAATAGCCTATCAAGTTTTCTGTGCATAAGAATCTATTTTAATCTTACCTGTCCTCGATTCACTCAGAAGTTACTGTGATAACATTATAGCATTATGTCCATCTAGAGAAACTGCACTTTCCAATGGTGAATTAATAATTAATTATACAAATCGGTTAATTTAGCTTAAGATATTACTTCATACAAACACAGAAACATTCTCTGTAGGCTATCTTTCATAGCTTTCGATTGTTGTTGTCCAAGGCCCCTTATAGACGAAGTCATTCGTTTTTTAATTCATTACACGGCCTTAGATGGCAGTTATTTTAATTTTAAAACTCATTTATCTTATTAAGTATCAGTCCTATCAAAATTTTGCAAGAAACAAAACTTATCGAAAATTATTTTTAAAGAAGCTTTTGTTATGTAACATTTTTTTTCAAAAAAATCAATAATAAGCGAGATATTTCGATTTATTTAATTCAGGCCCCTTATAACCCCCTTTTAAATAATGTATTTTGAATGCCATATAGCCTAAAATCTAAGTTACAACGAACTTAATTTATATTCCAGTTGTCATCGAAATCCGTTCAGCCATTATCGCGTGAAAAGGTAACAAACATACAGACAGACAGACAGACAGACATACAAACAAAAATTTCAAAAAAGCGATTTTCGGTTTCAGGGTGGTTAATTATATATGTTAGGACCAATTATTTTTGGAAAATCGAAAATTACCAGAAAAATTTCGGCTACAGATTTATTATTAGTATAGATTATACTGTACTGTATATTTTTCATATATTCATAGTCACCTTCAATATGGTATTATATTACGGGAGTATCATAGTCCATCTTTTAATATTTTTAAATTACAGAAGAAAGCAGCGAGAATTATTTGTGGTGTTGGACCAAAAGAACATTCTAAACCTTTATTTCAATCCTGTCAAATCCATCGCTATATGTATTGCAGTTAGTGTTGTGGGATTTAATCGATTAATCTAATTGATTAATCGATCAATTTCTATTGTAAGATTAATCGATCAAAACTATTTAATCGAATAATCGAGTCGATTAAAATTAATGGGTTGTAGTTGATATTAATTAATATTTTGTTAATACAAACTAGAAATTCCGACAATATTTCTCCCTCGGAAATTGCTTACTTAAAAGCACGATAGTACTGTCATTTTCTAACTTTAAACCAGGTAGCGTAGGAAAAGTCTTTGCGCAAACACTTCAGAAAGAGATGGAGATATGAGGATAGTGACCTAATCTACCATTACTGAAAGTTGAAACATAATGCGAAACCTTATTAAGTTTTATGGTTTTCCAAGAAACGTCCACCTTGTTGTCAGCTCATCTTCCTAGCATATGAAATGCATACTTTTCTGGGATTCGTCCCCCTCACCCCTTATAAAATAGCCATGTCTACACTGTGTGCAAGTGAGAGCGTAACTACCTTCTTCTCTTTCTAAAATCTGGTAATTCGATTACAATAGGGGTCAGTCTTCTGTTTCGACCGCTGTAGTTTTCCAATTGCAGTTTCTGTACTGAGTTTGTATATGAAGATTGTGTGTTTAGTTTGATAAAGAAAAAAAATCAGTTTTCTGTGGTTTGTGAAAAGTATAAACTCCATTATATCATATGAGAATTTGAGAGGTAAACTCGGTGAAACGTTTGGATTTACAGTAAATTGAACGATGTGGAGAAGTGCTTGACTGAAAAAAAAAAAGTTTTTTTTTTTTTTGTGTTTAGTGATGCAGGAAACATTGTTACTAAACGTAGAGCGGCACTTAATTCGGAGCATGTGAATGCACTCACATGTTTAAAATCATGGATGAAGCAGTATGAACTAGGTGAGTCTTCATATTTTTTGTTATTTATGTATGTCTCAAAAATTGACACAATAAATTATAAGCCTCATAATAAATATGTTATAAGGTAATTAAAATAGTTGTTTTGTAATAGAACGATACAATATATACAGATATACAACATTTAATGCTTATGCTTATCACAGAACACAAGTTAAATTTAACAATAATTGTATATTGAAGTATATTAAATACTTTTTCAAAACTCGATTAATCTAATTACAGTGTTTGTTATATACTAAATTGAATATCAATAATTTCCCATTGAACTTGAATTTTCACGAACACTATACGAAAAGTTGCAACGATATAAGATTTGATTTATGCAGATACAAGACTACAGAAAATAATTTTCATTATATGTCTCTGAAGTTGTATAATAGCTTACCAAGTTCAACTAAAAATTTAAATTACGATTTATTTAAATCGTTAATTAAAAGAAAATTATATGAACATAGTTCGTGTAGCATTAACGACTGTTTTAACTTGGCAAATACTTTTGTATGAGTAGTATACAAAGTGGACTGACGTCAAGGGCTTCCGGGCTCCCATGGGCGTGGCCCAAGGAGGGGTGGGGGAAGGGGGCGTGACCAAATGAGAGGTGAGGGGAAACGGGGTGTGGTCAAAAGAGGGATAGGGGAAAGGGGGCGTGGTCAAAGGAGGGATAAGGGGAGCTGGTTTGTGATTGGTGAATGGGTATTTGCAAGCGAGTGGTGTGGGAAAGCGATTGACGAATGAGCATGGAGAGAATGTTGAAATGAAGTGAAAGCTGTGTTACATAAGTTTCAAGGTCCATTGTTTGTTAAGTTCAAATGAAAGCTCTTGTTACGTAATAGCCAAGGTAAATCACTCGATATGCGTGGATGTTTCGAATACACATGTTCCTATAGGTCTTATTTGACACTTGTATTATTTTTTTCGACCACCGCCTGTTTCCTGGCCAGTTGAAAATAATTTTCTGTTGTGAAATATGTATGAGTATGTATTACGCAGTCGGTTTAGCCATCTGTGTGAGAGGTGAATCCCGCACGTGGAAGTGAAAGTGAGTCCTCGACTATATGACATTGACTGGACGCAGCTGTCTGAAGCAGCGCCCAAGCAGTTCACCGCAGTTGAAAGAGAAAGTGTATCACCTTGGTGGAAGTAAAACAATGCATCAAATCGAATTCAAAAAGATGAAATAGCGGAATGGTGAGTAGAAATAAATAAAATTACTCAAATATGTGGAGAAAACTCAATTCTCACTTCAAAAATTACCTATGATTACTAGACGTGAATAAAATGTACAGCATGATAACAATGAAGAAAACTCACTTCAACAGTCACCTGGTTGCTGTATTTAAAGAGGCATAAATAGCATGATTTATACTCTATCTATGGCTGGAAGTAAACATCTTTTACCTGATTCCAGACATTCGCGGAGCGGACTGTAATTTCTCACATCAGTTGTTAAAGTACAAAGGGATATACATAAAAAGACTTGGACTTTTGAAGATAGATTGACGCATAACCAGTCAGAGGAAGTAAAATCTTTCACCTTACTCCTTCCTCAGAAAATTTAATAATAATAATAAAAATAAAATAATAATAATAAATCCTTTTCCAAAAAATAAATGGTGTTTACATTTATAATTACACGTCGTGATGCATAGATCTAACGCATGATTCTTATCAAAATCTACATCATTAATTACATTAATCAGTGCATCACATTCAGTTTTTTTTTTTTTAAAAACGTGACATTCATTTTTTAATAATTTTTTTTTGATAAGTATTAGTTTATTATGGGAATTCAAATTTTGCTCAACAAATATGTTAAATTTTAAAGCAAAGTACTCGCTTAAATGTCTCTTTAAAATGTCTTGCATTTCATCAGTGATGCATTCTCAAATATCTTTTAATTCACTCTCATGATTTGTTAGATTTAGAGCACATTCGCGGAGTAGACTGGTAATTCTCACATCAGTTGTTAAAAGTACAAAGGGATATACAGAACATGTATAATTAACCATCCTCAGACCACAAATCGTATTTTTGACATTTTTGTTTGTTTGTATGTATGTCTGTCTGTCTGTCTATGTTACCTTTTCACACAATAATGGCCGAACCAATTCGCATCGAAACTAAAAACAAGTTTATGCACAAGCACTGTAAGTTTATTACGAGTAAATAAAAGTAGATAAAATATACTATTCTTATTATTTAAAGACGCTCATGCACACAACTTCTTTTACATGGAGGTTCATAAAATCCAAGTAAATGCTCACTTGAATAATTACCTATAATTACTAGTCAATCTCCAGAATTAATAATAATAATAATAATAATAATAATAATAATAATAATAATAATAATAAAGGTGTTTTTATAGGTGCATCTAACATTGAAACATACGATTAGTTTTGTGTATTTTAATGTCACAATAAATAATATTCCCTGTTTGTTGTGCAAGACCGCCTTAAATAAATGGAATCTTTTTCGTAATACGCTGGATGGGTACAAACAGACATACCCCATTTCTTTATTTTACTTCCGTATTCAGACTACGAAGAGTAATACAAACGTGTTTCTTATAAGTGAATATAACATTGAAACATACGATTAGCTGTGTGTCTTTTAATGTTGCTATACTCTATCAGTCATCTCACGTTACAATAAGCTAAGTGATAGTATGTGAAATCTACATTACAATAATTATCGTTATGTTTAATATGGTATTTTAGTTAAATATAAAAAGAAGTCGATCAAATTCTCCCTGTTGGCTTAAAATATAAGTATTTAAATGGAAATTATTGATTTATAAATAGAATATGATACACAACCGAGAGAGTCTGAGATTCGCTTCTGGGAGATCATGGGTTCAAAGTATCTGACTGAACTTTTTCATAGTTTCCTTAGATGCATATTACTATTGAGCTCACTGGCGCGGAGTTATTTTTACAAAGGAGCAATTATATCTATATGAGTCGGGTAGAAGTGACGATTGAATTTACAGTACGTAAGGTACTCTTTTATAGAGTAGAATTATTTCAACCTGAGTTACTAGTACGAAGGACGAAACTGGTAATTAGAATTAGATGCAATAGTCTATAGTGCGATAATATGCACATGATTTATAAATAGATTATGATACACAACCGAGAGAGTTTGAGATTCGCTTCTGGGAGATCATGGGTTCAAAGTATCTGGCTGAACTTTTTCATGGTTTCCTTAGATGCATATTACTATTGAGCTCACTGGAGCGGAGTTATTTTTACAAAGGAGCAATTTTATCCATATGAGTCGGGTAGAAGTGAAGATTGAGTTTACAGTTCGTAAGGTACTCTTTTATAGAGTAGAATTATTTCAACCTGAGTTACTAGTACGAAGGACGAAACTGGTAATTGGAATTAGATGCAATAGTCTATAGTGCGATAATATGCACAAAAGAACTGAAGACTGTATCGAAATGAAAGGTCACAATTTTAAAAAATTTCTTTAAATACCGGTATACATATTATAATTATTTTTCAATTTAACTTCATGACTGTCTATCGGGATGTTTGTTACCTTTTCACGCAATAATGGCCGAACCGATTTCTATGAACATTAAGTACACATATAACAGATTAATGAATATGGGACTGCTAATTAGATGCAATGAACTTACATTAGCCTACTGTAGAATCGTGTTTAAGCTTACATTCCAACTACTCGACTGAGAAAGAGACATGTGTGAGAGTACCACATGCCCCATGACCTTCCTTTAGATGTCTAATATGACATTGAGTGCAAGGTTCATGTATCGATACAACATTCACCGCGCTAACCATGATTGAGAAAATGGGTAGAGAAAGTAAAATAACGAACTGTTGCATTAGAGACAATTTCGAAAGCTGTAGTTAAATATAAAAAAGAAGTGGATCCAATTCTCCCTGTTGGCTTAAAATATAATCTTTAAATGGAAATTATTGAATTATAAATACGCTGTGATACACAACCGAGAGAGTTTGAGATTCGCATCCGAGAGATCATGGGTTCAAAGTTTGTGACCAACCAACCTGACTGAACTTTTTCATGGTTTCCTTAGACGCTATTTTATTCACATAAACAATGATGCAGAACCGAGAGAGTTTGAGATTCGCATTCAGGAGGTCACGGGTTCAAATTCTGTGACCGATCAATCTGACTAGTCATAAAGACAACTGCCAGATTGTGAAATTAACATGTCATGAATCATCACCGCCTTAATTACCAATACGATAAACATTAATCTTCATAGGTGAATCTAACAATGAAACATACGATTAGCTATGTGTCTTTTAATTTCGCAATATTCTACCCATATTCGTTTTCCGTGTTTCTTAAAATAATATTTATATACCTAATTCATTTGAATTTATTTTATTCACATAAACAATGATGCAGAACCAAGAGAGTTTGAGACTCGCATTCAGGAGGTCACGGGTTCATATTAAAGTAAAATAATGAATATCACTACTATTGCATTAGCGACAATTTCGAATGGAAGAGTTAAATATAAAAAAGAAGTGGATCAAATTCTCCCTGCTGGTTTAAAATATGTCTTTAAATGGAAATTATTTAATTATAAATAGACTGTGATACACAACCGAAAGAGTTTGAGATTCGCATCCGGGAGATCATGGGTTCAAAGTTTGTAACCAACCAACCTGACTGAACTTTTTCATGGTTTCCTTAGACGCATATTACCATTGAACTCACTGGAGCGGAGTTATTTTACAAAGGAGCAATTGTATCTGTACGAGTTGGGTAGAATTGAATATTGAATTTACAGTATGTAAGGTACTCTTTTATAGAGCTGATCAAATTCTCCCTGATGGCTTACCGACCAATCTGACTAATCATAAAGGCAACTGCCAGATTGGAAATTAACATGTCATGATTCATCACCGCCTCAATTACCAACACGATAAACATTAATTAAATCTATAATTAGTTACTGCTGAGGATGAACATTAAGGTATGTGATTAAAAATTAATTATTTATTATTAAGAGTTAAGAATGTCAACGTACTCGTAGATGAAACAAATAATTGCGGACTAAAGCAAAGAGATGCCTTTACTTTTTAACTTTGCTTTAGAATTAGCCATTAGGAAAGTTAAGGATAACAGAGAGGGTTTGGAATTGAATGGGTTACATCAGCTGCTTGTCTATGCAGATGATGTGAATACGAGTATGTTAGGCGAAAGATCACAAACGATTAGGGAAAACACGGACTGACACCGATTGTATCTAACGCTATTGAAAACACTGTGGTAGCTCCTTTATTTATTGCTCTGGTGTTTCCTTAGATTCATATGAGTAATTTAGCATTGAGCTCACTATTTTAAAAAGTGTCACGAAATAACGTTCCCAAATACTATTCGTTTCCCATGTTCCTTAAAATAATATATATGTACCTAATTTCATTTTAATTCATATTATTTACATAAAAATGATGGTTATTGCTCTGGTGTTTCCTAAGATGCATAAGAGTAATTTAGCATTGAGCTCACTATTTTAAAAAGTGTCAAAATAATAACGTTCCTGCGCTCATAATTTACCCACACTATTCGTTTCCCATGTTCCTTGAAATAATATATATGTACCTAATTTCATTTTAATTCATTTTATTTACATAAAAAATTATGGTTATTGCTCTGGTGTTTCCTTAGATGCATATGAGTAATTTAGCATTGAGCTCACTATTTTAAAAAGTGTCACGAAATAACGTTCCTGTGCTCATAATTTACCCACACTATTCGTTTCCCATGTTCCTTAAAATAATATATATGTACCTAATTTCATCTTAATTTATTTTATTTACATAAACAATGATGCGCAACCGAGAGAGTATGAGACTCGCATTGAGGAGGTCACGGGTTCAAATTCTGTGGCCGAGTATAAAGACAACTGCCGGATTAGAATTTACATGTCATGATTCATCACCACCTCAATTACCAATACGATAAACATTAATCAAAATCTATAATTAGTTATGGTTACGTCACCTTTCTCGGGGTTGATTGCTATCCCAACATGAACATCTGGCATGGTTGCACAACCGACCTCTGGAGCGGATGCTATCCCAATGGTGGCGCCAACATCCAGTCAAGTATGTTCCGGATCTGTGTTTGCGTTATCGGATAGAGCTTTCAAAAATCGTTTGAAGACTTATATTGCTCTAAATCTAACAAATCATGAGAGTGAATTAAACGATATTTGAGAATGCATCACTGATGAAATCCGAGACATTTTAAAGAGACATTTAAGTGAGTACTCTACTTTAAAACTTAACATATTTGTTGAGCAAAATATAAAAAAACCCAATGATATTTCAATAAATGTTTTTGCACTTGACGAGAATGATTATGTATTTCCTCTCAGGATGTGCGAAATGGAATTACCAAATCATAGGGCTTTGTTATACATTAGTAATGATAGAGAGTTTTGGATTTGAAATACACAAGTTCATTATATGTTTGTATGATGAATGGTATAAAACCTGAGGATATGGAAGCATGATTGAGAGTCATGAATGTCACAATTGTGTGAATGTTAATGATTAAACTGAACCTAGTCATTGTGGATTGAGGATGGGGATGTGCTTGGTAAAAGAAAATAGTAACAAAATAACATTATATGTATATATTGATTCATAAAAAAAAATAACATGTAGTGAGTATTCAAATACTTTTTCAGTTAGTGAATTCCAAGACAATCCATTGCTTCCAAATTATACACATAACTGGTGATAAATTGTTCCAAGAATTCTTTCTTTTCCACACCCTTTGTATAAATACACTGAATCAGCATCATTGTAATTAACATAACCAATACGATTAGTTTCACGGCGTCCAGTGACGGGGTGGTTTCAGCACAAAACAGCATCCTTGCTGTAAATTCCCGTGGAGACGGCAAGTTCTTTTAAAATACAGTGTTGTTTATTCAAGCTTCTTGGAAACCTTGTACGTCAATTATCATAATGGACGTCCTGAAACAAAATAAAAGCGGTGTAGCATGATACCTATTGTAAATTGTATAATGTCACAGAAAAGAAAAACGCAAACACATATACTTACATTTTTAAACATATGATATGAGTAAAAGCACTTTATACATAATCCAATAAGACACTTTGAACATTGTGTTCGAACAATGCTCTTACACCCTTTTTGAGCACATCTCTTCCTCCCTTTCAATGGGATATATTGAACCCAATGATTTATACAATCATATCGAGATACTCCATCATATGTAATCGGGGAAGAAGTTAGTTGCACACCCAGTTTCTCTGTCCCCATCATTGCAAATGATGCGAAAATGGAATTCTTGTTACATATAGGTCACATTTTCGACAAGTTGTTGCAAACATGTCACATTTTCAACATATTGTTACATATAGGTCACATTTTCGACAAGTTGTTACATATAGGTCACATTTTCAACATTTTGTTACATATAGGTCACATTTTCTACAAGTTGTTCCATACATGTTACATTTTCAACATATTGTTACATGTACGTCACGTTTTCGACAAGTTGTTGCATACATGTCACATTTTCAACATAATGTTACATATAGGTCACATTTTCGACAAGTTGTTGCATACATGTCACATTTTCAACATATTGTTACATATAGGTCACATTTTCGACAAGTTGTTGCATACATGTCACATTTTCAACATATTGTTACATATAGGTCACATTTTGGACAAGTTGTTGCATACATGTCACATTTTCAACATACTGTTACATATAGGTCACATTTTCGACAAGTTGTTACATATAGGTCACATTTTCAACATATTGTTACATATAGGTCACATTTTCGACAAGTTGTTGCATACATGTCACATTTTCAACATATCGTTACATATAGGTCACATTTTCGACAAGGTGTTGCATACATGTCACATTTTCAACATATTGTTACATATAGGTCACATTTTCAACAAGTTGTTGCATACATGTCACATTTTCAACATATTGTAAAATATAGGTCACATTTTCGACAAGTTGTTATATATATATATATATATATATATATATATATATATATATATGTAACAAGAATTCCATTTTCGCATCATTAGCAATGATGGGGACAGAGAAACTGGGTGTGCAACTAACTTCTTCCCCGATTACATATGATGGAGTATCTCGATATGATTGTATAAATCATTGGGTTCAATATATCCCATTGAAAGGGAGGAAGAGATGTGCTCAAAAAGGGTGTAAGAGCATTGTTCGAACACAATGTTCAAAGTGTCTTATTGGATTATGTATAAAGTGCTTTTACTCATATCATATGTTTAAAAATGTAAGTATATGTGTTTGCGTTTTTCTTTTCTGTGACATTATACAATTTACAATAGGTATCATGCTACACCGCTTTTATTTTGTTTCAGGACGTCCATTATGATAACTGACGTACAAGGTTTCCAAGAAGCTTGAATAAACAACACTGTATTTTAAAAGAACTTGCCGTCTCCACGGGAATTTACAGCAAGGATGCTGTTTTGTGCTGAAACCACCCCGTCACTGGACGCCGTGAAACTAATCGTATTGGTTATGTTAATTACAATGATGCTGATTCAGTGTATTTATACAAAGGGTGTGGAAAAGAAAGAATTCTTGGAACAATTTATCACCAGTTATGTGTATAATTTGGAAGCAATGGATTGTCTTGGAATTCACTAACTGAAAAAGTATTTGAATACTCACTACATGTTATTTTTTTTTTATGAATCAATATATACATATAATGTTATTTTGTTACTATTTTCTTTTACCAAGCACATCCCCATCCTCAATCCACAATGACTAGGTTCAGTTTAATCATTAACATTCACACAATTGTGACATTCATGACTCTCAATCATGCTTCCATATCCTCAGGTTTTATACCATTCATCATACAAACATATAATGAACTTGTGTATTTCAAATCCAAAACTCTCTATCATTACTAATGTATAACAAAGCCCTATGATTTGGTAATTCCATTTCGCACATCCTGAGAGGAAATACATAATCATTCTCGTCAAGTGCAAAAACATTTATTGAAATATCATTGGGTTTTTTTATATTTTGCTCAACAAATATGTTAAGTTTTAAAGTAGAGTACTCACTTAAATGTCTCTTTAAAATGTCTCGGATTTCATCAGTGATGCATTCTCAAATATCGTTTAATTCACTCTCATGATTTGTTAGATTTAGAGCAATATAAGTCTTCAAACGATTTTTGAAAGCTCTATCCGATAACGCAAACACAGATCCGGAACATACTTGACTGGATGTTGGCGCCACCATTGGGATAGCATCCGCTCCAGAGGTCGGTTGTGCAACCATGCCAGATGTTCATGTTGGGATAGCAATCAACCCCGAGAAAGGTGACGTAACCATAACTAATTATAGATTTTGATTAATGTTTATCGTATTGGTAATTGAGGTGGTGATGAATCATGACATGTAAATTCTAATCCGGCAGTTGTCTTTATACTCGGCCACAGAATTTGAACCCGTGACCTCCTCAATGCGAGTCTCATACTCTCTCGGTTGCGCATCATTGTTTATGTAAATAAAATAAATTAAGATGAAATTAGGTACATATATATTATTTTAAGGAACATGGGAAACGAATAGTGTGGGTAAATTATGAGCACAGGAACGTTATTTCGTGACACTTTTTAAAATAGTGAGCTCAATGCTAAATTACTCATATGCATCTAAGGAAACACCAGAGCAATAACCATAATTTTTTATGTAAATAAAATGAATTAAAATGAAATTAGGTACATATATATTATTTCAAGGAACATGGGAAACGAATAGTGTGGGTAAATTATGAGCGCAGGAACGTTATTATTTTGACACTTTTTAAAATAGTGAGCTCAATGCTAAATTACTCTTATGCATCTTAGGAAACACCAGAGCAATAACCATCATTTTTATGTAAATAATATGAATTAAAATGAAATTAGGTACATATATATTATTTTAAGGAACATGGGAAACGAATAGTATTTGGGAACGTTATTTCGTGACACTTTTTAAAATAGTGAGCTCAATGCTAAATTACTCATATGAATCTAAGGAAACACCAGAGCAATAAATAAAGGAGCTACCACAGTGTTTTCAATAGCGTTAGATACAATCGGTGTCAGTCCGTGTTTTCCCTAATCGTTTGTGATCTTTCGCCTAACATACTCGTATTCACATCATCTGCATAGACAAGCAGCTGATGTAACCCATTCAATTCCAAACCCTCTCTGTTATCCTTAACTTTCCTAATGGCTAATTCTAAAGCAAAGTTAAAAAGTAAAGGCATCTCTTTGCTTTAGTCCGCAATTATTTGTTTCATCTACGAGTACGTTGACATTCTTAACTCTTAATAATAAATAATTAATTTTTAATCACATACCTTAATGTTCATCCTCAGCAGTAACTAATTATAGATTTAATTAATGTTTATCGTGTTGGTAATTGAGGCGGTGATGAATCATGACATGTTAATTTCCAATCTGGCAGTTGCCTTTATGATTAGTCAGATTGGTCGGTAAGCCATCAGGGAGAATTTGATCAGCTCTATAAAAGAGTACCTTACATACTGTAAATTCAATATTCAATTCTACCCAACTCGTACAGATACAATTGCTCCTTTGTAAAATAACTCCGCTCCAGTGAGTTCAATGGTAATATGCGTCTAAGGAAACCATGAAAAAGTTCAGTCAGGTTGGTTGGTTACAAACTTTGAACCCATGATCTCCCGGATGCGAATCTCAAACTCTTTCGGTTGTGTATCACAGTCTATTTATAATTAAATAATTTCCATTTAAAGACATATTTTAAACCAGCAGGGAGAATTTGATCCACTTCTTTTTTATATTTAACTCTTCCATTCGAAATTGTCGCTAATGCAATAGTAGTGATATTCATTATTTTACTTTAATATGAACCCGTGACCTCCTGAATGCGAGTCTCAAACTCTCTTGGTTCTGCATCATTGTTTATGTGAATAAAATAAATTCAAATGAATTAGGTATATAAATATTATTTTAAGAAACACGGAAAACGAATATGGGTAGAATATTGCGAAATTAAAAGACACATAGCTAATCGTATGTTTCATTGTTAGATTCACCTATGAAGATTAATGTTTATCGTATTGGTAATTAAGGCGGTGATGATTCATGACATGTTAATTTCACAATCTGGCAGTTGTCTTTATGACTAGTCAGATTGATCGGTCACAGAATTTGAACCCGTGACCTCCTGAATGCGAATCTCAAACTCTCTCGGTTCTGCATCATTGTTTATGTGAATAAAATAGCGTCTAAGGAAACCATGAAAAAGTTCAGTCAGGTTGGTTGGTCACAAACTTTGAACCCATGATCTCTCGGATGCGAATCTCAAACTCTCTCGGTTGTGTATCACAGCGTATTTATAATTCAATAATTTCCATTTAAAGATTATATTTTAAGCCAACAGGGAGAATTGGATCCACTTCTTTTTTATATTTAACTACAGCTTTCGAAATTGTCTCTAATGCAACAGTTCGTTATTTTACTTTCTCTACCCATTTTCTCAATCATGGTTAGCGCGGTGAATGTTGTATCGATACATGAACCTTGCACTCAATGTCATATTAGACATCTAAAGGAAGGTCATGGGGCATGTGGTACTCTCACACATGTCTCTTTCTCAGTCGAGTAGTTGGAATGTAAGCTTAAACACGATTCTACAGTAGGCTAATGTAAGTTCATTGCATCTAATTAGCAGTCCCATATTCATTAATCTGTTATATGTGTACTTAATGTTCATAGAAATCGGTTCGGCCATTATTGCGTGAAAAGGTAACAAACATCCCGATAGACAGTCATGAAGTTAAATTGAAAAATAATTATAATATGTATACCGGTATTTAAAGAAATTTTTTAAAATTGTGACCTTTCATTTCGATACAGTCTTCAGTTCTTTTGTGCATATTATCGCACTATAGACTATTGCATCTAATTCCAATTACCAGTTTCGTCCTTCGTACTAGTAACTCAGGTTGAAATAATTCTACTCTATAAAAGAGTACCTTACGAACTGTAAACTCAATCTTCACTTCTACCCGACTCATATGGATAAAATTGCTCCTTTGTAAAAATAACTCCGCTCCAGTGAGCTCAATAGTAATATGCATCTAAGGAAACCATGAAAAAGTTCAGCCAGATACTTTGAACCCATGATCTCCCAGAAGCGAATCTCAAACTCTCTCGGTTGTGTATCATAATCTATTTATAAATCATGTGCATATTATCGCACTATAGACTATTGCATCTAATTCTAATTACCAGTTTCGTCCTTCGTACTAGTAACTCAGGTTGAAATAATTCTACTCTATAAAAGAGTACCTTACGTACTGTAAATTCAATCGTCACTTCTACCCGACTCATATAGATATAATTGCTCCTTTGTAAAAATAACTCCGCGCCAGTGAGCTCAATAGTAATATGCATCTAAGGAAACTATGAAAAAGTTCAGTCAGATACTTTGAACCCATGATCTCCCAGAAGCGAATCTCAGACTCTCTCGGTTGTGTATCATATTCTATTTATAAATCAATAATTTCCATTTAAATACTTATATTTTAAGCCAACAGGGAGAATTTGATCGACTTCTTTTTATATTTAACTAAAATACCATATTAAACATAACGATAATTATTGTAATGTAGATTTCACATACTATCACTTAGCTTATTGTAACGTGAGATGACTGATAGAGTATAGCAACATTAAAAGACACACAGCTAATCGTATGTTTCAATGTTATATTCACTTATAAGAAACACGTTTGTATTACTCTTCGTAGTCTGAATACGGAAGTAAAATAAAGAAATGGGGTATGTCTGTTTGTACCCATCCAGCGTATTACGAAAAAGATTCCATTTATTTAAGGCGGTCTTGCACAACAAACAGGGAATATTATTTATTGTGACATTAAAATACACAAAACTAATCGTATGTTTCAATGTTAGATGCACCTATAAAAACACCTTTATTATTATTATTATTATTATTATTATTATTATTATTATTATTATTAATTCTGGAGATTGACTAGTAATTATAGGTAATTATTCAAGTGAGCATTTACTTGGATTTTATGAACCTCCATGTAAAAGAAGTTGTGTGCATGAGCGTCTTTAAATAATAAGAATAGTATATTTTATCTACTTTTATTTACTCGTAATAAACTTACAGTGCTTGTGCATAAACTTGTTTTTAGTTTCGATGCGAATTGGTTCGGCCATTATTGTGTGAAAAGGTAACATAGACAGACAGACAGACATACATACAAACAAACAAAAATGTCAAAAATACGATTTGTGGTCTGAGGATGGTTAATTATACATGTTCTGTATATCCCTTTGTACTTTTAACAACTGATGTGAGAATTACCAGTCTACTCCGCGAATGTGCTCTAAATCTAACAAATCATGAGAGTGAATTAAAAGATATTTGAGAATGCATCACTGATGAAATGCAAGACATTTTAAAGAGACATTTAAGCGAGTACTTTGCTTTAAAATTTAACATATTTGTTGAGCAAAATTTGAATTCCCATAATAAACTAATACTTATCAAAAAAAAATTATTAAAAAATGAATGTCACGTTTTTAAAAAAAAAAAAACTGAATGTGATGCACTGATTAATGTAATTAATGATGTAGATTTTGATAAGAATCATGCGTTAGATCTATGCATCACGACGTGTAATTATAAATGTAAACACCATTTATTTTTTGGAAAAGGATTTATTATTATTATTTTATTTTTATTATTATTATTAAATTTTCTGAGGAAGGAGTAAGGTGAAAGATTTTACTTCCTCTGACTGGTTATGCGTCAATCTATCTTCAAAAGTCCAAGTCTTTTTATGTATATCCCTTTGTACTTTAACAACTGATGTGAGAAATTACAGTCCGCTCCGCGAATGTCTGGAATCAGGTAAAAGATGTTTACTTCCAGCCATAGATAGAGTATAAATCATGCTATTTATGCCTCTTTAAATACAGCAACCAGGTGACTGTTGAAGTGAGTTTTCTTCATTGTTATCATGCTGTACATTTTATTCACGTCTAGTAATCATAGGTAATTTTTGAAGTGAGAATTGAGTTTTCTCCACATATTTGAGTAATTTTATTTATTTCTACTCACCATTCCGCTATTTCATCTTTTTGAATTCGATTTGATGCATTGTTTTACTTCCACCAAGGTGATACACTTTCTCTTTCAACTGCGGTGAACTGCTTGGGCGCTGCTTCAGACAGCTGCGTCCAGTCAATGTCATATAGTCGAGGACTCACTTTCACTTCCACGTGCGGGATTCACCTCTCACACAGATGGCTAAACCGACTGCGTAATACATACTCATACATATTTCACAACAGAAAATTATTTTCAACTGGCCAGGAAACAGGCGGTGGTCGAAAAAAATAATACAAGTGTCAAATAAGACCTATAGGAACATGTGTATTCGAAACATCCACGCATATCGAGTGATTTACCTTGGCTATTACGTAACAAGAGCTTTCATTTGAACTTAACAAACAATGGACCTTGAAACTTATGTAACACAGCTTTCACTTCATTTCAACATTCTCTCCATGCTCATTCGTCAATCGCTTTCCCACACCACTCGCTTGCAAATACCCATTCACCAATCACAAACCAGCTCCCCTTATCCCTCCTTTGACCACGCCCCCTTTCCCCTATCCCTCTTTTGACCACACCCCGTTTCCCCTCACCTCTCATTTGGTCACGCCCCCTTCCCCCACCCCTCCTTGGGCCACGCCCATGGGAGCCCGGAAGCCCTTGACGTCAGTCCACTTTGTATACTACTTGTATGATCTGTTTATTACGCGTATTGACGTTGGTATGAATAATGCATTTGTCTAAGCAATAAATTAGCTATCTATCTCATCATTTCTCTTTTCATTTTTTTTCCTTTTTACTACCTTGATTCTTTCATTCTTTTATTTCTGCCTTACTTCGCTCTTTGTTTCTATCTTTCTTATTTCACCTTTTCTTTTAACATTTCTCCTTTTTACTAATTTGATTATTTCTTTCTTTTCTTACTACATTGATTTACTCCCATTTCCTTCGTCACCTTTTTCATTTCTCTTTTAATTTCTCTCTTTTGTACTACCTTAATTCTTTCCTTATTTTCTTTCCCTTTTCTTCCTTACTTCGACCTTTGTTTATATCTTTCTTACTACATTGATAAACGCAAAGAGGAGTTCAGCATTAAAACATGAAACTATAAACAGAGAAAATAAATAATTGAAGTAAGAAAGATATGAAGAGAGAGAAGAAAGAACAAAACACGGAAGGTAAGAAATACTGAAATTAGGAGACAGAAGATTGATAAAACGAAAAATAAAATAGTACTAAATGAAAATATGAAGAAAATAAAGATGGATGGAAAGGAGGTAGAACAAAAGACAGGAAGAATATGATGGAGGTAATGTAGAAAGAGAAAACGAGGGAAAAAAAAAGCGAATAAAAAGATAGAGCGAGAGGGAAGAGCCATTCACAGATGTCTAACAATACTGCCATGTCCTCGTGGACATATAAACAAATATCGAAGCGTGGACGCTCTTCTGGAATGCCGGACGGGAGGGCGGGCGGCTACCTCGAAATTTATGCTGCCGTGCAAAACGGCGGGATATTCCTATACCCATCATAAGCTACAGCATTCCTCCATGTCTCCACTAGAGGGACCTGCACCGCTTGTCATACTCCGCGGTACAGGCTGCTTCAAACAAACAGCAACAGTTCGTCTGCCACGGCTCGGGCTCGAAGGTAATTTCTGATGGGCTATTAACGACGCTGCTTCAATTGCGAGGTTATTTCCGTGGATTGATAGCGAATGGACAGACAGAATAAGAAATAAAGCTGTGTTGGAAAGAGTGGGTGAAGAAAGAATGATGTTGAAACTGAACAGGAAGAGAAAAAGGAATTGGTTGGGTCACTGGCTGAGAAGAAACTGCCTACTGAAGGATGCACTGGAAGGAATGGTGAACGGGAGAAGAGTTCGGGTAGAAGAAGACATCAGGTGATAAATGACATTAAGATATAGGTATGGATCATATGAGGAAACTAAGAAGGTAGAAAGATATGTATGTGTATACCTGACATTTCTATTAAGAATTTGGAAGAAATGGCGAGTTGCCATGGAATTATCTGGCATTCACCTGCTTCTTCAGATAAAATAGATAAAATATCCTGTTTCTTCAGATAAAATAGATAAAATATCCTGCTTCTTCAGATAAAATAGATAAAATATCCTGCTTCTTCAGATAAAATAGATAAAATATCCTGCTTCTTCAGATAAAATAGATAAAATATCCTGCTTCTTCAGATAAAATAGATAAAATATCCTGCTTCTTCAGATAAAATAGATAAAATATCCTGCTTTGCAGACAAAATATCCTGCTTTTAAGGCAAATCGTATTTTTCAAATAAAATATCCTACTTCCTCAGATGAAATACCCTACTTTTCAGGTAAAATACTCTGCTTTCTTAGATAAAATTTCCTGCTTTCGAGATAAAGTTTTACTATTATTATTATTATTATTATTATTATTATTATTATTATTATTATTATTATTATTATTAAATATCCGCGGAAAAGAACCCTAATTCACCAAGAGTTGTGCGAGGGTTTTAGTTTTGTTATACGAATTATTACTTATCTAGAATAGTTATTTCTACACAGATAATGGTGAAATATGTATCTACAGTCTTTTAAAGATGAAGTTTAGCAAGCCTATAAATTGTCTGTAGCAACAAGGTTTTTTGATCACTTCACATAGTGGAGTCCTGTATTCGGTATTGTAATCCAGAAGATGTGTCTTTATTTGAAACCTCTTTGCTTCAATAATAGGACAGTCAAATAGAAGGTGTTTCACACTGTGAAGGTCTTCGCGGCAGGAGCATGTAGGGTCGATGTCTGCTGGAATGTTGAATCTGTCGAAGTAAGTACCAAATTTCCCATGTCCAGAAAGAAACTGCGTTGTTACGAAAGTAGGTTTGAAGCGATGGCTTTTGAGTCGGTCGTGGATTGTTGGGAAGTAGGTGTCTCTTGTTAGTGATCCGGTTGTGCATGTCGTCCATCTAGTATTCCAGTTTTGGTGAGTGTGTTGTCGTATTTGTTTCTTGATAGAAGATATTGGTTGTAAAGTGTATGTAGGAGTTCCAGATAAAGTATCCTGCTTCTTCAGAAGAATTATCCTGCTTTTTTAGATAAAATATCCTACTTTTTCACGTAAAATACCCAGCTTTCTTAGAAAAAATATCTTGCTTTTCAGGTAAATATCAAATTAACCTGCTTTCTGAGATAAAGATGTCCTGTTTTTAATTTTTTTTTCTCGTAATCCTATGATATATTGTGTGGAGTCTGCAGACGGTCATAGTTATCTAATTGGTTATGGTTCACATTATGCTAGTTTTCTATTGTTCATTTTTCTCATGTCCAATATAAAGCAATGGTTAATAAAGAATACAAGAAGGGACAATCGGAAGATCTACTGTATTAAAATCTATACGGCAACTAACTTATATTCATGAAGCACAATAGCTGCTTAATGTCCTCCAAAATTCTAGAAGCTAGGGTCGCAAGGTAAGCAGCACTTGTATGGACTCTTCTTGAACTACAAATTATGGTTATTATGACTTCATGATAATATACATTTCAATATTTCCTTCCCGCTAATACAGGTCTTTAGTATATATAGATATCGCAGAATGTGTTCTAGCTCTCGGGAGATAGACCGACATCAGCCGGTAAAATGCTGCACTACACAAAGACTGGTGATAAAATTTGAAACCACAATTTCAGTGTTGGACAAGAAATATTCCCGAACACGAAAATCAGTTTCTCAAATGATGACAGTAAACATCAGAATCGTACGGATAGTAATTATCGAGTAAAACAGTGTTAATATTTTAGGCAAAATGATTTCTTTTTTTTTTTTTCTGAGAAAAATATTCATTCTGGACTAATGCGGTATTAGAATTTGTTTTTGTATTCTATGGAAGGAATAAACTGTTAAAATCTGCATAGTTATATTGCTTGTATTACTTTGTATAGCATCCTAATATTGCACCATTTATCCTTACAGATCCTTACAGATTAGAGGGATCCTTACAGATTAGAACATATTAAGACACTGGAAAAGATTCAAAAACGGGCTCTCAAGTGTTGTCGGAAAAATTCACCATTAAAATGGGACACACTCAAGGACAGGATGACGCGAATTCGATTATGCGCACTGTTCAAAACATACAGAGGTGTGCCTGCCTGGAGAGAAATAAAAAATAGGTTGCAACCGCCAAATTACTCTTCAAGGAACGACCACTCATATAAACTGAGGGAAAGAAGACAGAGGACGGACACTGGAAAGTTTTCTTTTCTCAATCGTACTATCAGGGACTGGAATGCTTTACCTGCAGACTTACTAAAGGCTTTACCAACAACCAAAAACGTATTTAAAAATGGGCTTAATGACTTCACTAATAGACGGTAATTACACACAGTATGTAAAGGTTGCAAATGATATTTTGTTATTGAGTTGTTGTATAAGTGAAGAATTATGTTGTGTCAGTGAAGTGTGTTGTGTCAGTGAAACGTGTTCCTGTCAGGGAAGCTTTATAGTTTATAGTGGCAGTGCAAAGTATTTGAACAGTGAAATGTTTTTGAAGTGTTAGTGAAACCAGGATAGAATTAGTGAAATGTGTCGTAGTTCCAGTGCAGTGAGTGAGTTGACAGCGAAATGAGTATAATGTGGAAAGGTACTTGTGCAGATATGAACATATACTCGTGGGTTTTAGTTCGAACTTAGGTTTAAGACGCAAATTAGATTTATTTTAAATGTTATTTTAAGTGATCGTGTTTCATTTAATTTAGGATGTTCCCTGTTATTATTATTATTATTATTATTATTATTATTATTATTATTATTATTATTATTATTAATTATTGTTAGTTTTAATTATTTGTATTAATTATTGGTATTATTAACTGTATTTTTAATTAATAAGTTTATTAATTTCACTATTGAGTGTAATTAGTTACCACTGCCACCGGGCATATACCCATTGTAGTGTGAATAAATACATACATACATATTTATTTTTAATAAATTCTCTCCTGCCAACAAGTCAGAATACCGTGCATTTGGTGATGATCGTACCTCAGAAATCTACTTAAGATGTCTACGTAGTTCCTCGACCTGGAGATTCGGATCTTCCATTCCTCTGTAGATTTCTAAGTCTAAGTCACGGGCAACAATTTCCACGGCAGACGGCCTATTCGACGTCGAACAAACAAAAGTAGGTGCCCTTTTTTTCGAAACGGAGATTATTATAATGAAAGGGGAATTGTGGGGAGTGTTGACGAGGGAAGAACAGGAGGACTTCGAGAAAAACCCACACAACCTTGACTTTGACCACAACTCTACCCTTGCCGAGTTTTGAACTGCTGTCCGCGTTCATCTAAGCCAGCACTGTACCCACCGAGCTACAGAGGCATCTGGTTGTATTCCAATAATCCTGTGCCAACAAGAGATTAAAATGAACATTGTAGCCGCTTGGCTTCATAATTACAACTGTAGTTGTGATTTATTTCGAATTTATTTATTATCCTCCCATCTACGTCTCGGCGTCCCTAAAGGTCTTTATCCCTCCGGCCTCCCAACTAACATTCTATATGCATTTCTGGATTCGCCCATAGTGCTACATGCCCTGTCCATCTCAAACGTCTGGATTTAATGTTCCTAATTATGTCAAGTGAAGAATACAATGCATGCAGTTCTGTGTTGTGTAACTTTCTCCATTCTCCTGTAACTTCATCCCTCTTAGCCCCAAATATTTTCCTAATCACCTTATTCTCAAACACCCTTAATCTCTGTTCCTCTCTCAGAGTGAGAGTCCAAGTTTCACAATCATACAGAACAACCGGTAGCCTAATGTAACTGTTTTATAAATTCTATCTTTCAGATTTTTTGACAGCAGACTAGATGACAAAAGCTTCTCAACCGAATAATAACAGGCATTCCCCATATTTATTCTGCGTTTAATTTCCTCCCGAGTATCATTTATATTTGTTACTGTTGCTCCCAGATATTTGAACTTCTCCACCTCTTCAAAAGATAAATTTCCAATTTTTATATTTCCATTTCGTACAATATTCTCGTCATGAGACATAATCATATACTTTGTCTTTTCGGGATTTACTTCCAACCTATCCCTTTACTTGCTTCCAGTAAAATTCCCGTGTTTTCCCTAATCGTTTGTGGATTTTCTCCTAACATATTCACGTCATCCGCATAGACAAGCAGCTGATGTAACCCGTTCAATTCCAAACCCTCTCTGTTATCCTGGACTTTCCTACTGACATGTGTCATTTTTGGAGTCTATAAACATTTGAAGTATTAGCAAATGTGTCCTTAACTCAATTTCATTAAAAATAACTAGGGCTGTTTTTGTAATAATGTCTTCAATTGCATTATCATAGACTTCATACGAGTGTTGTCTGCGCGGTACGACCTCGGTGTTGCAGTTTCCATGGCAACGCCTGCGCGGCGGAGTTATGATGACTGCTAGCATCAACATGTCTCCGCGGGGGCCGTGCTCGTGTGGCCACCTACAGCCCTGCCCAGAGCCGAACTACGGCCTCGCGTCCATATCCCCCCTCTACCCCGCATTTCATTCTAAAATCTGTGTCCCTTACAACTGTAATTCTGTTGTGCGCTGTCAGCACAAGACTGGGTTATGTCCTGCCAGTAGGATTCCCACAGTTAGTCTGAATGCGATAAAACTTCAACATGACAGTAGTAAGATAAAAACGGCAGTGGAAACCCTCTTCTTTTTCATCAACATGTTCTAATTCTCCAAGAATTGGTTCACAAACATCATCATAGTCATTGGCAAATCCTAGGTTCAACAATCCTGATCAGAATCTGCGTCCCAAATCTGATGTAAATTGTTTACACGGCTGGATTTTTTCCGACCAAATTTAGATTATATTATAGCGAATACTCAGTCTCATCTCACTAAATTGGACAATAACTTCATTTAGGTCAAAATTACATAAATTCTTACTTAACAGATTAATTGCTGATTAATATTTGTTACTTATAATGAAACTAACATCTGCCCATTCTTATTATTATCATTAATTTCTCTAAATAGATTTACAAAACCTGTAATGGCAATTACATAAATATTCTCATTATAAAAATATATTTTAGATTTATATATTTTTTTTTCTCCCTGTAACATAGTTCTAGTAAGCTTATATTAAATTAATTTTCATCATTTTACTAGCTATCTCAAATATTAAATTAATTATAATTGATTGAATTAAATTAGCTCATAAATTAAGTTAGGGCCTACTACTTTACCTTATAGGTTTATCTAAATTTAAATCAATACATATGTAGTCTACTAGTCGTTAAAATTGAAGAATATTGCTGGAGAACCATTTAAGTGTAGTGTAAATATTTGTAATTTAAATATGTATTGTATTTATTAAGGCTGGTTGAGTGGAAGAGAAGGCCTTATGGCCTTAACTCTGCCAGCGAAA
The DNA here is from genome assembly GCF_040183065.1 of Periplaneta americana. Taxonomy (NCBI): domain Eukaryota; kingdom Metazoa; phylum Arthropoda; class Insecta; order Blattodea; family Blattidae; genus Periplaneta; species Periplaneta americana. Next base: position 23,222,850 of record NC_091130.1, read on the forward strand.
ATAAAACATTATTATTATTATTATTATTATTATTATTATTATTATTATTACAAATAGTACATTATGCAACGAGCTTATAATGGTAGTAATTAAGACGCGAGTATGTTTGTTTATGAAACGACCGCAAGCGAGTTTCATAATTTTCATACGAGCGTCTTAATTACCATTATAGGCAAGTTTCATACGACTTTTTATGCTCGACCATATTTCTAACTTGAAATTATTCAGAAGTATTCATGTTATGGTTATGTGAGGAGTGGAACTGACTTTAATTGTGAGATGTGAGCAGACGCGAAAGTATTGATCTTTTTCGAAACACGAATGTCATTGACCTTGATATAATCTAGAGAATAACATGAACATTAGGCTTGATATAACCTGCAAATTGATTTAGAATTGAAAAACAAGATGACAAATTGAATTTATTTGAATATTATTTACAATTAACGCTAATTATTATAGTAACAGAATATAACCTTCTACGACAGTATTGGATTTCCAGCCTCCGTGACTTTTCGCTAATTGTCTTTCGATTACATATCCGAGAATAATCGATACTTGCGGTTTTATAATGGTACAATCAGTACAATGGTGATTTCTCATTGGCTGAACAACTGAATTATAATGAACAGGTGTACTTTAATGAGGTGCATTAAAGGGCTACTACCAGGTGTATAATTACTACATTTCGGCATGGTCGAGCATAAACATTATTTTACTATTATCAATTATAGTCACGCTAAATAACCTTTAATTTGATCTGAAGTCTTTAAATAACTCATTTAAGCAATCATCAGCATCAAAATCTTAAAGATCAATATCTTTTTCCTTCAAATTTAGTTTTTCAGGTAAAGCTCCTTGTAAAGCGTAATTGATTAATTTCAAGGGAAAATTGTTCAGAAGCCGGGTATCGATCCCGGAGTCTCTGGTTGAACGTACCAGCGCTCTACCAACTGAGCTACCAAGGAACTAGATCTGACACCGTCTCAATCTTCTTCATTGACAAATCTTCATAAATATATTATTTATTTTCATCAACATCTCCTTTTTTTTAATAATTTATTGATCGATCAGCGCATTTAGCGCTATACAGATCATTTCTGAATAAAATATAAATACAATACATGACACTGAATTGAGGGCAGCCTAGATTGGGCTCCTCAATTAACAAAAATAATTGTTAATAAATAATCATTTACATAGGTTGGTGTGATGATAAATTTTGATTATAATATGAGGTCCATTGAAAGTCGGCTCTTGATTCTGGTGGGGAATGTGGACTTCCTTCCGAGAGAGTAGTGGATGGCGCCTGGAACATTTTCTAGGTTGTTATAGAACTTCTTAGCTTGTGAATGAATGAACTGTTTGATTGTGTCAATACCAGTTTCTCTGTGTAGTTGGCTGTTACGGACAAACCAAGGAGAATTGAGTGAAATTCGTAGGACTTTATTTTGAAACGACTGGATGTGTTTAATTTCACTTATTGCAGCTCCTCCCCAGACAGGACAGGCATAAAGCAGGAGAGGTCGTAATAGAGATGTGTAAAGTAGCATGCAATTTTGTAGCTTTAGAGATGATTTCTTGTTGAGGAGCGGATATAATTTAGCGAGTCTTGAGTAGGCCAATTTAAGTTTGTTGTTGATGTGATGTTTCCATGATAGACGGCGATCTAAGTGCACTCCAAGATATTTTACATCTTCTTGAATAACCACTTTCATCAGCATCTATCTCGTTAACACCTCCATCATTATTTATTTCTTCATCATTAACACATTATCAACATGTTCCCCTTCATCAGAACTTCGTTCACCAAAAATATCTTTACTGACATCTTCAATATTTTCGCCATTCTCTCCAAAAAATCTCCATACACTCCTTAATAAAAATCCAATATCAACATCTTCACATAATCATCTTCGATATCATTATAATCTCCATTATCAACATATTCATATCAATATATCCCTTAACAACACTTTCATAATCTTCCTCAACATCATCTTTATTTCAATATCTATATCAAAATTATCTTCCTGCACAACATCTTCATCAACTTCAACATCTTTATTATAAATAACTTCCTGATCAACATTTCCATCAACAGCATCTTTACTTGAAACAAAGTAGACCATAAAGTAAAATGTTATGCAATTATCACAATTCTATTCAATTGAAATTTATACACACGTAAATTACATTTACAAACCCAGAGTATTGGAATTAAATTCCTGCTAGAAAAGAGGTTGTTCTCGTTTTATTCAGAAGTGGGAATGTATCACTGGTCCATCTAATTTTTTTAATTTATGTGTGACGCTGATATCACTATGAAATTCCTAGATTTATGAGTGTTATTGGAAGAACACAGTCTTCATAAGGATAAGAACTCAATGAAAAGACTAATGGATACAATTTTTATGTAGACAAATTTGTCTTTATTGTTACAATAATTCGATGGTGTTTGGACAAAGGGAGATGTCATAAAAATGAGTTTTTTATAAATTAAAATCAAACTTCGGACCCTAATTGCAAATAATTGTTTACACAAATAAACCACATCAAATGTAAGTATTATTTTGTTTTTTGCGCACCCAGTTGTACAATTTGTCTTGTGCATTCACCTGGGGAACAAAACTTCATTTGCACAAAAAATGAAAACCATCGAATTATTAGTAATATTATTTTTGTGTAATTACTCATGATTTTTCTAAACATAAAAATGTTATCCTACTTGATTTGTATGAACTTATAGGCTATATTATCATTCCTTAACTTTCTACAACATTTCCCTTAATGTATTTATCTAAGTACTGACATTTATATCAGACATACGTTTTATGATTAATTTCATTCTGTAACCTAGTACTTAACAATCTTTACTGTCCTGCGATAATATCTCAATGTTTGTGCCTTTATTCCCTACAGAATGCATTCTTTTATTTCCAATTCGCTCTATACTTTAATCTTATTCAGTTGTAAAACGTTTACAGGCAGTTTTAATTAATAATTAACTTTTGTGCAGTTAATAATTATTCTCTTTATGTTTCTGTGTGACAAAAATAACTACATTAATTATGTAATCATAGAATTTCTCGACATCACAACAGAACTAATCCCCTAAAAAGTGTTACTCGTAAAATCCTTCAACACAGAATTATGCCAGGGAACAAACCAGACATGATCCATGTGCCACTCTAGCGCTGATATGATATAACTATTCCATCATACTACAAGACAACCCCATGGTGTTTTTCTGTAGACATTCTTTTAAAAATTCATTTTTCATAGCTTATTCCAGCGTTGAAATCACTTGTTAGATATGGCAATACGCGTCCACTGTAAAGCAACGTGAAGGACAGGACACATCCTAATCTCATTCTCGTATCAAACGGAGACATATAAGTGCAAAATAACATAAATTTAGGGTATATGAAAGGAGTGTTACACCGGCATTAGATTTCTAAGAAATCCTCTATCTATGGGCCTAAACATTCAGGAATTTTTAATCCGCAGTGTTTTCTGAAGTTGGTTTCTCTCTGTACTTACATATATTTTTTTATTTGTTTATTTCCAGCCCAATTTGATCTGTTAGTAGAGATAAAATGTGGAACGAAATGGAAGACTCTGGGTTCAATTTCGAGAGTAAAAGCTGATTTTTTTTATTTCCTATTTTTAATTCTCTTTTTCCCATTTATTAGGCCTTTTGGCCTATTGCGATCTTAGTTCCATCTTCTTCTAGTTGGCTTCAAATCTCTCTTTTCTTCTGAATGATAAAGAGTAGCTAATCCATTCTGTCTAGACGATCTTTTAAATTTTGTCTACGCTGGTTTATTATACAATTAACTGAAAATATATTCAGTTCTTTTAAAACAGCGTTGTCAGACACAGCCTAAACGGAGCGGAGCGCTCCACTATAACTCGTTATGTGCTCCGGTGCTTCCACAGACATAAAAAAGTTCACGCTCCGACTGGATGTCTCTAGCACCACAACCGGTTTCGGAGCTTACAACTCTGACACTACTGTTTTAAAACATCAATACGAATTCTCTATATTTTAGTGCACCCCTTCACATATATTAGAAATCTCATCTCGGATGGTTTCATGTGGTTCATATGATTCGATTCGATTTCATGTATAAAAGGTGGTAATGCTTAATTTGTACATCTTTTCCGGGAATTTTTTTAAATTCATTTCGTCTTACCTACCAACGCTACTCCAGTGTTTAAATGCCGTAGGAACGTGGTACTGACCACTTTGCTCCCAATACTGAACTAAACAGCATTAACTTTACATCTGCCTCCGAGATATTTTTATTATTTATTTTATTTTAGCAGGTTATTTTATGACGCTTTATCAACGGTTTAAGTTATTTAGCGTCTGAATGAGATGGAGGTGATAATGCAGGTGAAATGAGTCCGAGGTCCAGCATCGATAGTTACCCAGCATTTTCTCGTAATGGGTTGAGGGAAAACCCCAGAAAATCCTCAACCAGGTAACTTGCCCCGACCGGGAATCGAACCCGGGCCACCTGGTTTCGCGGCCAGACGTGCTAACCGTTATTCCACAGGTGTGGACGAGAGATATTTTTATCTTTCCTTATTTAGGCATATGTGTTTATTTTTATATTTTTAAGTGAAACTTCTTCAAGCAGGGTACGAGTTGAAAGCGATGAGACAACATTTTATGCTGGACGTTTTTTAAAAAGGTCTTGCATGTCATTTCTAGTGGATTGTATACGTTGCAAAGTTACCCTGCATATAAAGTTAATGTTTGCGATTTTTCCACTAATTCACCAAAACCAATGCATAAATTAGTGGGAGCGGGGTTCCTGCCAGGCAGTGCGTACTTTCTGTAGTGTTGTGACGTTATACAGTTGAAACCAGTTAGTGAATTTACATTGTTGGTAAGTTTTTCGCTATATAATATGTCGAAATCAGGAAGTTAACGAAAGAGAACGTGGCGTGAAGAAAGCGCGCAAAGGAACCGCCGAAAACTGAACAAAAAACGAAAAAGAGTAGACTGGGACGAGTGCGAGAATGCAAGGAAAATAGTATTTTCTAACCTTCCTTCTGCAGTTCAGTTACAAAGTGTCAATGATTTAGTGAATGTTCCTACACCGATGATAATCGTTGAGTGAAATGCGTTTTTAACAAAAGTTTGGTCACATTTGTAATGGGTGAAGCAGGCTGTGGTACGAACAAGAATTAAAGTAGGCCTATGTTTCTTAATTACATACCAAGAATAGAGATGTTTCACGTAATCCGAAGGATTTCATAAGTGCTCTGTCACTGTTTTTATTCTCTTTCTTCAGCTTTCAAATTTCCTTTCCTTTAATTTTCTTTCTCTAGAACCTAGGCCTATATATGTTTCTTAGTTCCACTATTTCATTTTCTGTCTCTTGTCTTAACCTTTCATTTCTTTCTGTTATTTCTTTTTATAGGTTACTTGTTTCACTTTTTAAAGTTTGTTATTTAAGACGCTGTATCAATTACTATGTTACTTAGCGTCGATGGGATTGGTGATAGTGAGATGGTATCGGCGAGATGAGGCCGAAGATTCGGCAAAGATTACCTGATTTTTGATTTACGATTGGGGAAAACCTCGGAAAAATCCAACCAGTTAATCGTTCCAAGCGGGAATCGAATTCTGTCCCAATCTATTGTATTATATTTTGTATTGTCCTGTCCTGTCTTGTCTTGTACTGTCATGTTTTATTCCATCCTATCGAATACTATCTTGTCTTGTTGTGTTCCTATCCTATCCTATCCTATCCTATCCTATCCTATCCTATCCTATCCTATCCTATCCTATCCTATCCTATCCTATCCTATCCTATCCTATCCTATCCTATCCTATCGAGTATTGTTTCCTTCTGTTCTATTCCATTATTTCCTATTCCATTATTTCCTATTCCATCCTGTGCTATCCTAACATATATCTATACTGTCGTATTTCATTCTACCATTTCCTATCCTATCCTATCCTATCCTACCCTAACCTATCCTATCTTACCCTATCCTATCCTATTCTATCCTATCCTACCCTATCTTCCCCTATCCTATCGAGTATTGTTTTCTACTGTTCTGTTCCATCATTTCCTTTTGTCGTGTTTCATTCTACCATATTCTATCCTATTCTCTCCTATCCTACCCTATCTTATCCTATCCTATCGAGTATTGTTTTCTCCTCTGTTCCATTATTTCCTATTCCATCCTGTGCTATCCTATCATATATCTGTACTGTCGTGTTTCATTCTACCATATCCTATCCTATTCTATCCTACCCTACCCTATCCTATCTTACCCTATCCTATCCTACCCTATCTTCCCCTATCCTATCGAGTGTTGTTTTCTACTGTTCTGTTCCATCATTTCCTATTCCATCCTGTGCTATCCTATCATATATCTGTACTGTCGTGTTTCATTCTACAATATTCTATCCTATTCTCTCCTATCCTATTCTATCCTATCCTACCCTATCTTCCCCTATCCTATCGAGTATTATTTTCTACTGTTCTGTTCCATCATTTCCTATTCCATCCTGTGCTATCCTATCATATATCTGTACTGTCGTGTTTCGTTCTACCATATTCTATCCTATTCTCTCCTATCCTATTCTATCCTATCCTATCCTATCTTATCCTATCCTATCGAGCATTGTTTTCTCCTCTTCTGTTCCATTATTTCCTATTCCATTCTGTGCTATCCTATCATATATCTGTACTGTCGTGTTTCATTCTACCATATCCTATCCTATTCTATCCTACCCTACCCTATCCTATCTTACCCTATCCTATCCTATTCTATCCTATCCTACCCTATCTTACCCTATCCTATCGAGTATTCTTTTCTGCTGTTCTGTTCCATCAATTCCTCTTCCATCCTGTGCTATCCTATCATATATCTGTACTGTCCTGTTTCATTCTACCATATCCTATCCTATCCTATGCTATCCTATCCTATCCTATTCTATCCTACCCTACCCTATCCTATCTTACCCTATCCTATCCTATTCTATCCTATCCTACCCTATCTTACCCTATCCTATCGAGTATTGTTTTCTACTGTTCTGTTCCATCATTTCCTATTCCATCCTGTGCTATCCTATCATGTATCTGTACTGTCGTGTTTCATTCTACCATATCCTATCCTATTCTATCCTACCCTACCCTATCCTATCTTACCCTATCCTATCCTATTCTATCCTATCCTACCCTATCTTACCCTATCCTATCGAGTATTCTTTTCTGCTGTTCTGTTCCATCAATTCCTCTTCCATCCTGTGCTATCCTATCATATATCTGTACTGTCCTGTTTCATTCTACCATATCCTATCCTATCCTATGCTATCCTATCCTATCCTATTCTATCCTACCCTACCCTATCCTATCTTACCCTATCCTATCCTATTCTATCCTATCCTACCCTATCTTACCCTATCCTATCGAGTATTGTTTTCTACTGTTCTGTTCCATCATTTCCTATTCCATCCTGTGCTATCCTATCATGTATCTGTACTGTCGTGTTTCATTCTACCATATCCTATCCTATTCTATCCTATCCTATCCTACCCTATCCTATCTTACCCTATCCTATCCTATGCTATCCTATCCTATCCTATTCTATCCTATCGAGTACTGTTTTCTCCTGTTCTGTTCCATCATTTTCTCTTCCATCCTGTGCTATCCTAACATATATCTGTACTGTCCTATTTCATTCTATCCTATCCTATCCTATCCTATCCTATCCTATCCTATCCTATCCTATCCTATCCTATCCTATCTCACCGAGTACTGTTTTCTCCTGTTCTGTTCCATAATTTCCTACACATACCCGAGGACAACTACGCCGGTGGTCTTATTTCTCTCATATACCTTTTATTTTGATCTTATTTTCACATATTTTTCCTTTCATCTATTCCATTTGTTCTAATGTAATTAATTTTTATTGTCTTATTTATCATTCTCTTCCCCTACGTTTCCTTTTCTTTAATCCTTTCCTTTGTCTACGTTATTTTATATTATTATTTAGTGTACACACAGATCCAGGGCAAAGGCACGTGCAGCAATTCCAACAGTTGCGTCCGGATCTGTACCTGGTGATTCTGCCCCACTTGGTGATGGATGCTGCTAGTGGTCCTGCGACACTATCAGCTGTTCCGATCAGCCTCGCTGGCGCCTCTGCTTGCTTCACCCTGTCGCCCGACCACAAAAACTGGGCAGAACAGAACAACGTCCGACCGATTGTTTGTGGGATTTAAGGCCCCATTATGTGGGACTACACGGAAAACCTGCTTCTGGTTCAATTACGGCCCTCGCCAAATAGTAATAATAATAATAATAATAATAATAATAATAATAATAATAATAATAATAATAATAATAACAATAATAACAAAAATATGTATTTGTTTTATTGTGTATTTACTCGCACTCAGCTAATGGAAAAACATAGAAAATATAACACTGACAACTAGGCATACATATCCTTCATAGATATACAGTACAGAAAGCATCTGATACAATATACAGACAAAAACTGTGGAATATATTGCATGGGAAATGTGTGCCTATGTAACCTTTATATGAAACAACGAGTCAAAGTCAGGATAGGAGAAGAAATGTCAGAAGGAAGCGAAATAGGGAGAAGAATACGTCAAGGAAGCCCCTTATCACCTGCCATGTTCAACATCTGGGCCTACTTAGAGGATTTAGTGATGAATTGTTTCCAGAAAATGGGAGGAGTGATAGTAGGATGAAGAAGTTTTGCTGATGATGTGGCGTTATTAGCATATGCTACTGAAGCTAAATGATAGCTGTTAACAGTATGAAATGAAGATAAATGCCAACAAGACGAAAACAATGGTCATAGGAAAAAAAGTAAAGAAGATAAACTTGCGAATTCTAAATGAGGCAGTAGAGCAAGTGGACAGCTTCAAATACTTGGGGTGTGCTATAAGCAGTAACATGAGCTGCTGCCAGGAAGTCAAAAGGAGGATAGCAATGGCCAAGGAAGCTTTTAATAGAAAAAGAAGCATCTTCTGCGGACCTCTGAAGAAAGAAGTAAGGAAGAGACTAGTGAAGTGCTTTGTGTGCAGTGTAACATTGTATGGGGAAGAAACATGGACATCACGACGAAGTGAAGAGAAGCGAATAGAAGCATTTGAAATGTGGATATGGAGAAGGATGGGGCGTGTGAAGTGGACAGATAGAATAAGAAACGAAGCTGTGTTGGAAAGAGTGGGTGAAGAAAGAATGATGCTGAAACTGATCAGGAAGAGGAAAACAATTGGTAGGGTCACTGGCTGAGAAGAAACTGCCTACTGAAGGATGCACTGGAAGGAATGGTGAACGGGAGAAGAGTGAAAGGAAACGCGCAAAGAAGAAGAAAAATAGAATATGGAAGGACATTTATTGAAGAAATAGAAGATGATAATAGGAGACAAGTAAAAATTAAATTCTAAGAAGTTAAAAAAAACATTGTAAGTAGAGGAGAAATATAAGATAGCAGGAGGATAAGGAAGAAGAAAGTAATACAAGAATATTCAATAATAATGAAGGAGGGAAGGAAACGATTATGGAAGAAGACATGGGAAAGGGAATACAAATTTGAGATAATAGAAATATTACGAGAACACAGGAGGCGAAGATAAAGGTAGTAAATGAAGAATGAAAGTAAATGTGCAGAAGTACAGAAAATTGAAGATGAAAGATCATTGACTGAAGAAATATAAGTTGATTAAATTAAAGACTACAGCAAGATATTAAATTCAAATAACATGAAATAATTGAAAGGAGGGAAGAAATAAAGTTGTTGGAGGATATGGAGATAAAGGAAGAGGAGAATAAGAAAAGAATGCAAGAATGTTCAATGATATTGAAACAGGGTAGGAAGAGATTATGGAAGAAGACAAAAGAGAAAGAAAAATGTAAGATAATAGGAAGGGAAGGAGAAGAAGAAAAGAGAAAATGGAATATTGCTGATTAAGAAAAGAATACAAGAAGATAAGCTTCAGAAGAAAAGAAGATAAATGGTTCAATGATGGATAACAAAGAAGAAAACAGAGAAGATAAGTTAATAAAAAAGATTGCAATAGAAAAAAGAGGATGATGAAGGAGAATAAGAAATTGAACATGAAATCTTATTCAAAATTAAACCAGAGAGTCTCCGTCCCACCCGAAGTGCACTTGAGGCCCGCACTAACAGGATTGTGCCGTGATACATTACGGCCGGCCGATCGTAACGCGGACACTTCCGTTTTATGTCGCGTCCATTAAAACAGCACAAGGGCGATAAACCGGCCAGCTGCCACCGGGCCGGGGTCCCTCCATCGCACCTCGTAACAAGCGAACTGTGTCAGCTCACGTTCACAAGGTACACACACAGTTCTGGCCTGAAACAATAGTGGCGAGAACACGAAGGCGCTAACACGACAGCTTCTCCACAGACATTTTATCAGTACGAAATAACGCATGATCTGACGGAGAATGAAGCCCGGTAGCCTGGATAAGATGACTAACTACTGATTAACTAACTCACTGACTCATTCTTTATCTGTCCATCTTCATGATGAATTATTTATTTAGTTATTTATTTATTTATTTATTTATTTATTTATTTATTTATTTATTTATTTACTAGCCGTAACCGTGCGCTCCGCTGCACCCGTTAGAAATAGATATAAAGGAATTACATAATTAAAATAGAACATTTTATCCAGGGAACATTCGTGTTTGATAGAAGGACAAATCTTTTAATATATTACTTAATTTAAATTGTATTTATATAATTGAAATGCGATCATTTTGGTCCAGAGACCATTCATTTGGTGCAATGAAAATTTCTTTAACATGTTTCTTAATTGTTATTACATGCAACCATAGTTTAATGAAGATTGACATCATTTAGATTTATTTTGTATACTTTATATTACTTGCTGTAAAGCGATCGGTTTGGAAGTAAATCCCGAAAAGACAAAGTATATGATTATGTCTCGTGACGGGAATATTGTACGAAATGGAAATATAAATATTGGAGATTTATCCTTCGAAGAGGTGGAAAAATTCAAATATCTTGGAGCAACAGTAACAAATATAAATGACACTCGGGAGGAAATTAAACGCAGAATAAATATGGGAAATGCGTGTTATTATTCGGTTGAGAAGCTCTTATCATCCAGTCTGCTGTCCAAAAATCTGAAAGTTAGAATTTATAAAACAGTTATATTACCGGTTCTTCTATATGGCTGTGAAACTTGGACTCTCACTCTGAGAGAGGAACATAGGTTAAGGGTGTTTGAGAATAAGGTGCTTAGGAAAATATTTGGGGCTAAGCGGGATGAAGTTACAGGAGAATGGAGAAAGTTACACAACGCAGAACTGCACGCATTGTATTCTTCACCTGACATAATTAGGAACTTGAAATCCAGACGTTTGAGATGGGCAGGGCATGTAGCACGTATGGGCGAATCCAGAAGTGCATATAGAGTGTTAGTTGGGAGACCGGAGGGAAAAAGACCTTTAGGGAGGCCGAGACGTAGATGGGAGGATAATATTAAAATGGATTTGAGGGAAGTGGGGTATGATGATAGAGACTGGCTTAATCTTGCACAGGATAGGGACCGATGGCGGGCTTATGTGAGGGCGGCAATGAACCTTCGGGTTCCTTAAAAGCTATTTGTAAGTAAGTAAGTTATATTACTTGCTATATTATGTTTCTATTGAATTATGGTAATAACTTAATTTTAACTCTTGTTTTCTACTTCTTCAGTAAATGGCGCTTGGCCCACTATGGTTCTGAACCCTTCGAATAACTTAAATAGTGATACAACATATATAGTGATATGTAATTATATTTCTTTCTTTTGAAAATGTAAGAATTCACGATCTCCTATTTACCATTGCCATGGAATGAATAAATGTGTTTTTTCTTCCTACTAAAAATTTTTATATTTTGCGCATTGGAGTTATTGCAGGAACAACAACGCTATAATCTGAGGCGGCGGTGAAAATGTATTACATTGTTATTTAAAAGTCTTGTATATCCTTTAATCGATATTACTTCGTACAAACACAGAAACATTCTCTGTAGGCTATGTTTAATAGCTTTCGATTGTTGTTGTCCAAGGCCCCTTATAGACGAAGTCATTTGTTTTTTATTTCATTACAGCGTCTTAGATGGCGTTGTTATCTTAATTTTAAAACTCATTTATCTCATTAAATATCAGCCCTAACAAAATTTTGCATAGAATAAAACTTATAAGTTTTAAAAAAACGTTTGTTATGTAACATTTTTCACGAACATTAATAATAAGGGAGATATTTCGATTTATTTAAATCAAGCCCCCTTATAACGCCCCTTTTAAATAAAGTATTTTGAATGCCATATAGCCTAAAATCTAAGTTACAACGAACTTAATTTATATTCCAATTTTCATATAAGTCAGTTCAGCCATTATCGCTTGAAAAGGTAACAAACATCCAGACACACAGACAGACATACATACAAACAAAAATTTCAAAAAAGCGATTTTCGGTTTCAGGATGGTTAATTATAGGCCTACATGTTATCATCAATTATTTTTGGAAAATCGAAAATTACCAGAAAAATTTTGACTACAGATTTATTATTAGTATAGATTAATGGGACTAATTCACAGGATTAAATAGCTAGTCGGATTCTGACTGCCTGACAGAAAGAGACTGACTGACTGACTTATTCACTCATGCATGCACTCATTCATTGATAAACTATTCTTTACAGCATAAATTTAGCACAATAATAGATATCAATCGGAACTTGGCAGAATGCCTTTTTAAATCTGTTAAAGCTATCTTCATTTTGAAAGTAAATCTGTACGAATTATATCTTTGTGATTGAAACGTCACAGTTTTATGTTGCCCTTTTCTGCCTTTTTAAATATAAATGCCTAATTTACAAAATAAATGTTTTTTTGCCTTTATTTGGTTATTTATCTATCACATATTAATTCATTATTAAAAATTGCCTACAGGTATAATTTAATTCATTTCTATAGCTACAATGAAAGTGACTTCACCTAATGTATATTATTTTCTTTCAGTTAGTTCATATCCTCTTTGCAACAGTGAGTGCTGCCTTGAAAAAATGTATAACAGTAAGCGTTTTAATTATCGCTTGTGTTTATTTGACAAGGCAACAATGAGTGCGGGTCTAACGTTATTTTTAACGGTTATTTTTCTTTCAGTTTTCATTACGACGTTGTTGTAGCTAGCTAAATATTTCATATCGCAACATATCAGTACAACCAAACACAAAAATGCACTTTCCAAGGCTACTGGGAAGAAGATTTCTTTGCTTCCGACAGTAAGTGCAATATCGAGTCGAAAATCTCAATTTGCATTCGACTTATGTAAAGCTTTTCTTGCTTCCGAAATCCCTTTGTGGAAAGTGCAAGGTTGTGGGTCTAGTGCAAGGTTTTTGTAATTGCCTTTTATTGCGTATTTTAGCTATTTATAATGCCTTTTTGCCTGCCTATTTTAGCTATTTATGATGCTTTTTTGCCTGCCTATTTTAATGATTCATAATGCCTAAACTTCCGGTCTCTGGATATCATCATCATCATCATCATCATCATCATCATCATCATCATCATCAACCATCGTCAAAATCTACAATCCCGATTGTTCTATATAACAATCACAAGCAGTAAGCCTATAAACGTTTCACGAAATCCCTTATCACTTTTTCAACATGGGAGTTATTTCCTTTCTTGCAAAACTTCGTCGTTTGATTTGAAGTCTCATCGATTGTATCCTGCTGTTCTTTGCATAAATTTTATCTTGGCAGATTTCAGTCTGAATTTATAATCAAACTTTTTACTACCATAAGTGCAGTAAAACCTCGTTAATCCAGACTAATTGGGAATAAGTTGACCGGTTTAACGAAAGTACGGGTTAACTGGAAAAAAAATAATTAAAACTCCGTTTATAGCAACAAAACACGTTTACTATGATATATTTAAAGGACATAGACCTAAATACACTATACACTACAGTAAAATGTAAAGCAATACATACAATGCAGTACAAACGTGATACACATAATTATGATGACGTGCCCGACGGACTGATTCTGCATCACTCGAAACTTTTGCTGCGGAAGTTGGTTTGAAGTAAATTTATTCATTCATAGTGTTCTGCCCAAGGGCAGGTCTTTCACTGCAAACCCAGCATTCTCCAGTCTTTCCTATTTTCTGCCTTCCTCTTTGTCTCCTCATATGATCCATATATCTTAATGTCATCTATCATCTGACAATTGAACTACATGTAAGTCTTAAAACAAGGTTCTTTAATTTTTCCAAACTCATTGTTTTTTTACCTGTCCGGATTAAGCGAAGTTCAGCTTATCGCGGTCCGGATTAACGAAGTTTTACTGTATAAAGTATAGATTATAGCATAGGAAGTAATAGATCCTAATTTGTTGGGTTTGAAAGTATTATTAATAATTAATTTCTTACACGTTTTAAAACTTCGAAATATCAGACTATTTTTAATGTATTTTTCACTTCCACATGAAACTGAACTTCTTACAAGGGAAGGGTTTCGGTTCGAACAAGAATTCGTATCCAAAATTTGTATACGGGCCCATCTTTACATTTCTGTAAAGCTCCCAAAAGCATTCGTTTGTGTAATGTGTGGTTTGTCTGTTAGAGCACTGTACAAGTTGAGGGGTGGGGAGAGCACTGCACAAGTTAAGGGGATGGAACACCTTACCCGTAAGCCTAGCCTAGCCTAGAAGCTAGTGCGAGTGGTAAAATGTCTAAAGCCCATTTAAGAACATCTTTCTCCAACGTTCTGTCTGAAAATATTGCAGCTAATCAAAAATGTAGACTGTTGTGTGAGTCGTTGAATACGCACAAGGACACAACCTTAATAAATGAATCATTCCAAGCCTAGGACATGGAATGTATGATCATTCCACTAAAAAAAAAAACTAAATATATCCAGCCCCTGGATATCTATTTCCTTAGACAATACAAAATATATGCTCGAAGGATAACAGATTGCATAAAGGACTCTTGCTGAGAATCCAGAACTTAACTTGGGAAATCGAGTGTTTATAATGAAAATGCACTCTGTTATTCGTAACTAGGTGTCTGCTCCAGTGTACCGCCCTATGCTTCAGTATTCCTGGCAGTCAACTGGTTACGTGAATTCTGAACAAGTCTCGGACTTCAAAAATGTAATTCAGGTAGCATTTCATTTTTCAGCACTGGAGTGTGGTTCAGAAGATTGTTCAGGTGTTGCTTCTGTGTATTGTGCTTATTTCTCTGCTTCATGCTGTTTTATGCATTTTATAGAGAATCCTCATGTACATTTTTAAAGAAGTGTATTGACCAATACCAACCAAACGGAGAGTTACACAAATGAATGCTTTTAGGGTCTTCATCATCATTGTGAGGTAAGTCTCTGTACAAATTGTTAACCAAAAATTCCTGTTTGAGCCGAAACCCTTCCCTTGTTAGATAGTTGAATTTGTTTATTTGATATCTTTTTGTTAAATAATATTTTGCTTCCTTTTTATTTTTATATAAAAACATTAACTCACTTCACGTTTTGAAGCTGGAATTTTAAACCATAGCCTTTTACAATTGTATTTTGTGTAATTTGCAACTTACACTCTGTAAGTTATCTTCTGAATCTGATATTATGACCTCATTAAGGGGTTAGGTACAGCTTACAGCAGTAAAATTTTGGAAATATTCAACATTTTTTCCTCAATTCCTGCATCTTGTACAATAATGAAAATTAGTATGTGTAAAACACTGTCCTTCTGCTATATGATAAACATATTTTTACGATAAAAAAAATTATTTATATTTTTTTTTTTTTTCAAAATTCAAAGTTCAGCGTGCAGTGATGAAGCGTTTCCCTCATAACTCAAAAAGTATCCAACATTTTGTGATGAAATTTTTTGTTTGCATTTATATATGTAATATCTACAGTAAAATGCAAAATCACTTCTCTACCTTTGATAGATTGTCTGATAAAAAATAAATTCATTTTAAACAATGGTCTAATATCTAACACAAAATAAAACATATTTTCTATTAAGGAATGTAGTTTAAAGAGCATGATATTGTAAACACGTGTTTCAGCAATAAAATAAAAGAGAGAGAACATGAAAAAGTTAACAAGTTTATAAGTTATGAGGGAAACGCTTCATCACTGTACAGTGAATTTTAAATTTGGAAAAAAAAAATATATATATACATTTTTTTTAATCGTAATTTTTTTTTTATATAGCAGAAGAATAGTGTTTTATACGCACCAATTTTCATTATTGTACAAAATACAATAATGGAGGAAAAAAATGTTGAATATTTCCAAAATAATTACTGCTGTAAGCTGTTGTACCTAACCCCTTTACTACAAATAGTTACACCTGAAATTTGCTTCGCTCTGGTAATTTGAAGTACTACGTTATTCAGTTCTATCCACTTGTTTAGAATATAAAATATTGAATGATGTTGACGAAAGCGAACAATCCTTTCGTATCTTCCTGTTCATATGTTCCTTTTACGATAGTTACGTATTAATTTCTATTGTCATTTTGCTTTCTGTGTCCATATACACTGCAGCTTGTAACAATTTTTCTGGAATGTTTCTTGATCGTAGGATTTCAAACAGCATTAGCCTAAATTTTTAAAATAAGTTACAGATGGAGCTTATATAAAAAAATTCAATACACTAACGTTTTACTCTCATTTGTAAGAACCGAACGAAGCTTTCCTTCTGAAGCTCTGTTTTCATTTTTTTTATAGACAAAGAAACACGTCGACTAACGGTTTTTCTCTCCTCAATCCCGATGTATCCGTGTTCCCAAGTTATTGTCTTGACAGTGGGAACTCCAAAATCACAGGTACTGGGAGATCTGGTTTCTGGGGAGGCGCCGCACGGAAACTCGAGGTCCGTGTCTTGCCGGCTCTTGAGCACAATTAAGGAGCGAGTTCTCGTTCGAGACCGACGACAGTCCAGACTCTCAGGGTGCTATTCATAGACATTTCGCAGCACGCGCTACGAGCGTACTAAGCTAGCCCCGGCTATCCACTGGTTACTAGTACAGAATTCAAATCATATCCTATTGCTAACACTGGTTTATGAATACGAAAAACGCTGATAATCCACCGAAAGCCCGCGCTAAAAATGTCTATGAATACGGCCCTCAAAGACTATGACCCGACTACCACGGAAGTCAGTTATGCAATAGCTATGAGTGGTTATTTTTCGCAAGATATATAAAATAAGATATGACTGTAAAGGCTTGTACTTTTGTATTTTCATTTTTTACGACTTTTATATCCCTTTTAAAATTAATTTTGAACATGCTATAAAGTATGACTTGCACTGAAATTACGAAATGTATACTAAAATACGATATGAACGCGAAATCAATAGTTTTTCAAATGTAATTTGTCTTATAAAGTTAAATTTGTATTTATATTATATTCTTTTCTTTCTACTGAAAAAACTATAGGCTACCGAGGAAATTGTTCAACCTTGCAGGGTACAGGTGATAGGAACTGGACAAATATTGCACCCCCCCCAAGAGTTCTTTTTTTTTAGTTGGTTATTTAACGACGTTGTATCAACTACTAGGTTATTTAGCGTCGATGAGATTGGTGATAGCGAGATGGTATTTGGCGAGATGAGCCCGAGGATTCGCCATAGATTACCTGACATTCGCCTTACGGTTGGGAAAACCTCGGAAAAAACCCAACCACGTAATCAGCTCAAGCGGGGATCGAACCTGCGGCCGAGCGCAACTTCTGACCGGCAGGCAAGCGCCTTAACCGACTGAGCCACGCCGCTGGCCCAAGAGTTCTGTAAACATTATTTTTAACCCTACCGGTACCACTGCTGGCCAGATGTTATCAGTTGTTTTGAAAGGTTTATGTGAGAGCGAAACATAGATAGGCCTACCATTTTCGCAGGATGTTAACATATTTATATAATTTTGTTGAAGGATATGAATAGTTTCATACTCAAATTGTTCAGCATATTTACGACAATAAAGATGTGAACTTCGTGCAAATGTTGACGTTTTTAAATTTTTTTAAGGGGTTAAGCACAGCTTACAGCAGTAAAATTTTGGAAATATTCGACATTTTTTTCCTCCATTACTTTATCTTGTACAACAATGAAAATTAGTATGTGTGAAACACTGTCCTTATGCTATATGAAACAAATATTTTCACTATTTAAAAATAATTATTTATAATTTTTTTTTTCAAAATTCAAAGTGGTGGGAGTCCACTGTGCAGCGATGAAGCGTTTCCCTCATAACTCAAAAACTATCCAACATTCTGTGACGAAATTATTTGTGTGTATTTATGCATGTCATATCTATAATATGATGCAATATCACATCTCTAACTTTAATAGATTCATTTTAAAATGGTCAAATATCAGTATTTTCTTCTAACACAAAATTAAAACAAAAATATTACTTATTAAGGAATGTAGTTGAAAAAGTATGATATTGTAAACATGAGTTTCAGCAATAAAATAAAGGAGAGGGAACATGAAAAAGTTAAAAAGTTTATGAGTTATGAGAGAAACGTTTCATCACTGCACAATGAACTGCCACTACTTTTAATTTTGAAATATATACAGGGTGTTTCAAAAATACGGGGCATAATTTCAGGTATGTATTTCCCAAATGTAGACAATCAAAACAGTTCATTACAACATGTATCCGGAAATGCTTCATTTCCGAGTTATGGTCTTCACAACATTGAAATTCACCGGAACGTTTTCCTTTCCGCAGGTCGTTGTCATTACAGATGATGTTCAAAACGTCCACCTCCTGCTTGAATACAGACCTCACATCGATGTCTCATTGACATCCTCATTGACAGCCTCCAGAATCTCCTCCTATACTTCTGGAGTTGTAGATCTTGGTCGTCCCCTTCCCAAACCAGGAGAGTTAAATTTTCCATACTCGCACAGACGGTAATGGAGACTTACAAATATCTTCCGATCTGGACATTGTCGCTGTGGGTACCTCTCCTGGTACAAACGACGAGCCAGCGCAGCATTGCAGTCCGCCTTACCATACATGAAGTGTATCTCTGCCAGCTTTTGATTTGAATACATGTCGCACAGTCTAACGCCTACACAACACTGAATGTAACCTTCGCCTCGGAATGAACTGTCAGAATGCTCTCTTAATGTCTCCTTTGACGGCAACGATCTGAGGAAAGAAAAACGTTCCGGTGAATTTCAATGTTGTGAAGGCCATAACTCGGAAATAAAGCATTTCCGGACACATGTTGTAATGAACTATTTTGATTTTCTACATGTGGGAAATACATACCTGAAATTATGCCCCGTATTTTTTAAACACTCTGTATATATATATATATATATATATATATATATATATATATATATATATATATATATATTTCAGATTATTTTAGGTTGGAAGTTATGAAGTTTATAATTACAAATTATTATTTTTTATATTATTCATTTATTATTTTCTTGTCCTAAGTTCGTGGACGATTGAAGCACATTTTTGGTTACCACCCGGCTGTACATGTTTGTCATTCTGGTTTACTGACATCAAGAGCTGCGCTACTACTTTTCATTCGGTAGAGATATAGTCCAAGTTCACACAACTTAACATTTTTATATCAACTACCTAGCTCTGGTAATCTGTAGGCTTGATTATTTGCTAACAGCAAACTATGAAGGAAATAATTCTGATCAATAGCTATTTCCATGATGCAATATTGGCGTTACCAGTTCCTTAAACATACATCTATATAAATTTTGAAAAGTAGTGTTGATGAACAACATTCTTGAAGAATGTCCTTTGGAAGTATAGAATTTCTTAGATAAAAATGGACACATTTCGACTTGGATACTTATTAAGGGGAGAGGATGGTATTTTTTGGTGAAAAATGAGTAAATTTTCAAAATAAAATCTTTAAAATACTCTGTGATATGTGTGGAAAGCAAAGCATAATATTTTGTGGGTACTTGTGCCCTTATCAGATGTTGAGACGCCATTTTTAAACTTCCTGCGTTATGGATTTTTAAATCACTCTCCAACTTTTATTGTTGTTTCCGGCAAATTGAATTTTCAAAAAAAAAATTTTTTTCTTTAAAATACTCTTTGATATGTGTTGAATGCATTGCATAATATTTTGTGGGTATTTTTGCCATTATCGGATGTTGAGACGCCATTTTTTAACTTCCTGCGCTATGGATTTTTAAATCACACGCCCACTTTTATCGTTTAAGGTAACTTCATTTTTTTGCTACATTGCCAGACAAAAATGGATATAACTTCTGAACTATTAAAGATACATGTATCAAATTTAGAATACACATTCTTTAGACTATTAGGAAACTTTTCTCTGTAACAGAATTTTGTTAATTGATTTCATTTTAAAACTACGTCCGTTTGTTTGCAAGAAAGGAAATCAGAAAAGTGTTATTAAATTGTAATTGTTTATTTTACAAACATAGGGACAATTATCAAAATTCTGTTACAGACAGTTTGTAGAGCATGCTTTTGCAAGTACATTGCAAAAACTGGATGAATCTACCTTTAAAAATGGTTTAGATATATCGGTTTTAGTAAAATCCTGCATTGGGTATATTTCTTCAAATCTGGGCCCCCAAAATATATATTTTTTTTCAAAATATTTATTTTTGGTTGAGTTGCTACCGCTATGAGCTCTCTACATACAAAAAAAAATAATATTTTACACCAAATAGGAAAAAAGTTAAAAAAAAATACCATCCTCTCCCCTTAAAACTTACAAAACCGAAGAAAAAAACTCGAGGTGCTTAAGCCTATATTCTTTGTATTCTGTGCAGTATACAATTTTAGTCATTTACATCGCAAGCTAGGTATAGAGCGTAGAAGCTCGTTAGGAAATCTTCGCTAAGGTTTTAAAACAAAGACAAGACATAATAACCATTTCACAACCCAGAATGGAAGCAAATATGGGACCTTGTATTGAATATTAGTAAGATAGGCATTCAACTTTAATACGTTTCCCATAATAAGCTTCTGAAAAGGGATCAGGTACAAGACCTCATTTAAGCAGACTCGGGGATGTGTGTAACAGACACAATACCCTGAACGATGTTCAACCCCCCACAACCCCCAGTTAATGTTGCAATTTGCCTGGATGTAACGACTTCGCTACGACCAATATCCCAAGCCTGAGCGAATAAAGAGAGCGTTGTTGCCAAGTTGTCTCTTCATATAACAATTCTCCGCGTTGGGCCATAACTATACACGGCATTGCAAAGGCAGTTAATATGGTGCTTGGTTGTTCTGATTGGAGGAGAGGCTGTTGTGAGGCGAATACTGGGAGTTATGTGGCTAACACAGTGTTGGATATTACCTATTAGTCTTGTGTTCACGCTCTTGTCAGGGCACTATCTTCGCAAAATGTTTCTCCCCTTCCACCAATACCAGGGTCAGTTAACACATTTACTGTCTGCGAAAACAGCATTGCTTACGATTTAACTAACCAGTAGTTACCAAGTCATTTTCTATAAGATTTCATAACCACAATGAGGGATAAGGAAAACCTTTTTCGAATACACATCATACTCTATTTCTGCCCAAATTTGTAGGTAATGTTATTAACCAGTAATAAAGAGTTTTCTGAAAAGAAATAAATATTCAACCAAATAGGAATGTTTTGTCCAGTTGAGAACGCCTATAATAAAATAAAAGTTTATAAATCTAATTGAAGCTTAAAATAAAAAAAAAGAACCATAGTCAGAAAAATGAAAATTTAAGATATTAAGCATGTGGTGAGCGTATTGCAGCGGCCATGTACTGAATTAATTGTTACTTACTTACTTACTTACCTACTTACTTACTTACTGGCTTTTAAGGAACCCAGAGGTTCATTGCCACCCTCACATAAGCCCGCCATTGGCCCCTATCCTGAGCAAGATTAATCCATTCTCTATCATCATATCCCACCTCCCTCAAATCCATTTTAATATTATCCTCCCATCTACGTCTCGGCCTCCCTAAAGATCTTTTTCCCTCCGGCCTCCCAACTAACACTCTATATGCATTTCTGGATTCGCCCAATGCGTGCTACATGCCCTGCCCATCTCAAACGTCTGGATTTAATGTTCCTAATTATGTCAGGTGAAGAATACAATGCGTGCAGTTCTGCGTTGTGTAACTTTCTCCATTCTCCTGTAACTTCATCCCTCTTAGCCTCAAATATTTTCCTAAGCACCTTATTCTCAAACACCCTTAACCTATGTCCCTCTCTCAAAGTGAGAGTCCAAGTTTCACAACCATAAAGAACAACCGGTAATATAACTGTTTTATAAATTCTAACTTTCACATTTTTCGACAGCAGACTGGATGATACAAGTTTCTCAACCGAATAATAACAAGCATTTCCCATATTTATTCTGTGTTTAATTTCTTCCCGAGTATCATTTATATTTGTTACTGTTGCTCCCAGATATTTGAATTTCTCTACTTCTTCAAAAGAAAAATTTCCAATTTTTATATTTCCATTTCGTACAATATTCTCGTCAAGAGACATAATCATATACTTTGTCTTTTCGGGATTTACTTCCAAACCTATCGCTTTACTTGCTTCAAGTTAAATTTCCGTGTTTTCCCTAATCGTTTGTGGATTTTCACCTAACATATTCACGTCATCTGCATAGACAAGCAGCTGATGTAACCCGTTCAATTCCAAACCCTCTCTGTTATCTTGGACTTTTCTAATGGCATACTCTAGAGCAAAGTTAAAAAGTAAAGGAGATAGTGCATCTCCTTGCTTCAGCCCACAGTGAATTGGAAAACCATCTGACAGAAACTGACCTATACGAACTCTGCTGTACGTTTCACTGAGACACATTTTAATTAATCGAACTAGTTTCTTGTGAATACCAAATTCCATAAGAATATCATATAAAACTTCCCTCTTAACCGAGTCATATGCCTTTTTGAAATCTATGAATAACTGATGCACTGTACCCTTATACTCCCATTTTTTCTCCATTATCTGTCGAATACAAAATATCTGGTCAATAGTTGACCTGTTACGCCTAAAACCACACTGATGATCCCCGATAATTTTATCTACATATGGAGTTAACCTTCTCAAAAGAATATTGGACAAAATTTTGTACGTCAACAAAAGTGATATTCCTCGAAAGTTACTACAGTTAGTCTTGTCCCCCTTCTTAAAGATAGGTACGATTATGGACTCCTTCCATTGATCTGGTACAATTTCCTTTTCCCAAATAGCAAGTACAAGCTTATAAATTTCGTTAGATAATGCGCTTCCACCCTCTTGTATTAATTCTGCTGGAATTTGATCGATACCTGGAGACTTGTACTTTTTCAGATTTTCTATCGCAATTTCGACTTCAGAAAGTGTGGGTTCGGGTATAAATGGCTCAGCAGTTTGTATTTCAATTTCGTCCCGATCATTCCTATTTGGCCTATGTATATTTAGTAGTTGTCCAAAATAGTTTTTCCATCTGTTCAGGATTGAATGAGCGTCTGCAAGCAAGTCACCATTCTCATCCTTGATCACGTTTACCCTTGCCTGATATCCATTCTTGAATTCCTTTATGCCTTTATATAAATCTCTAATATTTTTATTTTTACTATTTGTTTCTACCACATTCAGTTTTTCCTTCAAGTAATCTCTCTTTTTATTCCTAAGCGTACGATTTGCCTCCCGTCTTTTATTGAAATAATTATCTCTATTCGCCTCAACTGGATCCTGTAAGAACTTCAATTTTGCCTGTTTCCTTCTTTCTACTGCCATGCAACAATCTTCATCAAACCACGGTTTCTTTTTCTTAGTTTCATAATAACCTATGCTCTGCTCAGCTGCAATTTTGATATTATCTCGGATATTTTCCCACATGCTATTAACATCTAACTCTTCCTCAACTTCGTCGGAACTTGCTAATACGGCAAACCTATTTGAAATTTCGACCTGATAATATTGCTTAGTTTCCTCGTCCTTTAATTTCTGAATATTGAATCTTCTAATATTAACTCGTTGCTCTACTCGCTTCGCTACTCATAGTCTTTCTCTTAGTTCTCCAATTACCAAATAATGGTCCGAATTACAGTCTGCCCCCTGAAGGTTCGAATGTCTACTATACTAGTATGTCTGGCCTATACCTATATATTGGCAATGAAACTTTTCACACATTGTTTTTTATTGGTTGAACTATCCGTGTAGAAAAGTGTTTCATTGGAAATATTGTTTGTATTTCATACAAAGAACCTCCTGTTAAAATTTGTGCACTCAAACCCCTAACATCCTGTATAACCACTTGTTACGTCATGTAAAGATAAATTGATATAATTATGTTGGCGCGAAAAAAGTGTCCAACGTACCTCCTCATGCTCGGAACCTAGATTCCCCAGTAATTCTGTTTTCCTTCTATGAACTTGCATAACCAAAGAAAATAAAAACAGAACTGAGTTCCTATATTATGTTACAGGCATTACATTATCACTCCCGTTTCCTCAGTTACGGTCCCTCTGAAGTGTTTAAAGTTTTATTACATAGATCATTACAAATGCGTGATAGGAGTCAGGGATAAATTTACAGATAAGTAAAACTTTTTCTCTACCTTTCTTACCAGTGGATGTGGGATTATATTCCAAGCCGGTGTTGGGGGAGGGGGGGAATAGAAATTAATCACGGTATACATGTGTTTTAATGCGGGGAGCGGGCCAACAAAGCTACTTTGTGTTTGGATAGATGCTTGCGGCGAGATATGGGCTTGCGTTCCTTGGAACCAGAAGCGAGACAGATGAAAACAATCGCCTTCCTAGATACCGTTATGATAGTGTTGCGGTCCAAAGCATACACGCCAAACAATGAGTCTCGTATCGTATGTTTCTCATATTGCTAATTAATTCGGAAGCAAGACAATCTAATAACAGATATTTAAGATGCTACTTGCTTACTGTTTTTTTTTTTTTTTTTATTCTTTGTTTGTTCTTGGATTTGGTTATTGTTTTTGGTAAAGAGCTTTTGGAGGCATTTCCTTGCAATGCTAATGAATTCTCGTCATGTATTATATTTCCATTCTTTCTTTTAAATGCAAGTTTTGTTAATTTAAAGTAGCTGTTTTACACTCTGGTAACACAGAACTCTATACGCTTATCCTTCTTACCTTTCTCCCAGTTAGTCTTATTCTCTTTTCTTTATTTCTGTATTTCCTTTCCCATATTCATAGCCATCTTTATATTATTCTTCATCTTATATAGATTCAGTTGCTAGAAATTGGAACTCGCTACCGAGTGATGTAAGGGGTTGTTGGACAATAACTTCATTTAGGTCAAAATTACATAAATTCTTACTTAACAGATTAACTGCTGATTAATATTTATTACATATAATGAAACTAACGTCTGTCCATTCTTATTATCATCATTAATTTCTCTAAATAGATTTACAAAACCTCTAACGACAATTACATTAATATTCTCATCATAGAAATATATTTTAGATTTATATATATATATTTTTTTTCTCCCTGTAACATAGTTCTAGTAAGCTTATATGAAATTAATTTTCACCATTTTACTAGCTATCTCAAATATTAAATTAATTATAATTGATTGAATTAAATTAGCTCATAAATTAAGTTACTACTTTACCTTATAGGTTTATCTAAATTTAAATAAATATGTAGTCTACTAGTCGTTAAAACTTAACTGAAGAATATTGCTGGAGAACCTTTTAAGTGTAGTGTAAATATTCGTAATTTAAATATGTATTGTATTGATTAAGGCTGGTTGAATGGAAGAGAAGATCTTTTGGCCTTAACTCTGCCAGCGAAAATAAAACATTATTATTATTATTATTATTATTATTATTATTATATTCATATTCATCATTCCAATTTAATAATTTCCTATATTCCCTTTATTTTTTATTTTTATATATATTTATTTAGCTATCTATTTATTTATTTATCTACTTATTTATTTATTCATTTACTTATACAGTATACTTTATATTTATATTTCATATTTATACAGTAGGAACTTCGGTCCAAGGCTGAAACATGATAATAGATAAATTCCCAAACATACAATTTGCTAATGCTCCTTATTTAAAAAAATCTATTTAAAAATTGCTATTAACAGAGAAAACTTAAAGTTCAATTATTGTGATATGTGTTTTTTCTTTTTCTTCTTTTCTTTTATTACTTTTTATTCTGTTATTCAATAAAATGTCTTAACATTAACTTATGTGGAATGCCCCCGAGCACGAGTATGTAACTTACTCTTTCTGGGGGCGCTAGAGAGTTCTGATATTAAAAAATCAATATGTATCTTTGTTCTGGCAATAAAGTATTATTATTATTATTATTATTATTATTATTATTATTATTATTATTATTATTATTATTATTATTATTATTATTAACATTTTATTTCTCTTCTTCGACGTCATCTTCCCTAAATCTTATTGTCTGTTGAGTATCTCATTGTTTGGTATTAATATATTAATTTATTACGTATTTCCCGTTTAATTAATATTTTTCTGTTCTAAATGCATTATTATTTAGCCTCCCTATCTATCCTCTTTCTGCTAATTAGACTGTCTCCTTTCCTTCATCTCTTTCCTATTGCATACTGCATATACCTTTCATGTATTATTATTATTATTATTATTATTATTATTATTACCATTATTATTATTACTGACGTTTTATATTGCAAATCAAAGTACATTTAGTACAAATGAGAACATTCATAATTTTTTATAGAAGACAAAAATCAGGTCTCCACCTACCCTCTGTTATTCTCAGTTGTTACATAAAAGGAGAATAAATATGAGAAATGCCTGTTATTATTCCGTTGAGAAGATTTTATCATCTAGTCTGCTGTCAAAAAATCTGAAAGTTAGAATTTATAAAACAGTTATATTACCGGTTGTTCTGTATGGTTGTGAAACTTGGACTCTCACTTTGAGAGAGGAACATAGGTTAAGGGTGTTTGAGAATACGGTGCTTAGGAAAATATTTGGGGCTAAGAGGGATGAAGTTACAGGAGAATGGAGAAAGTTACACAACACAGAATTGCACGCATTGTATTCTTCACCTGACATAATTAGGAACATTAAATCCAAACGTTTGAGATGGACAGGGCATGTAGCACGTATGGGCGAATCCAGAAATGCATATAGAGTGTTAGTTGGGAGGCCGGAGGGAAAAAGACCTTTAGGGAGGCCGAGACGTAGATGGGAAGATAATATTAAAATGGATTTGAAGGAGATGGGATATGATGATAGAGGCTGGATTAATCTTGCTCAGGATAGGGACTAATGGTGGGCTTATGCGAGGGCGGCAATGAACCTCCGGTTCCTTAAAAGCCAGTAAGTAAGTAAGTTATATAAAAGGAGTCCACAAGTACTACGACAAGTATCCTGCCATTGGTGAGATTGACATCCGTCCCAGCGTCACTGCAGAATAGCACAAAAAGGTAAATATCCTGCGCGACGCAACGAACAAACATTTTCAATGTGTTTTGACGAAGTGTCCGATTTGACAAAGATTCTAACCACTATATCTCCGTAACCAAAGGCAGTAGAATATTGATTTCCCTACTTAAATTAATCATATTAAGTCCTTCATCGTGTAGCGTTGTTTTTCGGAGGCATTTTTCGAACATCCTGTATATGTATTACATCCACCTGTAAAACCCCTTCAGGAATTATGCTTCTAGCCAAGTTTCCAAGCTAAGAAGCTGGCCCGTGATTAGAAGTTAGCACACCAAAACACGTCGTTGTATGTATATGAATATGTATGACGTCTGTGCATAATGAGGAAGAAGAAAGTTGGAAATGAAATTAGCTCCGAAGTGGACTGGAGGCTTCGGTCGGTCGGCGGAGGGATGTAATGGTTCGTGTTACAATTATATGTAAATAACGCTGGAGAACAATTAAAACAGAATCACCATAATCACCGCGTCGAAAAAGCTTGTTGCTCTACTTGTAAGCAGGTGAGGAACATCTTGCACACGGAACACATGTTCGTGTCCGGACTGCTCCATTCACGAAAACTCCAACGCTGTAAGAAATGACCAAAGTCTCTTATTGAGCCCTGGTCATCACGTGATTAGGTACTTGTTTATGTTCGCTACATCTATCTAATTATGAGATTTAATTACTTACTTGTGTACTATTTTATTTATTTTAACATGCTTGTTTATTTCTTTATTTGTTATTCGTTTCTTATTTATTTATAGATTTATTTTACTTACGTATTTGATTATTTGGTTTTTTCTTGCTCGACTGTTTGTTTCCTTCTTTATTTATTTGTGTATATATTTATTTATTTCTTCATATATTTATTTCCTTATTTATTTGTCTATTTATCGGTTTACCTATTAATCTAGTTATTTATGTAATTTTATTTGTTAGTCATTTATTTAATTGTTTATTTTATTTTTGTGTTAATTTACGTATTTATTTCTTCGTTTGCTTGCTTGTTTGAATATTTGCTTGTGTATTTTTGTGCTTATTTATTTATCTGCTTATGTGTGTAAGTATTTATGTATTTACGTATTAATGTATTTATTTATTTGTTTGTTTATCTATTTATGAATTCATCTCTTCATTAATTCATGTATTTAATCGTTTATGTATTTATATATTTATTTATTTTTTGTATTTCTTTGTTTGCCTACTTGCTTGTTAGCTTGCTTCTTTTACTGTTTGTTTATTTGTGTATTTATCTATCTTTTTGTTTATTTATCTATTTATGATTCATCTCTTCATTAATTCATTTATTTATCCGTTTATGTATTTGTATATGTATTTATTTATTTTATGTATTTCTTTGTTTGCCTGCTTGTTAACTTGCTTCTTTTACAGTTTATTTATTTATGTATTTATTTATTTATTCATGTATTTATTCACATATTTATTTGTCAATTTATCGTTTTACCTATTAATAAGCCACCGGCGTGGCTCAGTCGCTTAAGGCGCGTGCCTGCCGGTCTGAAGTTGCGTTCGGACGCGGGTTCGATCCCCGCTTGGTCTGATTACCTGGTTGGGTTTTTCCGAGATTTTCCCTAACCGTAATGTGAATGCAAGGTAATCTATGGCGATTCCTCGGCCTCATTTCGACAAATATCATCTCGCTATCACCAATCTCATCGACGCTAAATAACCTAGTAGTTGATACAGTGTCGTTAAATAATCAACTAAAAAACCTATTAATCTATTTATTTTTGTAATTTTATTTATTAGCTCTTTTATTTAATTGTTTATTTTATTTGTGTATTAATTTACGGATTTGTTTGTTCGTTTGCTTGCTTGTTTGACTATTTATTTATTTATTTATTTATTTATTTATTTATTTATTCATGTACTTACGTATTTATGTATTTACGTATTCATATATTTTTTTTTATTTATCTATTTATGAATTCATCTCTTTGTTAATTCATGTATTTATCCGCTTATCTATTTATATATTTATTTATTTTATGTATATCTTTGTTTGCCTACTTGCTTAGTAGCTTGCTTCTTTTACTGTTTGTTTGATTACTTGTGTGTGAATGTGTGTGTGTATATATATTTATATAGTCTATTTAAATATTTATGTATTTACATATTAATGTACTTATCTTACTGTAGTTATCAGTTTATCAATCAATTCAAAAATTTTCCAATTCAAAAATTATTCCATTCATCAGCTCATCAATCCATCCAACCATTCATTCGTCTTTATTTATTTATTTATTTATTTATTTATTTATTATTTCGGAGTTAAGGCCATCAGATCTTCTCTTTCAATCAGCCAGAAGCAAACGAATACAGTACTATGCAATTTATGAAATTAATTGAAGTACTTAAGACATGCAACAGTTAAGATAAGATTCGACGCTCCGTGGAAGACACAAATATGGGTATCGAATTCAGCTTAAGGCACTGCTGTCTGTTGCCAGAGTGATGTCTTGAGGGTCATCTAACCGTAACCCTTACACTATGTTGTGAGGACTCCACAGAATTTGGCTCCTTCATGTTTATTATTGGTTTATTTTACGACGCTTTATCAGCTAAGGTGGTTATCTAGCGTCTGAGTGAAATGAATATGTGTATATTGTGGTGTAATAGAGATTGTATCAATAACAATTGATTCCAGGATCTTCACGTTTCCATGGAATCATACTAATTGTTTATTAAACAATTTCAGTCCTTTTGTTGCCATGACGATTGTCTCATTTAGCACACACAAATTTCGACACAAATGTAAATAAAGAGCGGGGAAACCCTGAACCAAATCTTAAGTCCCTACTTTGCCACGGAGGAATTTTCAGTTGGGAATAATTCTTTGGACATAGTGGTGTGAATTTCTTTGGTGGTGTCACCGTGGACACATGAGAACTTTTGCTTGTTTGCGAGGTTTACAACCTTACAACAAGACTCAGGTCGTTGACTATGGAGTTTCGAGTTCCAGGCATTCAGGAGACACGCGAAAACACGTTGCATGCCAATTAAAGAATTAACCAATTACTGAAAACCACCAGCAGACGGTATAATAACTTAAGTATCGCTAATGCTGTAATTTGAAGGCGCTCCCAAGTCGGGGGCCGTATCTCACGTCACAATCTCACAGGTGTATCTCACATATGATTGACATGAGATGCGATAACAGCACAAAGTATACACCATGTAAGAAAGAAACCTGCGTCAAATATTTCCATCAGAACGATTTCAGTAAAAAAAAAATTCGTGAAGAGTGGCTGAAATTGTTATGCATGGGGAGCTGGTGAAGGAAATGGATGCTATTATTTTGGGTCACAGAATCATATCTTCTCATCTGTTCCGTTTTAAAATCGAAGAAATTTAGCGTTTTCATCGTTGAGCGATAATTAGTCAACTCGACATTTAAAAGACTTAATAAAAGTAACTGAATCTCTGCTACATCGAAGGTAAGAATAGATAAATTAAATTGTCATTTTCCTTTTCCCGTTTTTCTAAGGCTGAGGAGGAAAATTACGTATTGTACCATGAAGAAAATTTATGCATCTTGATTACACAACTTTTAACACTGTATCACTTCGGAATATGTCTGGTATACATAACAAATAGGCTACAATCAAATACATAACACAAGAAAACGAATACAACCCTAACATAATAGACAACATGACACGTAAGACAAAACATAATCACAAAAAACATAAGAATACAGCACAAACACAAGAACACAAAAAAAATACATCACACTAACATACGAAAACAAAAACACACACAAAATTCCAACCTCATTCAAGAAATTAAATTAAAACATCGCATACAGAACAAATAAGACTCTACAAAAACATCTCAACACACAAACAACACAAACAAACAAATACAACCACACAGGCGTACACAAACTCAAATGTAACACCTGCAACAACTTCTACATAGGACAGACAGGCAGATCATTTCAAACACGTTACAAAGAACACATCACAGCCATAAAAAAATTACAAAACACCTCCACATATGCAGAACACATCACAAATGCTAACCACACCCACAGAGACATCAACACAGACATGGAAATACTACACATCCAACCAAAAAGCCAGAAACTCAACACACTAGAACAATATGAAATATACAGACACACAAAAACACACCCCAACGAAATTCTCAACACATAACTCAACTTCAAAACACACACACACACTCTTTGACTCTACACTATACCACAGAAACACACCCTCACAGGAAACAGAACAAGTGGCGCCAAGAGCAACAACGACCAGTTCTGAAGATGACCCATAAATAGGTCGAAACATGTAAACGAGGTACGTTAAAATTTAACACAGGAAACTCTTACCATAGATATTCCGAAGAAAATTTATTTCGAGATTGTTACGAAAATACACGTTTTCAGCATCCCTGATACAGATAAATTGGTTATGTCAGGTTGTAGCGTCTATTGCGATTTCTTTTAAACCAGGTAACCTTCTTTGCGGAAAACATTGACGGTACATCTTCTTGCCTCACTTGAATTGCGATGACTTTCTCCATAAATTAATAACATATATTCCTAAACTATGAATGACATTGCAAGTTGTTTATCGAATACCCTGTACTGAACTGTCATTCGCTGGGCAGTAAACCTATGGACAGGGAGATTGAACTCAGCTGACTCGTACTTACGTCTGTGCAGAGTACTGCCTGCTGAACACGTTTCCATGTCTCTCACGCCAGAATATTAACAAATTTAAGCATGCATTATTATTTAATTTCACGAAAACGTAATAGAACACACAAATATGTATTTAAACTAATATTAACTCTTTACTAGATATACCTACTGATGTAATTGTTTTCGTAATTTTACTAACGATATAGGTAAGCAGTACAACGCAAATAAAATAAGAGACGAAATATTTTTTTCTGGGAAAACTATCAAGTTTTGATCCTATGTTGTATGGACATTTTTTTGATCCGATGACTGTGAAAAGGACGGCACTTATGGCCGTATTCATAGACGAGACTTTAGATGAAGACTTTCCAAAGTCGACTTTCATAGTAAAGTTTAACTTTGTTAAAAGTCCTATTCATAGACAATACTTCTGAGACTTTGACTTTGACTTTGGTGAGTCGAGATTTGACGTTCGTGTTCTAATGTTAGCAATCAAAATCACTGCTTTCTAAACGAATTAAATTAATAGACAGTTGAAATAGAGTAGGCATTGCCACAATCTAAGCCATCTTTTGAGTCACAAATCCATGAAACAATTGAACATCGATACATGCTAAGCGATTGTTAGCCGTTCTTACAGTTTTACATAAGAATAATAATTATTATTCAAGGGCTTAGTGTGAAATTAACGTAAGTACAAACACTGACATTTTTAGATAGTTACACCAATCGATAATAATTTGTTCTTCTACTTGGTCACAAGACATTGTAACTCAGTTCCGAACAGTCTTGTACAGGGACATTATTTTATTTTTACTAACATTTTTAATATTAACCAGGCTATACCTTAATGACTCAGACCCGGAAACACCGTTTGCTACCTCCTTCCACGACTGGAGTTCGATGATACTGACGTAAAATACAAACAAATCACTTTACTAGATATAGGAGGGAAGAAAAGTAGTTCATCCATTTAGGCCTACGTAAAGTAGGAAATAGGCTATCGCGATTTTGAATGTGATAATTTTCATTAGGTTTTGTTTAATCAAAATACAGTACAGTATTAACAATAAGTGTTTTTACTCACGAACTGAGTTATCCATGCGAACATATTCATTATGCAGTGTATATTATACTGTCTACAGCACATTAGCGTACAATACAGAGAATGAAGTTAAATTGAAAAATAATCATAATATGGATATTTAAACACATTTTTGAAAATGGTGGCCGTTCATTTCGATACAGGCTTCAGTTCTTTTGTGCATATTATCGCACTATAGACTATTGTACTTAATTCCAATTACCAGTTTCGTCCTTCGTACTAGTAACTCATGTTGAAATAATTCTGTACCTACTCTATGAAAGAGTACCTTACGTATTGTAAATTCAGTCTTCACTTCTGCCCGACCCGCACAGATAAAATTACTCAGACATGCTATCTACTGTCCGTCCAAGTGGTTATGTCGCAGGATCGTAGAAAGGGCGGAAATCACGTGGTAGTTAATTACTTAACGAGGCCCTTTTATTTAAGTTATTTTAAACAGTTGCATAATATTACGTAGACGTCCAATTAATTCCTAACAGAAATTAATGTTTTCAGAAAAGCGCTAAGAAAGTCCAGCCACTAGTCTTTACAGTGGAGCGAGCAGAAGCAGGTGGGGGAATTCGGGATGCGACGTAGGCAAACGGACGACAGTACCTGTGCGAAAATATGATTCAATATTGAAAGTTTTTGTCACTGGGAAACGCGAACTTATTTCTGAAACGTACTATAATCACTAACTCAGTAATGCGGCCTTGTTTCTGTGTGCAGGACAGTTGGAACTTCGTTACTAGAAGGGGTGGGAGTGAAGTACATTCAAAAACTCAGTACAATAAAAGTTGAAGTAAAAATAAAATGATGTCCCTGTATATACCATAGTTCATAACTACAAAACATGATGGTATAGTTCATCTGAAATAGTATTGCCTGTTAAGAATTTTCTTGTGAATGAAACATCGATTGTAGTTACGTTAGTTTTACATGAAGCCCTCAAAATGTTTCATTATAAAATAATTTTATTCTGAATATATGGAAGATAAGAATATGCAACTAATGACAAAGTATGAGAGAGACATTATTATTCTGCTGACAGTTGGTAGAGTTATTCCCTGCATGTCTGTAGAAACTACTTAAAATTATTTGAAATCAATATGCAGACGACCCAAGGATTATAAATTAACTGCATATCCAACTGTAGCTTATTACCTATCCCCCATAGAATTAAATGAGCCGTTCACAGCAAAAGTACTGTAAGTCAAAAATTGGGTAATGAAGTTTAAAGTAAATATTTTTTAAAATGCAACGCAAAGTAGCAATTAATATGTCCTTCTTGCTATCCACTGACTACTAATAGTTCAAATAAAATGAATATTAATTGCTACTTTGCGCTGTATTTTACAGAATGTTTACTTTAATCCTCATTACTAATTTTTAAATAAAAATAATAAACCAAAAAAGTCCTTAAACATAAATACTACCTATAGAATAAATCTACATTCAAAGATTCTAAATCCATTGCACTTATCTGCCAAAATAGTAAAAATTAATAATAATCATAAACAAAAAATTATTCCAAATATCTGATCCTCACTTACACCACTTCTGCACTGAACGGCTCAAATAGTCAAAAATCAATATTAAGCTATCAATCCTTACGTATAACGTAAGATCGTGATGAAATAAGTTGCATTATTGGTGGAACAGATAATCCTCTTTGATTATTATTTACGAATGAATGTTGAAACATGACGAGGATATCTAATACTGACTGTTTATCAAATCTATAGCTTGATTTGAATTTCATCATCATCATCATCATCATCATCATCATCATCATCATCTTCGTCTCGGCATAAGTCTTGTGGCTCGTTCCGTCTTCAAGAAAACTGATCCGACCATCTCATCCGTGGCCTGCCGACATTTCTTCTACCTACAGGTTTATATTTAGGCCTATTTATTATTTGTGGTATACGATCTTCATCCATTCTTTGTATATGATCTTGCCATCTTTGTCTGTATTCAATGATTGTTTCATTTAGACTCTGAATTTCTAATTCTTTTCTAATATCTTCATTTCTCTTTTTGTCAATGAGTTTATAACCTGCCACCTGTCTAAAAAATTTCATCTCAGCAGCCTCTATTTTCTTCAGTTGTGAGACAGTCAAGACCCAACTTTCACACCCATAAAGCAAGGTTGGGATCGCCATTACTTTGTAAAGTTTTAACAGTGTTGCTCTCTTACAATTTTTAAAAGTAATTGAATTTATAATCTATAATAATACGCTAAGGAACATGATCAGCTTTAATAATACACTCCATGTTATCAATATTCTCGGAAAAATTCAACAATTTTCCAAATATCAGCCATTTTCCTTATGTCCTCAAACGAAAGTCAAAGTCAAAGCCTAGATTTTCGGCGACTTCGAAGTAAAGTTACGATTGAAGTTTACTTTCGTCAAAGTGTCGACTGTGAATAGGAAAATGGTGACTTTGTACTTTCCAAAGTTAACTTTGGTCCCAAGTCTCGTCTATGAATACGACCCTTACACCCTGTATATTTTATTAACACCCTATATAGATGTCAAAATGTAACACGTTCCGGAAATCAGAATGTGAGTTCAGAGGTTGTCTGCTTTTACTCACTTTAATTTGCTATAAAACTGAAGTAGACGCTGGAGTGATATCAGAATGATGTTGAAAGATCCAGCTAGCATTATGAGAAGAAAGCCAGTCACGATCCATATCTCACTACTCGTAAACTGATGCAAATTTCTACACTGATGCACGGAAGAGAAAGTTCGGAATAATAAGCACTCATAACTATGTAACTGAATACATGAAAATATACTTCTAAGAATGCAAAGTTTTGAGGTCTTCATTAGAACGGGGAATAACTTCAGTCAGGAGTGGAGATTCAAATATTGACTTCTTGCAAGAGAAAAGAGTGTCATAAAATGAGGACATACTTTCAGGAGTTGGTAGAGCAGCTGGCTACGGACTGGAAGGTCCGGGGTTCGATCCCAGGTGGTGACAGGATTTTTTCTCGTTGCCAAACTTTCAGAACGGCCCCGAGGTTCACTCAGCCTCCTATAAAATTGAGTACCGGGTCTTTCCCGGGGGTAAAAGGCGGTCAGAGCGTGGTGCCGACCACACCACCTCATTCTAGTGCCTGGGTCATGGAAAGCATGGGGCTTTACCTCCATGCCCCCCAAGTGCCTTCATGGCATGTTACGGGGATACCTTTACCTTTTTTACCTCCTTGACCCCACGCATTAAAAAAAATCGTTCGTACCTCCTTCAAAAAAATTTATATAACTTTCCCCCCCCCTCCTCTCTGACTTTTATTTATTTTAGGTTCATGACACTCCTGTAAAATGAATAATTTCAAGGGAAAAATTGTTCCGGGGCCGGGTATCGATCCCGGGACCTCTGGTTGAACGTCAGCGCTCTGGCAACTGAGCTACCCGGGAACTCCACCCGACACCGTCTCAACTCGCGTGGGCTGACGAAACGCCAGAGACCCACATCGAGTGCACACAATCTCTGTGTGACTTGGAAAGATTAGATTTGCATAATATTTACGTCACTGTGTACGTTAACAGAAAACCACAATTCCAAGTCACACAGAGATTGTGTGCACTCGATGTGGGTCTCTGGCGTTTCGTCAGCCCACGCGAGTTGAGACGGTGTCGGGTGGAGTTCCCGGGTAGCTCAGTTGCCAGAGCGCTGGTACGTTCAACCAGAGGTCCCGGGATCGATACCCGGCCCCGGAACAATTTTTCCCTTGAAATTATTCAAATCTGCTTTACAGGAAGCTTTACCCGAAAGACTAGATTTGCACTCCTGTAAAATATTTCTCGTCTATCATTTTTAGTATCTGAAATATTGATTTAATTATATCTAGTACCGCGGGGTCAAAATTGACCCCAAAACGATATTTTGTGTGGTTTATAATTTATTGCGGACAAACATCTCGTAATTAACTCTTGGGCTACCTAGTGGCAGATTATGACACTCTTTACACATGTTCTTATTTTTTTTTTCGGTCAGATCTTGCTAGTACTTCAGCGATTATATGCGTTTGTTTTGCGGTCTGATGAGCGACGTCACTATGGCTGTTGTAGGTCTAAATCTGCCCGATCATGAAGTATGCAAAATTCTGTTAGAATAAAATGATGATGCGAAACATTGAGATGCTACGTTGTTGACGAACGATAACCAGAGCCTTTCTGGTGACGATGGGGAGGTTGATGTCATCGAAAGTCTTGAAGACGGTGATGCTTCGAGTAGTAATTGTGCATCAAGTATCGAGT
This sequence comes from Periplaneta americana, assembly GCF_040183065.1. Classification (NCBI taxonomy): domain Eukaryota; kingdom Metazoa; phylum Arthropoda; class Insecta; order Blattodea; family Blattidae; genus Periplaneta; species Periplaneta americana. Next base: position 23,260,406 of record NC_091130.1, read on the forward strand.
CCTCGTATGACGGTAAGGATGAAAATTTTGACTGTTGCTGTCCAACGAATTTTAAAGTCATGGTCACTGGCGTAGCTCAGACAGTAGTGCGTTTGCCTGCTGATCCGGAGTAGCGCTCGAGCGTCGGTTCGATTCCCGCTTCCGCTGATAACCTGGTTGGATTTTTCCCGAGGTTTTCACCAACCCTAAGGCGAATGTCAGGTAATCTATGGCGAATCCTCTGTCTCATCTCGTCAAATATAATTTCGCTATCACTAATTCCATCGACGCTAAGTAACCCAGTAGTTGATACAACATCGTTAAATAACCAAGTAGGGTACCAAAAAAAGTAAGTCATATACTTATTGTATAGATTAATGTCCTAAAATAGAATAAAGACTTCCAGTTCATCAGCACTAGCGCGTGTCCCTATCACTAGGTGCTCTCGGGTTCAATTCCCAGTGTTGACTAAAATAATAATTGTGATGGATAAAATCGGAAGAATAGGACTCTTATCGGGGCACTTCTGTTGACCGAAAACATTCAAGCAAGTGTTCAAGTTGTGCAAAATTTTATGTTTATGTCTTCCCAAAGGGTTCATATTGTACTTTATCTAAAAATTTAAAACAATATTTTGTGAGACCTTACCGCGTATAATGACAAAGTCTGTGTCGTCTTCAAGACGACGGATTCTTTGTTAAATCTGTCATCGCCTCAGAAAGTTTTGGCGCTTTTCCTTGCTTTTATATAGTGCATAGCCATAAACAGTAAGAAAAACGCGACGCAAATTAAAACGTCAACCGCATTTCCTATGTAAATTTATATTGGGTACTTTAAAACAAGAAAGACATAAATTTGTGTTCATTCTTCAAGCGTACTGTATCCACAAAATGCTTCCTATAACAACATGCGTAGTATAGAGAGATGGCATCTCTCTACTTTAAGAAGAACAGGAATAAAAAAGGGCCATTGCTCCATACACGTGTTATCAGATCGTGACACGCTCCAAGAATTCACATTTTGCGTATAAGGACTGTTATCGTTTCTAATTAATGGAATATAGTAATTAACATATATATGTGGGACATGGTGTTTGAACATGCTTGATGTGAGAATACGGGGGGACATGCGACTTGGGATCTGTTCAGGAGAGAGCAAGGAATGGCAATCAAGCACCATATCGCTAGTTTGGCAGTAATAAGACTGTCCTAATTGAAACATTACGCAGTCACTTCCTGGGTTCTGTTCCCAATCTTGGAACGACTTTCAAGTGTTTTGTCTTGTACTTTTATCGCCGCAACTGGTTGCTTGTTTCATACGGTGTATGAAAATTTAATAACTGTATTGTATTGAATGAGGAAAAATTTGGCTACTGTAAACCATAGCACCGGTGCGCGCCCAGCATTCCTAGGAAAGTAGGACGTTATACCACAGTCTAGAAGGTATATACAGTCAAGAAGCTTGGGATGATTTTTTGCTAGCCGCTTGGAGCGCTGTGAGCACTAGGAACAATAGACTGTACCACTGCCACCGTGATCTAATACAGGCCGTAGAGCAGACCATGTGATTCGCTTAACCCGATCACGAAGTGCGGAGTTTCAACCATATAAATTATTTGGAATGCATAAAGAGTAACATTATATTTCTCTAAAATGTAGTGTATAAAAGGCTTAAATGTTTCGATTGTTATTATTATTCGAGAACAGAATATTCGATTCTGCCCGACAAAGGAAAAATAATGATAAGCTGGAGAAAACATAGGGAATAGAAAGAAACAATGAAACAATGGAAGACAAAAAAGGAAGGCCGAAAGAACGAAATTGGAAAACTAAAGGAAGAGACAAACAAAATCAAGAAAAGTGTGGTGATGAAAAGAAAGTAAGGAAAGAAGAAGAAAACGGAGAGAAAATCTGAAGACAGATAATCAGAAAGTTAGAAAGGGAGAAGATAAATGAAAGGGGATATGAAGATAGACTGCAGAATTAAGAAAGGAGAGGGAAAAGAATAGGAAGAAATTTTAATGAAGAGAAAAAGATTTGGAAAAATAGAAGGAGAATATATGAGTGAATGAATGAGCGATTGATTAATTCATTCACTCATTGATGGATGAATGAATAAATGGACGGATGAATGAACCGATGGATGAAGAAATGGCTCCCCTAATGAATGAATGAATGTAAGCATGAATGAATGAAAGAATTGATGGGTTAATGAACGAACGGGTGGATGAATAAATGGCTGCATTAATGAATGGATGGATGAATAGTGGCTGGATTAAGGATTAAATAAGTGAATGAATAAATAGACGGATTAATGAACGAACGGATGGATGAATAAATGGCTGCATTAATGAATGGATGGATGAATAAACGGCTACATTAAGGATTAAATAAGTGAATGAATAAATGGACGGATTAATGAATGAATGCGTGGATGAATAAACGGCTAGATTAAGGATAAAATAAGTGAATGAATAATGAACGGATTAACGAATGAATGGGTGGATGAATATACGGCGAGATTAAGGATTAAATAAGTAAATGAATAAAGAACGGATTAATGAATGAATGGGTGGATGAATAAATGGCTGGATTAAGGATTAAATAATTGAATGAATAAATGTATGGAGTAATGAATGAATGGTTGTATGGATGGATGAATAAATAGCTGGATTAAGGATTAAATAATTGAATGAATAAATGGATGGATTAATGAATGAATGGATGTATGGATGGATGGATAAATGGCTGGATTAAATAATTGAATGAATAAATGCATGGATTAATGAATGCGTGGATGGATGGATGGATGGATGAATAAATGGCTGGATTAAGGATTAAATAATTGAATGAATAAATGGATGGATTAATGAATGAATGGATGTATGGATGGATGGATAAATGGCTGGATTAGGGATTAAATAATTGAATGAATAAATGTATGGATTAATGAATGAATGGTTGTATGGATGGATGAATAAATGGCTGGATTAAGGATTAAATAATTGAATGAATAAACGCATGGATTAATGAATGCATGGGTGGATGGATGGATGAATAAATGGCTGGATTAAGGATAAAATAATTGAATGAATAAATGCATGGATTAATGAATGAATGGTTGTATGGATGGATGAATAAATGGCTGGATTAAGGATTAAATAATTTTATGAATAAATGGACGGATTAATGAATGAATGGATGTATGTATGGATGGATGGATGTTTAAATGGCTGGATTAAGGATTAAATAAGTGAATGAATAAATGGCTAGATTAAGGATTAAATAAATGAATGAATAGTGAGCGGATTAATGAACGGATGGATGGATGGATGGATGGATAAATGGCTGGATTAAAGATTAAATAAATGAATGAATAGTGAGCGGATTAATGAACGAATGCATGAATGGATTAAAGATTAAATAAATGAATGAATAAACGGATGGATGGATTAATGAATGAATGAATAGATGGATGAATAAATAAATGGCTGGATTAAGGATTAAATAAATGAATGAATAAATGGACGGATTAATGAACGAATGGGTGAATGAATAAATGGCTGAATTAAGAACTAAATGAATGAATGAATAAGTGGACGGATTAATGAACGAATGGATGGGTTAATAAATGGCTGGATTAAGGATTAGATGAATGAATGAATGAATGCAAAGTTCAAGGATCTTGTGTTAAAAAGGAGGCACTAAATCTTGGAGTGAAGACCCACCTTGACATCGTTCAGGTAGCCAAAAGTGTTGATGTTCGCTGCTCGGCCTGTTCGTGTACCAGGGCGATAAATAAGGCTGCAAGGTGTGGTCGCCGACCGGCAGGCTGGATGGAGACAGTTTTTGTGGCTGTAATCAACGGAAGTGAGGCAGCGATCCTGACCTCATGCACACATCTCGAAGGTCTCCACTGAGTATCCCTAGCAAAAGTGTCAGATTCCAATATCGTTAAGTCCAACTTGTATTTATGATGCTAAGTTGTAGTAGTTCAGCAGCCCCGATTCTCCTTCTATTATTCTAATAAACGCGACGGACGGCTACGCATCACATGGACCGGAGATTGATGCCAGATATACGGTATTATAAATGAAGTGAAACGGAACGTGCTTCATTACTTCACACGAACTATATATCAAGACATTATGAGCAATTTTGTTGTCAATGATTTTGATAAAAGATAATCCCTTTATATTCCGATTGCCTTTTACCCCTGAGAAAGAACCGATACTTTCAATTTGACAGGAGATCGAATGAACATCGGGGCCGTTCTGGAAGTTTCAGCAATGAGATAAGTCCCACCATTATTTGGTATTGAACCCGGGACCTTCCAGTCCGCAATCAATTTCTCTACAAACTGAGTACACCAAAAATATACAGTGTTAAAAAGGGTCTAACATTTTGAGGAATGATGTTCAATAAAATGAGTCCTAAAGCTAATAGTTTTTACGAAAAACGTACTTCAAAACCCGTTGTATTGTACTAGTACATTGTAAAACCCTTCTGTATATATTTTAACTAGACTGTGACAATTAAGTCTTTGTAGTACTATTAAGATACTTTGACATATTGCTTATTCTAGCTGTGAAGCGATGTACAAATACCATTGGAATGTAAAACATAAATACAATAAAATACTATACAATACTTCTGATTTTATTTCCTTCCCTCCATCTTCTTCCACATTTCTATCTTTTTACTGTACATCATTTCCTTTCCCTTTTTATATCATTTTTCTTACTCCTTCTTTTATTTTCTTGTTTTTCACTATTTTATAGTCTTCTTTTCAACTTCATTCCTCCTCAAATTGATCTTTTCACACTGTTTTATTTCGTTGTTTTTCATTATTTTACAATTTTTTTCAACCTTATTCCTCTTCATATTTATCTTTTGACCCTGTTTTATATTCATGTTTTTCATTATTTTCCAGTTTTCTTTTCAACCTCATTCCTCTTCATATTTATCTTTTCACCCTGTTTTATTTCGTTGTTTTTCATTATTTTACAGTTTTCTTTTCAACCTTATTCCTCTTCATATTTATCTTTTCACCCTGTTTTATTTTCTTGTTTTTCACTATTTTATAGTCTTCTTCTCAACCTCATTCCTCCTCATATTTATCTTTCACCCTGTTTTATTTTCTTGTTTTTCACTATTTTATAGTCTTCTTTTCAACCTCATTTCTCCTCATATTTATCTTTCACCCTGTTTTATTTTCTTCTTTTTCACTATTTTATAGTCTTCTTTTCAACCTCATTCCTCCTCATATTTATCTTTCACCCTGTTTTATTTTCTTGTTTTTCACTATTTTATAGTCTTCTTTTCAACCTCATTTCTCCTCATATTTATCTTTCACCCTGTTTTATTTTCTTCTTTTTCACTATTTTATAGTCTTCTTTTCGACCTCGTTTCTCCTCACATTTATCTTTCACCCTGTTTTATTTTCTTGTTTTTCACTATTTTACAGTCTCCTTTTCAACCTCATTTCTCCTCATACTTATTTTTCACCCTGTTTTATTTTCTTGTTTTTCACTATTTTATAGTCTTCTTTTCAACCTCATTCCTCTTCATATTTATCTTTTCACCCTGTTTTATTTCGTTGTTTTTCATTATTTTACAGTTTTCTTTTCAACCTCATTCCTCCTCATATTTATCTTTTCACCCTGTTTTATTTTCTTGTTTTTCACTATCTTATAGTCTTCTTTTCAACCTCATTTCTCCTCATATTTATCTTTCACCCTGTTTTATTTTCTTGTTTTTCACTATTTTATAGTCTTCTTTTCAACCTCATTTCTCCTCATATTTATCTTTCACCCTGTTTTATTTTCTTCTTTTTCACTATTTTATAGTCTTCTTTTCAACCTCATTTCTCCTCATATTTATCTTTCACCCTGTTTTATTTTCTTGTTTTTCACTATTTTATAGTCTTCTTTTCAACCTCATTTCTCCTCATATTTATCTTTCACCCTGTTTTATTTTCTTGTTTTTCATTATTTTATAGTCTTCTTTTCAACCTCATTTCTCCTCATATTTATCTTTCACCCTGTTTTATTTTCTTCTTTTTCACTATTTTATAGTCTTCTTTTCGACCTCGTTTCTCCTCATATTTATCTTTCACCCTGTTTTATTTTCTTGTTTTTCACTATTTTATAGTCTTCTTTTCAACCTCCTTTCTCCTCATATTTATCTTTCACCCTGTTTTATTTTCTTGTTTTTCACTATTTTATAGTCTTCTTTTCAACCTCATTTCTCCTCATATTTAGCTTTCATCCTGTTTTATTTTCTTGTTTTTCACTATTTTACAGTCTTCTTCTCAACTCATTCCTCCTCATATTTATCTTTCACCCTGTTTTATTTTCTTGTTTTTCACTATTTTATAGTCTTCTTTTCAACCTCATTTCTCCTCATATTTATCTTTCACCCTGTTTTATTTTCTTGTTTTTCACTATTTTATAGTCTTCTTTTCAACCTCATTCCTCCTCATATTTATCTTTCACCCTGTTTTATTTTCTTGTTTTTCACTATTTTATAGTCTTCTTTTCAACCTCATTTCTCCTCATATTTATCTTTCACCCTGTTTTATTTTCTTGTTTTTCACTATTTTATAGTCTTCTTCTCAACCTCATTCCTCTTCATATTTATCTTTCACCCTGTTTTATTTTCTCGTTTTTCACTATTTTATAGTCTTCTTCTCAACCTTATTCTTCGTCATATTTATCTTTCCACCCTGTTTTATTTTCTTGTTTTTCACTATTTTATAGTCTTCTTTTCAACCTCATTTCTCCTCATATTTATCTTTTCACCCTGTCCATTCTTCTTCTTCTTCCTTCAGTGCCTGCAATGTTTTAGAAGCCAAGTTCTAGGATTTCTCCACGACTTCACCTGTACGTACCAAAGGTAGGCGTGCAGAGTTCTTCCTCTCAATATTTCAAGGCTAGGAGCAGCTGGCAGCGGGTGTTGCTGTTAATTGATATCGAGATGGTATCGCACGCCCGGCCTCTTAATTATACAGCAACACCACGACCCACACGGAGGACAGCCACAGAACGTTCCACAAACTAGGTTTGCCTTTACTATATAACGATTGTACAGTAGTCACAAGATGCTGAAATTGAGAAATTATGTAAACGATGAAGAAATAAATAAATAAATAAATAATAATAATAATAATAATAACAATAATAACAATAATACCTTTTCTTAAGAAAGGGACAAGACTAACAGTTGTAACTTTTGAGGAATATCGCTTTTGTTGACGTCGTACAAAATTTTGTCCAATATTCTTTTCAGAAGATTAACTCCCTACGTAGATGAAATTATTGGGGATCATCAGTGAGGTTTTAGGCGTAACAGATCGACTGCTGATAAGATTCTTTAAATTCGACAGATATTGGAGAAATAATGAGAGTAAAGTACATCAGTTATTCATAGATTTCAAAAAAACATATGATTCGGTTAAGAGAGAAGTTTTATATAATATCATTATTGAATTTGGTATTCCCAAGAAACTAGTATGATTAATTAAAATGTGTCTCAGCGAAACTTACAGCAGAGTCCATATAGGCCAGTTCCTACCTGATGCTTTTCCAATTCACTGCGGGCTAAAGCAGGGAGATGCACTTTTTAACTTCGCTCTAGATATGCCATTAGGAAAGTTCAGGATAACACAGATGGGTTTGGAATTGAACGGGTTACATCTGCTTCTTGTCTATGTGGATGACGTGAATATATTGGGAGAAAATTCACAAACGATTAGGGAAAACACGGGAATTTTACTTGAAGCAAGTAAAGCGATAGGTTTGGAAGTAAACCCCGAAAAGACAAAGTACGCCTATATGAGTATGTCTCGTGACCAGAATATTGTACGAAATGAAAATTTGGAAATTGGAGATTTATCCTTCGAAGAGGTGGAAAAATTAAAATATCTTGGAGCAATAGTAACAAATATAAATGACACTCGGGAGGAAATTAAGCGCAGAATAAATATGGGAAATGACTGTTATTATTCGGTTGAAAAGTTTTTGTCATCTAGTCTGCTGTCAAAAAATCTGAAAGTTAGAATTTATAAAACAGTTATATTACCCGTTGTTCTGTATGGTTGTGAAACTTGGACTCTCACTTTGAGAGAGGAACAGAGATTAAGGGTGTTTGATAATAAGGTTCTTAGGAAAATATTCGAGGCTAAGAGGGATTAAGTTACAGGAGAATGGAGAAAGTTATACAACACAGAGCTGCACGCATTGTATTCTTAACCTGACATAATTAGGAACATTAAGTCCAGACGTTTGAGATGGGCAGGGCATATAGCATGTAGGTATGGGGAAATCCAGAAATGCATATAGAGTGTTAGTTGGGAGGCCGAAGGGAATAAGATCATTGGGAATGCCGAGACGTAGATGGAAGTATAAAATTAAAGTGGATTTGAGGGAGGTGGGATATGATGGTAGGGACTGGATTAATCTTGCTCAGGATAGGGACCGATGACGGGCTTATGTGAGGGCGGCAATGAACTAGCGGGTTCCTTAAGAGGTGTAAGTAAGTTTATTACTATTATCATTGTTGTTGTTATTATTATTATTATTATTATTATTATTATTATTATTATTATTATTATTATTATTATTATTATTATTATTATTATTAGAGTTTATCATCCTATAGGGTGAGGATAAATGATAGCACTGCGACTATTTGAAAGAACTATTACTGTGTACCCCAGATGAGCCTACGTATTCTCAACCCACACTAGCCAAGGTTCTCCAAGTATCCAGGTTTCAAGCAGACAACCCAACTCGTCTCTAGACTAGATATTTCCGGGTAAAGAATATTTTAGAAGTAATAGAAGATTAAAATGGTTTCGTCATATAAAAGCACGTCAAATCATATTAAGGAAAACTTTATAGTAGGTGGTAGAGCGGAAAACAATAGTGGGACCAAAAGAGAAATGGGTGGACAGTTTTCGACATGAACTGACAGAGGGGGATGCAATACATAGGCCTACTGTAGAATATTGAGGAAAAATAAAATTAGTTTTGGGTAAAAGAAAACTATTGCATTATTAAACCTATTATTATTATTATTATTATTATTATTATTATTATTATTATTATTATTATTATTATTATTGAAAATTTCTGAACAAAATAATATTGCTGTTTAATATACTGTATATTTATATATGCTTTAATATCTATGGTCATATCACAGTCTACTATATACAGTCACGAAGCTTGAGTTTTGAGGGTGCTAGAAACAATAGACTGTGACGGTTCTATTTTGTATTGCCTGTAATGAGGCGATATTAGCGATCCTAGTGGTGAGCAACTATCTAATGTTTACATATTTACTACGTATTGAGCTTCGCGACTGTATATACTAGACTGTGGTCATATCGCGTGTGTAGGATCTTTGGGTATAGTTGACTATAGATGAGTTTATGTTTATATTATGTACTACAGATGGCTTGTGTTCATATAATTGATTTAGATCTCATTTTAATGTTGATGATATTGATTATTAAAACGACAATGAATCGTGGTATATAATTTTTCAATCTGACATTTGCCTTTGTGGCAAGGAAATCATGAAAAAGCTGAGTCAGATTGGCAGCCCACGGGGTTTGAACCTGAGACCTCCCGTCTCAAACATTACCGTCTGAGCAACCTCGCTCTATATTACCACAGTCTAGTATATACAGTCACGAAGCTTGAGTTGTTGAGGTTGCCAGGAACAATAGACTGTGGAGGTACTATTTCGCATTGCCTGTAATGAGGGGATAGTAGCGATCCTAGTGGTTAGCAACTATCTATGGATGCATATTTATTACATATTGAGCTTCGTGACTGTATATACTAGACTGTGGTATTACTGCAGTTGTGTAGCGACTTACAGAATAATTATTGTGCTTTAATCTGAATAAATGATAATACATTTATATGATAATGGTAGGGGAAACGGGATTACCCGAGAAAACTTTCCCCAACAAAGTCTTCGTTAAAAATAAAAATCTTTGTGAGTCCAACGACATTCGAACCAAGATTTCTAGCGTAGAAAACCAAAGTTGTAACCGCTGGGCATGGTGATAGTTATGATGTTTATAGCAACAATGTAGTTAAGTGAAATCGATGGCAGATGGCAGCAGCTGTTGTGTTGACGCCCGAGGTGTGAAGAGTCTAGCATAGGGCGAATCATAAAAGATTTATATGCGTCGCTTCCTGGCATAATTATGACGGCAGGCTGTGAATTAAGTTGTATTAGTGGACCGGTCTAGCCTCCTCTCTCTCTTGTTTACAACTCCTGCAGGTGGTCGTCATGGCAACGTGTTTCACTATTGTCCCGTCGTCTGCGCAATCGCGTCCAAAATGTGCGTAACTTTGTTTTATGGGCGGAAGATAAATTTCTAGCATACCAATTTATTTCACAACAGATTAAAACGCATCAGAGAAAGAAAAAGATAGGTATTTAGGCGAGAAAAAAAAAACGAACATTTGAACAACTACTTCAGAACTTGTATAATATAAGAATAGTAATTATTTATACACAATGTGGTAAATGCAATTTGTAGCTAATAATAGGAAAAAAATAGTGATTCCACGTGTCAATAATCTGAATATCATTTATGCAAGGTAGCCTCCTACATTACACATTCCACACGAATGTCATGATTATGAACTTGTGAAGTAGGCCTATCGGAAGAAGTAGTGGAAGACCATGTCTAGAATTTTTTCAGTGCTCCCGCTACAGGCTTTTTAATGGCTGTCCGCAGCAAGAAAATAACTTCGTTTCGCTAGCGCTTTAATTTTTTGAAATAAAAAAGAAAAAGTTTTACTCTGCCAAGTCTGGCGAATAGGGTGACTGCGGCAACACACGCGATTTTTGTTTTCAAACTCAATAACGATAAAAGGCTTATAGTTTCGTACGTTGACATAAAATTGCCCTCTTCTCGACATTGAAACTATATTCGACGGTTTCTATGAAGAAAAATGTTTCAAAATTACAAGATAGACAATTTCCTCCAAAAGAAAAATCCCCTTTTGATTCCTATCGACTGCACAGTGTCATTTCTAAAGGGATTAGGTACAGCTTACAGCAGTAAACTTTTTGGAAATATTCAACATTTTTTTCCTCAATTACTGTATCTTGTACAATAATTAAAATTGGTACTCCTATGTGTAAAACACTGTCCTTCTACTATATGAAAAAAAAAATATTTTTACAATTTAAAAAAAAAGTAATTTATATCTTCTCTTTTCAAATTCAAAACGGTGGCAGTTCACTGTGCAGTGAAGAAGCTTTTCCCTCATAACTCATAAACGTGGTAAATTTTTCATGTTCTCTCTCTTTTATTTTATTGCTGAAACTCATGTTTACAATATCATGCTCTTTCAACTACATTCCTTAATAAATAATATATATTTTTTTAATTTTGTGTTAGAAGAAAATACTGATATGCGATCATTTTTTAAAATGAATTTATTTTTATCAGACAATCTATCAAGGTAGAGAAGTAATTTTGCGTCATATTGTAGATAATTGTGACATGCATAAAAACATACAAAAAATTTCATCACAGAATGTTGGATAGTTTTTGAGTTATGAGGGAAAAGCTTCATCACTGCACAGTGAACTGGCACCATTTTGAATTTTGAAAAAAAAAAAATAAAATAATTTTTTTAATCGTAAAAATATTTTTATCATATAGCAGAAGGACAGTGCTTTACACATACTAATTTTCATTTTTGTACAAGACGCAGTAATGGAGAAAAAAAAGTTAATATTTCCAAAATTTTACTGCTGCAAGCTGTACCTAACCCCTTAAATCATGGGAGTAAAGAAGAAGGTGATATAACATTTATGGAATCTCTTGGATTGCGTGAAAAGTGTTTGTTTATGAATTGCAAGTGGGCTCACATAGGCTATTTTAAGCTCGTACCATAGCCTGTCAGACAAATTACAAAAGTAACCAGACTTATTGTTAATTATATGTTTATTAATAGTACATTACGCAACGAGCCTATAATAGTAGTAATTAAGACGCTAGTATGTTTATGAAACTCGCTTGAGCTCGTTTCATAATTTTCATACGAGCGTCTTAATTACCATTGTAGTCAAGTTTCATACGACTTTTTATGCTCGACCATATTTCTAACTTGAAATTATTCATAAGTATTCATGTTATTCTTATCTGACTGAGGAGCGGAACTGACCTTGTGCAATATTTCGTAAATTGTGAGGTGTGCGCAGACGCAAAAGTATTGATTTTTTTCCGAGAAACAAATGTCGACATTGACCTTGATATAATCTAGAGAGTAAAATAAACATTAATCTTGATATAACCTTGAAATTGAATTAGACATTGAAAAACGAGATGACAAATTGAATTTATTTGAATATTATTTACAATTAACGCTAATTATTATAGTAACAGAACTGACTTTATTTCAAATATAGGTGATTTACTGATTTATAGTTGTCTTTCGTTTGCATATCCGAGAATAATCGATACTTGCGCTTTCATATTGCTACAATGGTATTTTCCGATTGGTGGAACACCTGAACTTTAATGAATAGGTGTACTTTAATGAGGTCCATTAAAGGGCTGCTACCAAGTGTATAATTTCTACAATTCAGCATCGTCGAGCATAAAGGTCCTTTATAACACTGTCTTTCTTTATATTCATATCATTTATAGTTCGCAAATTTATAGTTGATGCAGATGCATTGTTACTTATAGCTACTACATCTTGCAAAATTAATGTCGTTTTCTTTTTTTCGTCGTCTACACGTTCCTTCCTACTCTTTCTGAAACATTGTGGACACCGGTTCACCGTTTCTACTTTCACTATAATACTATCTTTTTCGTTTCCAATAAACACGCATGTAGACATACTCTGCTCGCGGCTTTTTTCTTCCATATCAAAACAACATTGACTCTTGTAAAAGTTACTAATCCTAACCTTCACATATACTAGGGCATTCGATAAGTAATGGCAACAATGCTGTAAATCAGTGCTCTTAGCGGTGATCATTGACATCTTATACTACGTAATAGAGCAGCGATTGTTTCATAAATTTTCAATACTGAAAGTATCGAAGTAGCCATATTTTATAAATACAGTGGCTGTTTCTCATTTGTAGTAGACAATACAGCCCTAAAGGTACGAACAAAGGTGCTTCATAAAAATCCAAGTTTCAAGAGAAAAACATGCAACTCAGTGCTTTAGGGCATTACTGTATAAGAAGCCTGTGGGATAGAAGTCCTACCATACTGAACTACTGCAAGTTGGGTGGAAGCGAGGCATTCGCTTTCAATCAAGGATTGACATCCGAAGAGCTTTAGATTGATCAGTGAGAGAGATCCAGAAATGCTGCTACAGATGGAATCCACTGTCTTCCAAGAATTTGGCAATGTATTGTTGACACGGCAGGAGATTATATTTGAAGTATGTAATGTCAAAAGTAACCTAAATAAATTTAGTGTGAAACAATAACTATGTTGCCATTACTTTCGAATAACCTAGTATATAGGCTACATTTTAGGATTGCCAGGTCTTACGTTTTCCCCGTAACCTTAACTGTTTCCCTTACATTTTATGTTTCCCCTCCCCCGTAAGACGATTTGTTACTTCTTTTTTTTTAAATATTACTCAATATAGCCCAGGTCTGCACAACGTTTGCGCTCTCCGAGCCGGCTCACAGCTCATGAGCGGAATGCAGATATTAGCTGCGCTCTGTATAAGGGTGGACTGGAAGAAGGGGTGATCTCGTACAAAATATACACAAGAGGAAGTACTATTACGAGTGTTTATGAAATGAATTCCCGTTCAGTGTTTGAAAAACTATCTTGGACTATTATTACTTAATAAAGAAATATTTATTTTACAAAAGAATAGAAATTCTACGGCTACTTAAATGTACAATATCATTTTGTTATATTTTTATTTATCAGTACATCAAAACGAGGTTTTATGCTGTTGACAGCTGAAAGGAACAGTAGCCTACTGATCGTAATGAAACATCAGTTACAGATGTTCGATGTCTGCCTTTATTAAAGTTGATTATAGAAAACAGTTGCTTACAAATATAAATGTTGAGCCAAACATAGCAATCATTTTCACAGCCAGCCTGTGTAGTCGTGGATATTATTGCTAATGTTTAGTCTTGTAAAACTCAACCAGGCTAATAATATTATTCAAACGACCTTTAGCCCTTAGGTCACATTGAAAATCAATAAGTTCGAGCTGTAAATCGTTAAATGTTAAACGTTATGTTCCGTCTTTTAGATTCCTCCATACTGTACTGTAGCAGTAGGTAAGCAACGTGAAACAGTTACTGAGAATAGGCCTACACACTGCACTCCACTTTCCCTCTCCTCTACCTATAGCAAGCCTATATCATTCTGACGTATCTTCCTCTCCGTTTCGGCGAGCGGTAAACACCGCTCTCCCGCTCCGAAGGAGCGCGTGCGCTCGTTGAGCGCTGTTTGTGCAGGCCTGATATAGCCTATCAGGATTTCATTTTTTTAATTCGTAGGAAATTGTAGTTACATTTACTTCACATAGAACTACTGAAAGTGGTTGACCATAAAATCTTCTCTACTCCAGCGAATAATAAATAAAGAAAAATCTACGATTACTATAGAAGTCTCTGGAATCATTTGTACATGTCCTCTCCTAAAGTCTTCTACATCAAATTAATCTTTCCGAACACCCATTCCAGACAAATAACCAATATCCTCCCAAAACTTATCTCAACTCAAGTCCTAATCAACCACTGCAAATTCCAGCAGTATCTACAAAAAATGTTCGCCTATGTCCAGGTTTGAACCCAAGACTTTTCAGTCATTAGTCACTTGCTTCATCAACTGAGCTATCTCGCTGTTGTTGTATCTTCACAAACAAGCCGTAATTTAATTTTTCTACGACTGACTCTAGCGCCTAGACGTGGGCCTCATCTGGATCGCGGACCCAGAGCTGAACTTCACGACGCCGAGTTTTGTGAATGAACTGGGTGCAATCTGACGGCTGCATCGGACCGGTCGTGCGCTGTGGGTTGCGGACACGCAGTTAACACAGTGCCAGGTGGTCGTTAACTCGCGGGCGCGACTCCATTATTAATAAAAAGCACTGGATCCCACGGGCTTCCTACTCCTCTAGCTGTGCGTGACAGAAGAAACGCGAATTAATCTGATCCTTTACTGTTCTGTTGGACCAGGGAACTGCCTTAATTGGAGTAAACATGTACGACACTATGCGTATTATTATTATTATTATTATTATTATTATTATTATTATTATTATTATTACTTACAAATGGCTTTTGAGGAACCCGCAGGTTCATTGCCGCTCTCACATAAGCCCGCCATCAGTCCCTATCCTGTGCAAGATTAATTCAACTTCTATCATCATATCCCACATACCTCAAATCAATTTTAATATTATTCTCCCATCTACGTCTCGGCCTCCCTAAAGGTCTTTTTCCCTCCGGTCTCCCAACTAACACTCTATACGCATTTCTGCATTCGCCCATACGTGCTACATGCCCTGCCCATCTGAAACGTCTGGATTAAATTTTCCTAATTATGTCAGGTGAAGAATACAATGCGTGCAGTTCTGTGTTGTGTAACTTTCTCCATTCTCCTGTAACTTCATCCCTCTTAGCCCCAAATATTTTCCTAAGCACCTTATTCTCAAACACCCTTAATCTATGTTCCTCTCTCAAAGTGAGAGTCCAAGTTTCACAACCATACAGAACAACCGGTAATATAACTGTTTTATAAAGTCTTTCAGATTTTTTGACAGCAGACTAGATGACAAAAGCTTTTCAACCGAATAATAACAGGCATTTCCAATACTGATTCTGTGTTTAATTTTTTTCCTGAGTGTCATTTATATTTGTTACTGTTGCTCCAAGATATTTGAATTTTTCCACATCTTCGAAGGATAAATCTCCAATTTTTATGTTTCCATTTAGTACAATATTCTGGTCACGAGACATAATCATATACTTTGTATTTTCGGGATTTACTTCCAAACCCATCACTTTACTTGCTTCAAGTAAAATTTCCGTGTTTTCTCTAATCGTTTGTGGATTTTCCCCTAGCAAGTAGCTGATGTAATCCGTTCAATTCCAAACCCAGTCTGTTATCCTGTACTTTCTTTATGGCATATTCTAGAGCGAAGTTAAAAAGTAGAGGTAATAGTGCATCTTCTTGCTTTAGCCCGCAGTGAATTGGAAAAGCATCAGATAGAAACTGGCCTATACGGACTCTGTAAGTTTCACTGAGACACATTTAATTAATCCAACCAGTTTCTTGGTAATACAAAATTCAATAAGAATACTATATAAAATTTCTTCACATTGCTATATTCTAAATTATATTTTACACCTTATGTCAGTGGGTCGCACTAGAGAAATTTGAGCAAAAGGGAAGCCTCATCATGAAAAAAGCTGAGAAACACTGCCTTAGGTCTTTCACGTTGCCCTATGCCTCCCATTCCAGCATCATATTTTGCTTTTCTATCACTTGGCGACCTTAAAAATAGCAATAATAATAATAATAATAACAATAATACAGACTACTACCGCTCTGTATAAAAGTGATATAATCTGTGAATATTTTGGGGCAAACAGATGCACATAAGATGACAGTATGCCAAAAAAAAAAACTTCTTCAAATAATGGATGCCAAAATATATCCCAGTGGAAGTCTCGAAATGAATCGTTTATTGTAAAAACGCCACAACCGACATTTTTTACAAAATGCGTTTTTTTTTGTGGATTTTGGTTATCAACATGAATGCGCATCTTTTAATATAAAAACCATATGTGTAGCATGACTGTAACATGTAAAAAATTGGACAAGAAATATGCATTTATTGTAAAAACCTCACAACTAGCATCACATATGGTGTTTTTAAAATAAACTAGTCTGCCACACTAGCTATCAGCAGCACTGTCGCACCCAACAGCTGATTTCAGTCACATCCGGATCAGTGTTTTGTTCTGTCTATTGCTGATTAAGTGTTGTCCTTACTATTATTATCTGTTTTGAGTATTTTGTTACAAGATGGTTAGTTCAAGTGATGAAAATGTTGCTATTGAGAACTCGTCTAAGTTCAAGGTAAAACGAGCTAATGATGTGGTTAACTTCAAAGCTTGGTGGCGAAAAGTTTATGATCTGTCTAGCATGTCTGATTCATCTTATGGTCGTGGTGTACCAAAGGATAAAAAGGTACATTTTAAAATTTTGAACGTGAATGAGTTTTTTCACTGCAATGAACAAAAAGGTAAAGTTCTTTGTAAAGAGTTCATTGACAGCATTGTACCGGCAGAAGTATTCACCATTCGAATTCCTGAGAAAAGTGTTTGTGTTGAAAATTTACCGTTTGATCTACCAACAGACCTAGCTTATAACAGCTCGAGGCTACAAATCAATGTTAAAAAAATTGAGGATCTTAAGAAGATTTTGCAGTACATATCGGATGAAGTGAAACGATTCTACACAGAACTGTACACATGGTCTACCACCAACAAAGATAGTAATGCCAGTGGAAGCGAGGACTAGAAAAAATAGTAAGTCCTGATAAGAAAAATGTGTGTTGCGACAGAAAAAAATTTAGTCTTTTGTGATTTTATACTGTAGTTTTTACATAAATTATAAAGTTTGTTCATACTTACTTTCATTCACTCTGATACTTGGAAAAAGGCAATGCTTTGCTTAGTTTCAGT
The DNA here is from genome assembly GCF_040183065.1 of Periplaneta americana. Lineage (NCBI taxonomy): Eukaryota > Metazoa > Arthropoda > Insecta > Blattodea > Blattidae > Periplaneta > Periplaneta americana. The sequence goes on from NC_091130.1 coordinate 23,278,114, forward strand.
TTGTTTGTTGGAAAAATCCTATAACATTATAATTAATTTAATTTTTTGAGGGACTTAATATATATTATAAAACACAATTAATAGTGAATAAACCTCATATTTAGCAACTAATATCACTTGTTAACCACTTCCCTGGTTAACCCGAGTTAACTCGGGTTGCTAACTTGTGTCAAAATTTATTAACCCGAGTTAACTCGTTTGAGTCCCATTTTCGCTGCTAAAGATTATATCCCGAATATTTACGTTTCCATTCTTTCATTAACCTTTTCCTCACTAGATGGCTACAGAAGTTAGTGATATTGCTATATCTGGTGGTGTTTTTTGTACTTCTTCCTTGCGAGTGGAATTCTATGCTCATATAGCATTCACACACAGTAGTGATTAGATGCTAGTTAGTTTTGGCGGTTTCTGTTTGTGCTGTTTTATGTAAAGATGGATCAAGTTAGTGATTCCGAAACTTTTGATTAGGAATATATTCCATTAGAAGATTGGGAAATGAAACATCGGTATCAGAAGACGAAGTTATAGACCAACAAACAAATTCAGATCAGTTGATGTCGCGTCTTTTCGACAGTGGTTTGAATAGAAGACATCTGGCACCATTTCTTCTGCACCTCCGAGGTCCCCATCCCCTGAAATTTTAACATCGTTTCTGATAACGATAATTATCAGTTTTTAAAATTATTCTTTAATAATGACCTCATCGAGGAGACGATTCGGCATGCTAATAAGTGTTCACAGAATGCTGAAAATAATTCGTGGCGGCCTACTACAGACTCTGAAATACGTGTACTTTTGGGCATAGTGATACTGCAGAACATTATTCACAAACCTGAAGAACAGATGTACTGGTACAAATATTCAATGACTGCTACACCATTCTTCCCAAAACGCTCTCATATAGGAGAGCAGATACTACTGTCCGGAATGCAATGTGCCACTGTGCGTAATACCCTGCTTTCGAGACTATCACTCGACAAGCAACATTTAACGCCTTGATAACAGCACTGGTATTGTACCTCATAAATTAATCCATAAAAAAACATAAGTTGGTAAATAGTTCAGGAGAAAATCAAAGTGGGACAACTACCAGAGCTGGAATCAAGGTGCACGAGATAACTCGGGATAATAATTCAAGTACGAACGTATGTCTATTTCACAGTGATTTTTAGGTATGTAAGAAAATTAGTGTTGTACAGTGATTCTGCAATATTAAATGACCTCTTTACGAAAATAAAAAAATATGACACTTTTTTCACAAAACTGGTAAAATATATAGTACGGGAAGAGGGTAAATGAATTTTGACAATAAAAATAAAACATACGAAAACAAAAACACACATAAAATTGCAACCTCATTCAAGAAATTAAACTACAACATCGCATACAGAACAAATAACACTCTACAAAAACATCTCAACACACCAACACAAACAAACAAATACAACCACACAGGCGTATACAAACTCAAATGTAACACCTGCAACAACTTCTACATAGGATAGACAGGCAGATCATTTCAAACACGTTACAAAGAACACATCACAGCCATAACAAAATTACAAAACACCTCCACATATGCGGAACACATCACAAATGTTAACCACACCTACACAGACATCAACACAGACATGGAAATACTACACATCCAACCAAAAAGCCAGAAACTCAACACACTAGAACAATATGAAATATACAGACACACGAAAACACACCCCAATAATATTCTCAACACACAACTCAATTTCAAAACACATACACTCTTTGACTCTACACTACGAATGCACCCACACAGGAAACAAGAGGCGCCAAGACCAACAACAACCAGTTCCGAAAATGACCGAAAATAGGTCGAAACATGTTAACAAGGTACGTTAAAATTTAACACAAGAAAGTACTTATCATACATATTCCGAAAAAATAAAAGTAATGAAAACAAACAGTTTTTATTGATTTCCCAAAAGTTTTGTTTTTGTCACTTGTAGGGTTTTAGAAATAAACGATTCAAATACAATTTTGCAGTATTTTCTTTATTCTTCGTGTACTGAGAATTAAAAATAAATTATACCGGGGTCCACAGCTTCAAGAGGAGTCATAAACTCCGTAACAATTAGTTTATAAACTTCAAGTACAGTAGGAACTGGTCATGGCGGTGTAATATTAAATCTTCCAAGACAACAGTTGGCACTCGGTGACAGCTTTAAGACCAAAACGAAGGATGGCTAGTGGGGCAGAAAGGTGTAACAAAACTATAAAAGACAATTGAAAGATAAAGTAGAACTAGAGACAGAAAAAGTTGTAGATAGACATCGCTCTGCCTACTATGCTTTTAGTGCAGTCCTATGTTCTACCCCTCCTCCCTGTGTCTATACGTATTGTTACGTAGCTATCAGTGGAACCATCTCGCCTATTGTTCACTGCAGCCTGGAAACCAAATTTCAAGTCCTAGTGGAGTCTCCTCGTTCTTTTTACGGCTGTCGAAACACAAACATTTGTTGACAGTTTATTTGAGTTTGTCTATCTTATTATAAACGTCTGTTACTTTATTTTACCCTCCACTTAGTTAACCCTCGTCATGATTTGTCCATAATGTGTTCTGACAAATTACGGTGATTTGAAGAGCACCCCTGCTTCTTTAACATCATCTTCCTCCTTTTCTTCTCTTTACGCATCTATTATTTTCAATCGTAGTATTTATTTCAGTATCATCTCTACGACTTTTATATCTAATAGATGAAATTAACAGCCTACACAAACAGTTACATTAAAAACTACTGGTCAACAATGCCATTTTTTCTTCTTTATTTCCTTTCATATTTAATCATATAACTTCGGTTGGTGTATTTTCTTTCATTCCTAACATATTAATTCGCACCTCTATGTTTATCCGTATCTCTTGTTCCTCCCCTGACTAATTCTCCTTCAGTCTTTAAATTTTTGTCCCGCATTATTATTTTTTTTGTTTCTTGTCTTTTTATTTTATACTAATTTCCCTTCAATTTCGCAGTTTCTCATTTTCTTCTCGTTCTTTTTCTCCATTTTGTTCTAGTTTTAAATTTATTAATATTTTCGTTCTTACTTTTTATTGAATTATATCATTGCTAGAAAAATATACAAGGAAAATTGTACAATATTATAGCCTACAAACATTCCAGCACTTCTCTGAAAGAGAGTAACCGTATTCTGTTATTGCTTTCCTCTTCATTTTCTTTCATCTTCCTATCATTTTCTTTTCTCTCTTCTTCATATTCTTTTGTCATTTCTCTTAATTTTCTCCATGTTCTTAGACTTCATATTATTTCTGTTCTTCCTCGTTATTTTATTAACATTCCTCATCATCATTTTCTCCATGTTATTACTCTTAATTTTCTTATTGTTATTCCTCTTTATTTTCTTCATCTTTCTCGTCATGTTCTTCCTCTTCATCTTCTTCACCTTCTTCCTCTTTATTTTCTTCATGTCATTCCTCTTCACCTTCTTCCCTTCCTTCCTCTTTATTTTATTCATATTCTTCCTCTTCATCTTCTTCTTTAATTTTGTTCACGTCCTTCCTTTCCATCTTCACTTTCTTTTTTACTGTCATGTTCTTCCTCTTCATCTTCTTCTTTTTTCCTCCTAATTTTCTTCATGTCATTCCTCTTCATCTTCTTCCCTTTCTTCCGTTTTATTCTCTTCATATTCTTCCTCTTCATCTTCACTTTCTTTATTGTCATGTTCTTCTTCATCTTCTTCACCTTCTTCCTCTTTATTTTCTTCATGTCCTTCCTCTTCAGCTTCTTTTTTTCTATTTATTTTTTCATGTTCTTTCTCTTCTTTTTGTTCTTATGTTTTCTCTTTATTATCTTTTAAATATTTCCTTTATTTAACTCTATTTTCTCCATGTCCTTCATTTTCTTCGAACCCTTCATATATATTTCAGTTTTCTTGTTTATTACTGTTGTTCCACTCGTTATTTTCCTTCACTTCACATTCCACTTTAATTACTTTTGCTCCCTCTTCATTTTCATCTTGTTTTTTTCTTATTTCTCTTCATAATTTGAATCTCATAGTATGTTTAATTTCTTATTCTTTCATCTTAATCTATCCCTCATTTTCTCTTCAGCTTCCTTCTTTTTATTAATTTCCTTCCCTTCTCTTTTGTTTTTCGTTTTCTTCTTTTACTGATTAGAATTTTGAACCGCCATTCTTAATTTACTTTTCCTTTGTCTTGGTGGACAAATTTTAAAAGTGCCGTCAATATTAATACTAACTAAATAGTATTAAAACTTGTATAAAAGTTTCCGTAGGGAAAAAACGCCTACGTTTTCTAACTTATGGGTTTTAAATCAGAGGAAAAAAACTCTTAGGTGACGCATTTGTTCTATAGCTAATCGTCTTAATTCCTTAAATTTATGGTGATGATGATGATGATGATGATGGTGACGTCGTGACAATGATCTTCATAATTTTTAGGCCTATATTTCGAAGGTGATTAATCGCGGCATGACCTAGTTGTCATTCTATGTACCTGTGAGTTATCCGTAGATGAGTTTCACCTAGTCCCCAAATACCTCAACATGACTAATAATTCTTTCATCTGTCCTCTATCCTCATTTCCGGGTACACGTCACAATGGTAGTAGACCTACTTTTTTGTCTTTTTGTCATAAGATGGATAAGAGTAGGCTAAAGAAAGGTTGAGAAGATTAGATGAAAATGTAATAATTGTAGGTGCAGTGTAATTATCTAAGTTGTGTCATGTAATTAATTAAGTTGATATGTAATTAATTAAGATGATATGTAATTAATTAAGATGATATTTAATTAAGTTGATTTGTAATTAACTAAGGTGATATGTAATCACCTAAATTGGTAATAGTTGGGTAAAATAGAAGTACAGTACTTATAAGTTAGGCTTACTTTTGCTCATTGTTAGGCGTTATTATAGAATAGTTTTTATTTATAGTCCTAGGTTTATTGCATCTATTTATTTATAGTTAGAAATAAATTTAGGTTTACTTTGTTTTATTTTTTTATGCTCGACCATACCGAAATGTAGTAATTATACACCTGGTAGCAGACCTTTAATGCATGTCATTAAAGTACACCTACTCATTAAAGGTCAGGTCTTTCAGCCAATGACGACTCAGGTTACAACTGTTCAGCCAATGACAGGTCAGTTTTCTACCGTTATAAAACCGCAAGTATCGATTATTCTCGGATATGCAATCGAAAGAGAATTAGCGAAAAGTCACGGAGGCTGGAAATCCAATACAGTCGCAGAAGGTTATGTTCTGTTACTATAATAATTAGCGTTAATTGTAAATAATATTCAAATAAATTCAATTTGTCATCTCGTTTTTCAATGACGAATTCAATAGCCAAGGTTATAATATTATAATATTATCAAGTTTAACGGGACTACGTCAAGGTCAATGACATTATTGTTCCTCGGAAAAAATCAATACTTTCGCGTCTGCGCACATCTCACAATTCACGACCTAGAACAAGGTCACTTCCGATCTTGTCAGTTACAAATAAAATGTATACATCTGAATACCGGTAATTTCAAGTTAGAAATATGGTCGAGCATAAAAAGTCGTATGAAACTCGCCTATAATGGTAATTAAGAAGCTCGTATGAAAATTATGAAACTCGTTTGCGCTCGTTTCATAAATATCCATACTCGATTCTTAATTATTATCATTATAGGCTCTTTGCATAATGTACTATTATTTTATTGCTATGATTATTTTATAATTGTAATGATATTATTGTATATTAAATATCACTGCCACCGGGTGTATACCCAATTGTAGTGTTAATAAATACAAACATACATAGAAATTCAGAAACGAGAGAATAGTGGACAGGAATATTTTCTCACTCATTACAGTTTTAACGATCACTCGGTAGATCTTTCGTAATATGGGATCAACACAGACTCCATTAATGGCTGACTTTCATTAATGAACTCTTAATAATTTTAATCATTTTATCGCTTAGTTCCCCTACGCCTAGGGCCCGTTCTTCATGCCCCTGAAGGTACAGAAAGTAATAACTTAGATGCTGCTAATATAGCTCTGTTAAGTTTTTTACTGTCGTTTAAAAATAAGACAAGAATGATGTCATACTGGGTTCTTGGTATTGTGTTGGAGATTGCATCATCTGGTTCGAAGTTAATGATACTTTTATATGCCGTAATTGCCGTGCGCATATACAGAACCTGATTTATGAACGAGATCGTAATTAAATTCATATTTTACTGGCTTCACTCATGTAAATTAAACAGGCAGGAGAAATACGAATGTTTGCAGGAAGTCAACATTCTGCACAATCGCAGCAAATCTTGTCCTTTCTTAACCCTTGTCGGAGTAACAATGAGATGGGTTGGACAGATTAAATATTCATTCCTGTTGTAATATTATACCTTTGAAAATACTTAATTACATTTAATATACTTCAGCATTTACACACAAAACACAAAAGATTTTGGATTTTTAGGAGAGAGTGAAACATGTTCTGGGAGGAATAATATCAGAGCTGTTTCAGTTACATATCTTGTACTATTTCTAAACATCGTATACTTACTGGCTTTTAAGAAACCCGGAGGTTCATTGCTGCCCTCACATAAGCCCGCCATTGGTCCCTATCCTGAGCAAGATTAATCCATTCTCTATCATCATATCCCACCTCCCTCAAATCAATTTTAGTATTATCTTCCCATTTACGCCCCGGCCTCCCTAAAAGTATTTTTCCCCCTCCCAACTAACACTCTTATATGCACTTCTGGATTCACCCATACGTGCTACATGCCCTGCCCATTTCAAACGTCTGGATTTAATGTTCCTAATTATGTCAGGTGAAGAATACAATGCGTGCAGTTCTGTGTTGTGTAACTTTCTCCATTTTCCTGTAACTTCATCCCTCTTAGCCCCAAATATTTTCATAAGCACCTTATTCTCAAACACCCTTAATCTCTGTTCCTCTCTCAAAGTGAGAATCCAAGTTTCACAACCATACAGAACAACCGGTAATATACCTGTTTTATAAATTCTAACTTTCAAAATTTCGACAGCAGGCTGGATGATAAAAGTTTCTCAACCGAATAATAACAGGCATTTCCCATATTTATTCTGTGTTTAATTTCCTCCCGAGTATCATTTATATTTGTTACTGTTGCTCCCAGATATTTGAACTTCCAATTTTTATATTTCCATTTCATACAATATTCTCGTCACGAGACATAATCATATACTTTGTCTTTTCGGGATTTACTTCCAAACCTATCTCTTTAATTGCTTACAGTAAAATTTCCGTGTTTTCCCTAATCGTTTGTGATTTTCTGCTAACATATTCACGTCATCCGCATAGACAAGCAGCTGATGTAACCCGTTCAATTCCAAACCCTCTGTGTTATCCTGGACCTTCCTAAAGGCATACTCCAGAGCAAAGTTAAAAAGTAAAGGTGATAGTGCATCTCCTTGCTTAGCCCACAGTGAATTGGGAACGTATCTCACAGAAACTGACTTGTACGAACTCTGCTGTACGTATAATTAGAAAAAACCTATATTTTATATGAATACATAATGGACAATGAAGCATTTTAATAAGGTAGAATACTGCATACTTTACGTTACGGTTATAAAGGTTTTTATCCAACACCTAATAAAATAGCCCATTGCTATGTAGATATTAAATAAAAAGAGTGAGCTAATGAAACGGGCGATTTTAAAGCTTAATAATTACGGAAAACTTCAACGCAGAAGCCGATATGAAATGATTTTCAACATTAAAATATTGTCCAGAAAATAAAAGATGTAAGAACAATGAGATATACAGAGTGGAAGTGAAATAGCGTTGCAAATTTTCAGAGCGAATAGCTCATGTTGTATGTAACAAAAAAATTGGAGGAAAGTTAAATGTTTAACAACTTCTTATTGCGAGTAGGATCGTGATTTTTGTCCATTTCGATAGGAAAACTAATAAAGAATAATTTATCCCTCTGGCGTATTTCAATACTGTCGACGGTTTTCGTGACATTTAATTTTAAAAACCCCTAAATTCAAGCCACTGCACGATGTTAGTTGGTTGCAACACAGCGCCAGAGAACAGACAGCTCGTCTAGCGAGACGCATAGAGTTACCGAGTTCCTTGACCTCTTACATCTGTATCACGAGAAGAGTGTGTTAGCGACGATGTTGTCGGACTGCTGAAACTTCAAACTTAATTTTATAATTAACCGTGTATTTAATCACAAAACATATTATCTATAGCTTTTTTCTATTCATTTCAGTGTACCCTATAGTCCCTTTCAATCTGTAATTGAACGATCTTTCAAATTCAAGTATCATAAAACAACGAGTCAAAGTCAGAATACGAGAAGAAACCACAGAAAGAAGTGAAATAAGGATAGGAGTACAAGGATGTCCTTTATCACCTACACTGTTCAACATATACTAGTGAAGAACTGTTATCAGAACATGGGAGGAGTGATAGCAGGAGAAAGAAGAATTAAGTGCATAAGATTTGCTGACGATATGGCGTTGTTAGCAGAAGAGGAGATGATTCTAAGGTATATGTTACTGGAGTTGTACGAGGTGAAGACAAGACAAAGGCCATGGTTATTGGGAGAAAAATAAAGAAGGTAAACGTGCGAATTCGAAATGAGGCAATAGAAAAAATGAACAGCTTCAAATACTTGGGGTGTAGGCTACTATAGACAATAACATGAGTTGCTGCCAGGAAGTCAAAAACAGGATAGCAATGCCAAAGAAAGCTTTTAATAGAAAAAGGAGTATCTTCTGAGGACCTCTGGAAAAGAACTAAGGAAGAGACTAGTGAAGTGCTTCGTGTGAAATGTGGCATTGTATGAAGTAGAAACATGGACATTACGACGAAGTGAAGAGAAACAACTAGGATCACTTGAAATGTAGATCATCATCATCATCATCATCATCATCATCTTCACTACACGGAGTAGGCAATATTGCCTGTTCCGGCTTCACAGTTTATCTCTCCATCGTCCCTTAGGTCGTCCTACGTCTCTTCTTTCAGTAGCTTTGTAATTTAATAAGATTTTTGGTAGTCTGGTGTCCTCCATTCTATTAAGGCCTATATGTTGGAACGGAAATGAAATGTAGATATGGAGAAGAATTGAGCGTGTGAAATGGACAGACAGAATAAGAAACGAAGCTGTGTTGGAAAGAGTGGGTAGAGAAAGTATAATGCTGAAACTGTTCAGGAAGAGAAAAAAGAATTGGCTGGGTCACTGTCTGTGAATAAATTGCCTTCTGAAGGATGCACTGGAAGAAATGGTGAACGGTAGAAAGTACGGGGCAGAAGAAGATATCAGATGATAGACGACATCAAGATTTGTGGATCATATGCGGAGACTAAGGGGAAGACAGAAAATAGGAAAGATTAGAGAATGCTGGGTTTGCAGTGAAAGACTGCGCTTGGGCAGAAAACTGTGAATGAATGAATCAATGAATGAATAATTATGGAAAAGTTCGAAGCAGATGATATCAGATGATTGACAAAATTAAGATACTATACAGAAAACAAAAGACGTGAGAACAAGTTTAATGAGATATATAAACAATTGAAAGCTCTTTCAAATTTAAGCCTAATATGATAAGCAATTTCAAATTTAAAAATGGGGGGGAGTGGGGTGAGGGGGTGAAACCTAAAATGCAGGTTTTAAACGTTCCCTCAATATCGAAATTGACGTGTTCTTTAATTAAATTTAATTGATATAAATAATTAATTACACTGGGCAGGTTTGAAATGAAAGCTCTGTACTATGTTAAATCTATAATGTAGTACATTTTTCAGTACTTATGCGTTTTCATTATTGCCTATAGGAAAATGAAACTGCCAGAGTAGGTACTGGTAAAAAAAATTACATTATAGAACGGACGCGCCTATGTTATCACATCACATAAAGATTCTATCTTGTTAAACTGCAAGTGCTCCCTATGAGAATTAATACAACATGCATTTACAGGTTTGTCATATTTTTAGCAGCTGAACAAAGTAAGTGGGAGTTTTGTCCCATAACTGGCTTTCCACATGACTCATCCACATAAATTTAGTTCGCAAATTGTGGATCGCAATCAGATACGGAAAGTCCCCGCCTTACATTTTATTTCCATAAACTTCCACTTAATAATGAAACTGTGGCTTGCATGTCCTCGAATACATATAAAAAAGAAACCTTACCGTATCATCCAACTATCCCCCGTGTCATTGACCTCAGAAGCTTATGTGTGTTTTTTATTGTTGATGAATACAATGGTGCCTCGTGAGGGAAAAATAGGTTCATGTACTTAAACCCTGGTTAACCTAACCACGCATTGACCTAAAGAAAGCGGGCTTATATAAAATCATGTTGAGCTCTCTCGTGAACTGTTTGAAACTGTAGAAAGTTTTTCATGATTTAGTAGCTCTATACTTTAAATAGTTTCTAGTATTTATTTATCTATTTATCTACTTCTCTATTTATTTATTTACTTATTTACTTACATACATATTTACTTATTTATTTATTTAATTATTTAATTATTTATTCACTCACTCATTTATTTATTTATGTATTTATTTATTTATTTATTTATTTATGTATTCACTCATTTATTTATTTATTTACTTACTTATTTATTTATTATTTATTTATTTATTATTTATTCATTTATTTATTTATTTACTTACTTACTTTACTTATTTATTTATTTATTTATTTATTTATTTATTTATTTATTTACTTATTTATTTACTTATTCACTTATTTATTTACTTATTTACTTTTTACTTATTTATTTTTTTATTATTCATTTATTGAATTATTTATTTATTTATTCACTCACTCATTTATTTATTTATTTATTCACGCACTTCATTTATTTAGTTATTTACTTATTTATTTACTTACTTATTTATTTACTTATTTACTTATTATTTATTCATTTATTTATTTATTTACTTAGTTATTTCTTATTTACTTATTTATTTATTTAGTTATTTACTTACTTATTTACTTATTTATTTATTTACTTACTTACTTATTTACTTATTTATTTATTTATTTATTTATTTATTTATTTATTTATTTATTTATTTATTTATTTATTTATTTATTTATTTATTTATTTATTTATTTATTTAACCTAGTAGAGATAAGACCATCAGGCCTTCTCTTCACCTCTATCAGGGGATTATAACTACAGTATTAAGAATACAATTAAATCTATAATTTTACAGTTAATATTAAATTTACAATTACAATAAAAATCGAAGTATTAAAAGATTATCTGATTAATAAAGGCCAGGCAATTTATTGTAGACGTTAAAAACAAAGAAATAAATTAAACGTAGAATAATTATAAGCCTATAGGGATGAAATTACAGGAGACTGAAATATTTCATGTTAGAATAAGGGAACTATTTACAAAAAGCCATGTCTGAACGAGTCTCAATTACTGACCAAGTGCCTAGTAAGTTTGCGTTTGAATTCAATTTTATTTCGACAGTCCCTGATGCTAGCAGGTAGCGAATTCCAGAATCTTGGCAGGGCTAAATTGTGAAAGAGAATGAAGGTAAAGTGTGATGGGATGGTATTTTTAGTATTGTTTCATGGCGAGAACGTGTGTACAGAATATTGGAGTTACTTCCGGTTAAACCGGACGTAGAAAAAACTAACTCGGTAATGCCATTATTGAGTTCTTAGTATATGGTTATCCTCACATACCAAGTTTCATGTCACTGAACCGTATACTTCAAAAGTTATTTAGGTGGTGCGGGACTTTTAACTAACCCTGTATATAAAAATAGTCACCAGCTTTCACTTTAGAAATCCATGCAATTATTATGTATTGAAATGCTTTCAACAGTGCATCACGTGACACGTTCCAATAAATCCGTTTAGAGCGCATGTCAGAACAAAAGAATGTCGATCATAGTTGACGTCCGTCATTTGTTTGCTCTTTGGCACGATACGCTGAACACAACGGCATAATATTCTTAATTTCCATCTTGTCGGAAGACAACAATTGCATAATGATTTAATTTTTCGTCTTTTGTTTTTATTTTTTTGTTCGGTTAGCAATTACTGCATGGTTAATGAAGACATATAATTAAGCCCGCCATGAATATTCAAGGTGCAAGATACAGTATCTGTACAATGTACACGTTGGAATTCTGTATTATTCTTCGAGACATCGCTGTGACGTATTCAACATGGGTCGCTTTTGTTCTCCATTCATTTTCCATTAATTAACATATAGTGACACGCAAAACACGGGCATAAATATCATTTCTTATAGAGTCTCTGGTGGGGAAAATAAAAATGAAAGCTCTTAGCTTAATGAATGTTACGGTACACAAAAACAGTATTTTGATTTATCAACATTTATACCCAACCTCGTAAAGCCTTGTTTCCGCTGCGAGCTTTTTCAAACGGTTTATGACATAAAGAGGACAATAACTATTTTGTTACAAAAATTTAGAGTTGCTAGAAATGGTTATTTACTTACTTACTTAGGCCTACTTACTTGCAAATGGTTTTTAAGGAACCAAAAGATTCATTGCCGCCCTCACATAAGCCCGCCATCGGTCCCTATCCTGAGCAAGATTAATCCAGTCTCTATCAGAGTGCTGCATTGGAGTTAAATCGCTCGCTTGAACTCGGTCGAGTGTCGCACCCTCGAGTGAGATACGATCGGTCGTGATACGCTCGTAATAAATAGAAGCACAGTACAAGGTCATCTCACCGACATGTCTTGTCTTGTATGGAAGGCGACAGATAAGATACACATATGTTTTGCTCACACGGTAAAAATAAGGCTTTATTTTCTGCGTTTATGACAAACGTTTAATGGAACAGTCAATGGAACGTACCAAAACAGGAACATGAAGTTATAAATAAAATAGTATGAAAAACTTCGTAATACAGTTATTATTGCTAATTAATAATTATTCAATATTTGATTTACCACATATATAATACGATAGGTCTATACATAGTGTTCCGCCTATACATATACTGCGACAATGTAGAAACGTTTTACAAAATATTATTGATATAGCAGTAGATTAATAACAATATTAGTACAGAGATAAAGTCACAGAAAATATAATAAAACGAATAATCATGCTGCAAAACTGTTACAGACGCAAATATTGATACACTAATTATTAGAGATTATTATTATTATTATTATTATTATTATTATTATTATTATTATTATTACTAGAAAACTTGATACAGTTCTTGCATTATCGTGATTGTGTTCTCCGTTTATAATAATTACATTTACATCCAATAACATCTATCAGATGTGGCAAATACAAAATCACTCCTGTGTGAAAAAAAAAAAAAAAAACATTTACCTACAACATTTATATTACATTTTAAAGCAAGTTTTGTAGTTGTACTATGGAGAGGTTAGTTAAACATTGCAAAGTTTTGAAATGATAAACATCTATGATGTTACTACACAATTCATCACTGTAACAGGAATGAATGTCTAACGCTCGGCTTATACCTTTCGAGGATTTATCGCTCGTGACAATTTTACCCATCATGCATGTGCGCTACCTATCGGATTATGCTATGAACTACTTGGCGCTCGAGCGAAAACGTCCGATGCAGACCTCTGGTCTCTATCATCATATCCCACTTCCCTCAAATCCATTTTAATATTATCCTCCCATCTAAGGCTCGGCCTCCCCAAAGGTATTTTTCCCTCCGGCCTTCCAACTAACACCCTATATGTATTTCTGGATTCGTCCATGTATACGTGCTATATGCCCTGCCCATCTCAAACGTCTGGATGTGATTAATAAAAATAAAGAAGCCCATGTCCGGAAACGCTGCCAATTGGCTTGTCGTCAGTACGACATCTCATCCTGCACAAGGTTTTCCGTGGTTTCCCTTTGGGTAATAAGACAAATGTTGGGATGAGGCCTAAAAGAAATGGGCTACGGACCACCTCCTTCCTTCTCTCCACTCTTCTCTTCTACTATTCCTATTTGCTTGGCAATTATGCCAGGCACTTTCTATTCTTCATTAATAAATTACTGTCAATATTATAATAACAATTAAACTTTTTATACAGGGGAAAATTTACTGTAAATTCACAGGCTAACGGCTTCAAAGCTGCGACCCTGGTTTAAATGGAGTGCACTGGTATAATAAAATTAACATGGAGGCATGAGATAATTACTCTGCTTGCCATTAAAATTTCACTTTGATTCAGTGTCCCCGTCAAAAAAAATCCGGAAACGTTTTCCTTGGTAGATGGTTTAGACAGGCTGCTTTTAGGGCCGGTATTATAAACGCCGTTTAAACCTTACTTTCAGTTTAAACTGAAGTTTTATAAACCTTAACTACAAGTTAATCTTGAGTTAACTTGAGTTTAACTTGATCGGCAGTCCTCCGCCGTTTAAACTGCAGATCAAGGCTCAACAGTGCAAGATGGCGGTTCCCGCAACACACATGGATATTGCAGATGTTTTCCAAGAAATTATGAGTGACGATAAGTAAGTGATCAATATTACTGAACGACCACGGCGGCCAAGAATTTTTCGAAATAGAGTGCACCACTTTGAAATATAAATGAATATAAGTTTTAAAACAGATGGATGCTTTAGGCAGAATTAGACTTTATAGTCCTAACCTTGTTTCGAAAAATTGAAACTCGGATACAACAAGCAACAATATGTGTTTCAGGGATTGAATTTAAACATTATTTGAGAAGATAAATGATTTTTTTTAATATTCTTTGAATCTCTGCATCAATTACTGGTTACGCTGCACTATTTTTCCTCTGGTAGTAGGCATACTGAAAACGATGGAAGATTTCGGAGGTGTCCGTAAATCTAGTCTACTATAAATCTATTGAGCATTGTACTGTGTGTGGCAGACAGTCTCCTGGTAAGATTTACTATGGGGCCTGATTTATAAACACTTACTTACTTACTTACTGGCTTTTAAGGAACCCGGAGGTTCATTGCCGCCCTCACATAAGCCCGCCATTGGTCCCTATCCTGAGCAAGATTAATCCATTCTCTACCATCATATCCTACCTCCCTCAAATCCATTTTAATATTATCTTCTCATCTACGTCTCGGCCTCCCCAAGGTCTTTTGCCCTCCGGCCTCCCAACTAACACTCTATATGCATTTCTGGATTCGCCCATACGTGCTACATGTCCTGCCCATCTCAAACGTCTGGATTTTATGGTCCTATTTATGTCAGGTGAAGTATACAATGCCTGCAGTTCTGCGTTGTGTAACTTTCTCCATTCTCCTGTAACTTCATCCCTTTTAGCTCCAAATATTTTCCTAAGAGCCTTATTCTCAAACACCCTTAATCTCTGTTCCTCTCTCAAAGTGAGAGTCCAAGTTTCACAACCTTGAATTCCTTTCACTGTTAATTGCAAATGTCATTCACCCAAAACTATAAAAATATTAATCATGTTGTTTCTAGACGCAGAGAGGAGAGAGGTAAGAAGTTTAGAAAAATGAATGGGAAACACACAGATTCGCTTGTAGTACATCTCGCATTAAAAAAAGTTGACAATCTCAACTGAAAAGATTACTGAACGAGAAGTAGGCCGGTTATCATCGAAACGCAATCAAGATCTTTTGCGTTCGTTACAAACGCCTGTCTTATTATACAAGTCCCCCAGACTTCACGCAGAGATCTTACAAGTACAGATTATTGTGTTTATGCTTCCGAGTGTAAAAACTGACCCATGCTCCAGTAACGTAGCTACAGTAAATATTAACAACTGACACAGCGACGCAAGAAATGGTAAAAAAAAAGAAGATCGCTGTTTTATGAATAATGGTCCCTCGCCATTCATACTCTGTGTACTCGGAATAATTTGTCTTGAAATGTGAATGGTAAGAGACAATGCTCCTGCCAGTAAAACTCATTACATTAACAAAGACTTCTAATGACCTGGTATTAAGCTATTCACAGCGCCAGTCTCTGTAAATGACAAACATTCAAAATTACACCACAAGCAAGCCTCTGCAAAAGAAGAAGAAGTTTCCCCATGCCAAGATTGTAGGTCTCTTTCTCCCCTTTTTACTTTGTTAATGAGAGATCATTTGTTAACGTCTGCCATGACACCACACGCCATGTTTAACAAAACACAAACGTTTTTGACGTCCATCACTCTTTTAATTGTTGTGCCCGTATTCATTTGTTTTGATACGTTTTACTTAGTTCTTTTAAGATGTTATTTTTTATGTCAAAATATCTCATTAAAAATGCTAGTTACAAATTCGTTAAATGGCTTAGAAAATGAAACATTTCTAACGCACCGGGTAATAAATTAAATTGGTGACTTAAAATGCAGGGGACATGGACCGGAAACAGCTAGAAAGAAATCTCGTAAGACAAATGACGGTCGAAAGAGTGAACATTAATTTTATAAGAACAAAGCAACATCATACAAGACTGGACATCGCTTCAAGGTGGAACTGTCGATCAAATTCAGCGTTCCTACAGGCCATTGTATATCTGTTACAAACTTCTACATGTAGGCTTATACATTAATTTGTTTTATTTTATTATTTCCATTACATCAAGGTACATACCTTCCTATTTATATCGTTATATTATATTAAATTTATAGAAATAATTTATTTTATTTATTTATTTGTTTACTTATTTATTCAATGCAATAAGTATTGAATATATTACTGATATCGTAATATTTATTTATTTATTTCACTATTTTATTAATAGGTTAATTATTGATATATTCTTAATAGTTACTTAATTATTTATAAATTTATTAATTCTAGTCATTTCATTATATACCTATTATCTTAATTATTGATATAATAATTTATCTTCATCATTTATCTCTTTACCTTTTCGTTTCACTATATATCTCTTAATTAATAATTAGATTAATTATTGATATAAGATGTTATTTATATACTTTTTTTATTAATTTGTTTCACTATATACCCATTAAGTTAGGTACAGCTTAAAGGAGTAAAATTTAGGAAATATTCAACATTTTTTTCCTCCATTACTGTATCTTGCACAATAATGAAAATTAATATGTATAAAACATTGTCCTTCTGCTATATGATAAACATATTTTTACGATTAAAAAAAATTATTTATATATATTATTTTAAAATTGAAATTTCACTGTGCAGTTATGAAGCGTTTCCCTCATAATTCAAAACGTAGGCCTATCCAACATTCCGTGATGAAATTTTTTCTTTTTTTTTTATACATGTCATATCTACAATTTGATGCAAGATCACTTCTCTACCTTTGATAGATTGTTTGATAAAAAAATTAATTCATTTAAAAAAATGGTCAAATATCAGTATTTTTTCTAACACAAAATAAAAATATATTATTTATTAAGGAATGTAGTTGAAAGAGCATGATATTGTAAACATGAGTTTCAGCAATAAAATGAAAGAGAGAGAACACGAAAAAGTTAACAAGTTTATAAATTATGAGGGAAACGCTTCATCACTGCACAGTGAACTGCCACCGTTTTGAATTTTGAAAAAAAAAAAAAAAAATTAATCGTAAAAATATTTACTGCTGTAAGCTGTACCTAACCCCTTAAGTTAATTATTGACATAATTATAATATTTATTTATTTATTTATTTATTTATTTATTTATTTATTTATTTATTTATTTATTTATTTATTTATTTATTTATTTATTTATTTATTTATTTATTTATTTATTTATTTATTTATTTATTTATTTATTTATTTATTTATTCATTTATTTATTCATTCATTTATTATTCATTTAATTACACCTATACCTACGTAAATTATTCCTATAAGTATTTTACTTGTTCACTTTCCTACTTATTTATTAATTTCACTATATGCTCATTAGGTTACTTATTCACGTAATTGTGTTAGGCCTATTTATGCATATATTTATGCTTTCATTTCATTATATACCTATTAGCTTAATTACTGAAAGATGTGTTATTTATTCATTTATTTAATCAAAATACATTATATATTATTGTGTTAAAAGGGGTGTTATCTGTAGTAAGATATACTTAAATAACAAAATATTGGAAAGAATTAATCGCTTTAATCAATTTACTCGTACGTTGGATAAATTCCACTATAACTTAAAATGTAACATTATAATACATTATGTTACTGATATTGTTATATGAAATTTGAAAAGCCTAAAGTCCTATAAGGGCAACGGCCTCCTACAGTAGGGTGTACCGAAAACTACATATTGGGGAAATATGAAAAGCGTCGATGGAATTGGTGATAGCGAGTTGATATTTGGTGAGATGAGCCCGAGGATTCGCCATAGATTACGTGGCATTTGCCATACGGTTAGAAAAAACCTCGGAAGAAACCCAATCAGGTAATCAACCCAAGCGGGAATCGAACCTGAGCCCGATCCCGAGCGCAAATCCTGATCGGCAGACAAGCGTCTCAGTTAACTTAATTACGTTGATGCGTTATGTTATGTTATGTTATGTTATGTTATGTTATGTTATGTTATGTTATGTTATGTTATGTTATGTTATGTTATGTTATGTTATGTTATGTTATGTTATGTTATATTACGTTACGTTATATTATATTATATTATATTATATTATATTATATTATACTAGTGGCTTGTGCAGCAAATGCTGCAAACTTAGTTAATTATAAGTCCAAATAAAAGTTTTTTTTTATTTATTTTCCAGAAATATTACCAGGCATTTTGAAAGTTAATTGCTTCCATAATAATGAAGATGTAACATTTAAAGCAACGTGGTAAGTCAATGTAGTATAACTCCGTCAAAAAATATCTCTTTTAAAAAACTTCCCCCTTAATGTTTTTCATGCCAAATACTTTTTCTTTAACACACCCATCTTCAGTTCTTTGCGTTCTCCCTACAACAAAATGATATGCTTGGCAGCGATCACAGATCTAATCTATTAAACCAAAGGAATACGAAATTAATTTTGATGTAGTTTAAAGACGCAGATAAAATAAGAAGCATGACTCAATTACTAATGCCTCTTCCATACTACTGCACTACATCCTACAAAAATGAGAAAATCGCACATGAAGTAACTTTCTAAATTGCATATTGTACTATGAATGCTACCTACTGTATTGATTTTTCTCTCTATTCCATATATGCATTTTTTAATTGTTTTCCGGACCTATATGGCCACCTGTTATGACAGGCGGATTTTATTGTTATTATATTATCACCACCCTTCCATTTAATATATGAAAAAAGACCCACACCATTTGATTAATAACTGTAAAAATATTTAATTTTTAATAACAATATTGTTATCTTACATGAGCTTTATAGTTTTCAGTAGACTAACATATATATATATATATATATATATATATATATATATATATATATATATATATACACTGTAACCTTTACTCTGTAAATTATAGTGGATATTAAGATCTAATTTAAGATATTCTTTATATCTACTTACATAACCCCAAAAGGTTTCACTTTCATACCATCAATTTATAAATATCATTAATGTGTATCATTAGTGAAAAATACATATATGGCATAAACTGTAATAATATTTAATTTTAATGGTAATAATGTTAAATCTTCTTAAGTTTTGTAGTTTCTAAAATCGAATAAATCACAAAATTACACACCAAAGAATCAGACCTGTATATTATTTTAGTAAGTCTTGAGATGTACTAAAAAAAATTTACACAAATGAATATCGACATATTGGCATTATGATGTCAAAGAATCTGTGCTCTAAATATGTCAGCAATCCTGCAGGTCATGGCCTTCGTGTAATATTAAGTATTTATTGTAGTGTGCGTGTGTTTTGTTTTATTCTGAAAACCCATTAGTTTTCAAAACTGATTGAAGATAGATTTTGAAAAGTAGAAAAATTATGTAGGAAAATTGACATTTCACCTAAAACTACTATTTTTCCGCACATCTTTGGATGCCTAGCTTCAAAATGAGGGATCATTAATTAAAATCCGTTCAGCCTTTTCCCATAATTTCCATTACCAGTTCAAATTATACATAATACTAGTGGCTTGTGCAGCAAATGCCGCAAACTAAGTTCATTAGACGTTCAAATAAAAATTTTTCAAATTTATTTTCAATGAAGAATACCAGACATTTTGAAAGTTATTTGCTTCCATAATAATGAAATATACTTCCTCTGAATGGTTTTTTATGCCTAATATTTTTTCTTGAATCAATCCACCTTCAGTTTTTGAGTTTCAACGCGAAAACGCAAGTAACAATGTCAGGACGATCAGTGGGTTTTTCATGTGGAAGTAAAGCAATAGCTATTTCAGGTCATTGTGGGTTGTACGCGAAAGTTAAAAAAAAATTAAGTTTGCTATACTTTCGAACAATAGACATAGCATCTTGGTATAGCTGCTGCATGTTTCATGAACTACCTTGAAATGTATCCTGCTAAGAGATCTTGCTGAAATGATCGAGAGACTACAACATTTTGTAGGCCTCTTATTTTATCAGTAAGCAATACCTTTTGGTCTTTCCTTATTAATTGTAATTGCTGTGCTCTCTCGAGCCAATACTGAAGAGAATGACTCATATAAATATCTTCACACACCGCCGTTAAGTAGGGTAAACTAGGGTCTGTTGGACAGTCGGGCATGTTGGACACTCCGTACTTTAACGTGTTATCACGCCACTTGTGGGCACCACATTCAGCTAGAAGTCAATGACGGAAGTAGGCACGAGTGGGGCTACTTCCGTCATTGATTTCTAGCAGAATGTGGTGCCCACAAGTGGCGTGGTAACACGTTAAAGTACGGAGTGTCCAACGTGCCAGACTGTCCAACAGACCCTAGTTTACCCTATAGGAAAAAGACCCAACTCCACTTGATTAACAACTATAAAAATATTTCATTTTTAATAACTACTCTGTAAATTATAGAAATGAAGATCTAATATAAGACATTCTCTACATAACCCCAAAACGTTTCACTTTCATATCATCAATATAGAATTAATATGTATAATTAATGAAAAATAGTCACATCATGGCATTAACTATAAAATTTCATTTCTAATGGTAATAATGCCATCAAACCACCTCGTTTTGTAGATTTTAATATCCAATACAGAGCTGTACTCAGAAAATTACACACCGCAGAATCAGACCTGTAAATTATTTTAGTAAGTCTTGAAGAGTTAATAACCAATTGAATTTGAACTCTAAATATGTCAGCAATCCTGCCTTCGTGTAATAGCCTGTTGTTTATTGTAGTGTGTTTTGTTTTATTGTAAAACATGCTAAAATGCAATTAGTTCTCAAAACTGACGAGAGATGAATTTGGAAAATAGGAAAAAGATGTAGGAAAATTGGCATTTCACTGAAAACTACTATTTTTCTGAAAAACGTTGGTTCCAAGCTTCAAAATGAGAGGTTATTTACTAAAATCCGTTCAGCCGTTTACCCGTAATTTCCATTACCAATTCAAATTATGTATATGGATTATATTATATTATATTATATTATATTATATTATATTATATTATATTATATTATATTATATTATATTATATTATATTATATTATATTATATTATATTATATTATATTATATTATATTATATTATATTATATTATACTAGTGGCATGTGCAGCAAATGCTGCTGCAAACTAAGTTCGTCAGACGTTCAAATAAAATTTTTTCACATTTATTTTCAATGAAGAATACTTGTCTTTTTGATAGTTATTTACTTCCATGATAATGAAACATACTCCCTCTGAATGGATTTTTTAAGCCAAATACTTTTTCTTGAACCTATCCAACTTCAGTTTTTGAGTTTCAACGCGAAAACGCAAGTATCAATGTCAGGACGATAGGAGTAGTAGTGTCAGTATTTCAGGTCATTGTGGATTGTAGGCAAAAGTTTAAAAAATCTCAGGTTTGCTAAGCTTTCGAACAATAGCATTTTCGTATAGCTGCTGCATGTAGAACTTGAAATGTAGAGCGTAAAATCATTTTATCCTACTAAGAGATCTTGCTGAAATGATCTGGAGAATACAAAATTTTCTAGGCCTCTTATTTTATCAGTAAGTAATACCTTTTTGTCTTTCCTTAGGAACTGTAATTTTTGCCCTCTCTCGAGCTAATACTGAAGACAATGACACATATCAATATCTACATTACACCTCCATTAAGTATATGAAAAAGACCCAACCCCACTGGGTTAATAAGTATAAAAATATTTGATTTTTAATAACAATATTATTATCTTAAGTTTTGTAGTTATATATAGCAGTCACTGAGTAAATTATAGAAATGAAGATCTAAATTAAGATATTCTCTACATTTACTTACATAACCTCAAAACGTTTCACTTTCATATCATCAATATAGCATCAATATTATGTACAATTAATGAAAAATAGACGCATCATGATATTAACTATAATAATATTTAATTTCTAATGGTAATAATGTCATCAAACCACCTCAAGTTTCGTAGATTTGAATATCCAACACACAGCTGTACTCAGAATATTATACACTACACAATCAGTTTTTAATAACAAATTGAATTGAGCTCTAAATATGTCGGCAATCCTGCAGGTCATGGCCTTCGTCTAATAGCCTATTGTTTATTGTAGTGTGTGTTTTGTTCTGAAATTCAATCAAGTCGGCCGTGATTCAATAAAGTTAGTTCTCAAAACTGACAACAGATGGATTTTGGAAAATAGGAAAATTATGTAGGAAAACTGACATTTCACTGAAAACTTCTACTTTTCCGAAAAACTTTGGGTTCCAAACTTCAAAATGAGGGGCCATTTATTAAAATCTGTTCAGCCGTTTTCCCGTAATTTCTATTACCAGTTCAAATTATATATAGATTATATTATATTATATTATATTATATTATATTATATTATATTATATTATATTATATTAGCTTATATTATATTATAAACTAATCCAACGTAAGGAAGTAGTGCTATTATTATATTTGTTAGAATAACACAGATTGCTAATGCCACCACGAAAAGCCGATGGAGAATCCAAGTTAACAAATGACGCATGGTAGTGTACGAATGATGATGTCGGTGTAGCCAAGTGTGGCAGATCAATATAAGACAACTCGACGCTGCTACGTGTTTCATTTGTTCTCGGAGAGGCGTGGCTTCAAGAAACACACAGGGATTTAAGAGAAGCCATGTCGCCGAACACGGGTTCAGCGATCACACAATTCACCTGGCGATGTCGGGGCTCGCTGCGACGTCTGACAACACCACCTTGCAGCGCTGGAGTTACAAATCCAACGAAATGTGGAGTTGAGACGCAGTCTATAAGGCGATTGGGATGCAAATGGAATGTGACTCGGGGCTGACAGCAAATTACTCGAAAAAAACATCCTACAGAGCAATTTCGTCTAATAAAATGTTCTCTTTTATTTGACTTAGAATCAAATTCACGACTCTGTAAAATATCCTAGATTCAAGTAAGCGGCTAAGCAATGTCAAAATTGTATTATTATTATTATTATTATTATTATTATTATTATTATTATTATTATTATTATTATTACTTACTTACTTACTGGCTTATAAGGAACCCGGAGGTTCATTCCCGCCCTCACATAAGCCCGCCATTGGTCCCTATTCTGAGCAAGATTAATCCATTCTCTATCATCATATTCCACCTCGCTCAAATCCATTTTAATATTATCTTCCTATCTACGTCTCGGCCTCCCTAAAGGTCTTTTTCCTTCCGGTCTCCCAACTAACACTCTATATGTATTTCTGGATTCGCCCATACGTGCTACATGCCCTGCCCATCTCAAACGTCTGGATTTAATGTTCCTAATTATGTCAGGTGAAGAATACAAAGCGTGCAGTTCTGTGTTGTGTAACTTTCTCCATTCTCCTGTAACTTCATCCCTCTTAGCCCCAAATATTTTCCTAAACACCTTAGTCTCAAACACCCTTAACCTATGTTCCTCTCTCAAAGTGAGAGTCCAAGATTCACAACCATAAAGAACAACCGGTAATATAACTGTTTTGTATATTCTAACTTTCAGATTTTTTCACAGCAGACTGGATGATAAAAGATCCTCAACCGAATAATAACAGGCATTTCCCATATTCATTCTGTATTTAATTTTTTCCCGAGTATATTTGAAGTGTTCGCGGGAAAAATGATGAATGTCACATTTCTGTTAAGGATTACACAATGATCTAATTGAGTCTATAACTGCAAGATGTAGTGCTGTTTCTATAGAAAATAAAGGAAAGGATTACTGTATTCGTGATGATAATTCTCCTTTTCACCATTTTTCATAAGCACAACATTAAAATTCGCAGTGATCCATTGAATTAGATAATGACATCAACCTTAAGAAAACTGTGACATTCATCGTTTATCCCGCGAACTCTTCATTTGTTACTGTTGCTCCAAGATACTTGAACTTCTCCACCTCTTCAAAAGATAAATTTCCAATTTTTATATTTCCATTTCGTACAATATTCTCATCATGAGACATGTTATTTACTTACTTACTTACTGGCTTTTAAGGAGGTTCATTGCCGCCCTCACATAAGCCCGCCATTGGTCCCTATCCTGAACAAGATTAATCCGGTTCCTACATCATATCCCACCTCCCTCAAATCCATTTTAATATTATCTTCCCATCTACGTCTCAGCCTCCCCAAAGGTCTTCTCCCCTCTGACCTCCCAACTAACACTCTATATGCATTTCTGGATTCGCCCATACGTGCTACATGCCCTGCCCATCTCAAGCGTCTGGATTTAATGTTCCTAATTATGTCAGGTGAAGGATACAATGCGTGCAGCTCTGCGTTGTGTAACTTTCTCCATTCTCCTGTAACTTCATCCCTCTTAGCCCCAAATATTTTCCTAAGAACCTTATTCTCAAAAACCCTCAATCTCTGTTCCTCTCTCAAAGTGAGAGTCCAAGTTTCACAGCCATACAGAACAACCGGTAATATGACTGTTTTATAAATTCTACCTTTCAGACTTTTTGACAGAAGACTAGATGACAAAAGGTTCTCAACCGAAAAACAACAGGCATTTCCCATATTTATTCAGCGTTTAATTTCCTCCCGAGTGTAATTTACATTTGTTGCTGTTGCTCCAAGATATTTGAATTTTTCCACCTCTTCGAAGGATAAATCTCCAACTTTTATAGTTCCATTTCGTACTATATTCTGATCACCAGACATAATCATATACTTAGTCTTTTCGGAATTTACTTCCAACCCTATCTCTTTACTTGCTTCAAGTAGAATTTCCGTGTTTTCCCTAATCGTTTGTGGACTTTCTCCTAACATATTCACGTTATCCGCATAGACAAGAAGCTGATGTAACCCGTTCAATTCCAAACCCTCTGTGTTATCCTGAACTTTCTTAATGACATATTCTAGAGCGAAGTTAAAAAGTAAAGGTGATAGTGCATCTCCGTGCTTTAGCCCGCAGTGAATTGGAAAAGCATCAGATAGAATCTGGCCTATGCGGACTCTGGTGTAAGTTTCACTAAGACTCATTTTAATTAATCGAATTAGTTTCTTTGGAATACCAAATTCAATAAGAATATTATATAAAACTTCTCTCTTAACCGAGTCGTACGAGACTTATTATTACTATTATTATTATTATTATTATTATTATTATTATTATTATTATTATTATTATTATTATCTTTATTATTATTATTATTCCTATCATTATTTATTATTATTTATTGTACGAAATGGAAATATAAAAATTCGAAATTTATCCTTTGAAGAGGTGGAAAAATTCAAATACCTTGGAGCAACAGTAAAAAATATAAATGATACTTAGGAGGAAATTAAACAGAGAATAAATATGGGAAATGCCTGTTATTATTCGGTTGAGAAGCTTTTGTCATCCAGTCTGCTGTCAAAAAATCTGAAAGTTACAATTTATAAAACAGTTATATTATCGGTTTTTCTGTATAGTTGTGAAACTTGGACTCTCACTTTGAGAGAAGAACATAGGTTAAGGGTGTTTGAGAATAAGGTGCTCAGGAAAATATTTGGGGCTAAGAGGTATGAAGTTAAAAGAAAATGAAGAAAGTTACACAACACAAAACAGCACGCATTGTATTCTTCACCTGACATAATTAGGAACATTAAATCCAGACGTTTGAGATGGGCAAGGCATGTAGCACATATGGGCGAATCAGAAATGTATATAGAGTGTTAGTTGGGAGGCTGGAGAGAAAAAGACCTTTGGGGAGGCCGAGACGTAGATGGGAAGATAATATTAAAATGGATTTGAGGGAGGTGTGATATGATGATAGAGACTGGATTAATCTTGCTCAGGATAGGGAGGAATGGCAGGCTTATGTGAGGGCGGCAATGAACCTTCGGGTTCCTTGAAAGCCAGTAAGTAAGTAAGTATTATTATTTACTTACTTACAAATGTATGCAGTTCTGCGTTGTGTAACTTTATGCTTTCTCATATAACTTCGTCTCTCTTAGCCCCAAATATTATTTTCCTATACACCTCATTCTCGAACATCATTAACCTCTGTTCCTTTTTCAAAGTAAGATTCCAAGTTTCACAAGCATACGGAACAACCGGTAATATAACTGTTTTATATATTCTAACTTTGAGATTTGTTGACAGCAAACCAGACGACAGAAACGTCTCAATCAAATAATAACAGGCATTTTCCATATTTTTTAACTTGGTTATTTAACGACTATGTATCAACTACGAGGTTATTTAGCGTCGATGAGATTGGTGATAATGAGATAGTATTTGACGAGATGAAGTCGAAGATTCGCCATATATTACCTGACATTTGCGTTACGATTGGGGAAAACCTTCATAAAAAACCCAACCAGGTAATCAGCGCAAGCGGGAATTGAACGCGCGCCCGAGCGTCACTCCGGATCGGTAGACAAGCGCCTTAGCCGGCAGAGCTACGTCGGTGGCTTTTCCCATATTAATTCCGCGTTTAATTTCTTCGCGAGTGTCATTTATATTTGTTACTGTTGCTCCAAGATATTTGAATTTTTTCACCTTTTCGAAGCATAAATTCCAATTTTTATATTTCCGTTTTATACAATAGACATAATCATATAGCCTACCTTGGCTTTTCGGGATTTACTTCCAAACCTACCGCTTTGGCCTACTTGCTTCAAGTTAAAAAAAAATAATAAATAATAATAATAATAATAATAATAATAATAATAATAATAATAACAAACTTCAAACGTTTAACAAGAATCAATATATAGGCCTATAGAGATTGTCTCAATCTCAATGTACGAAGAAAATTTGTACAGTAGTGGCAAAATAAAAACTGGACCGACCCTTGTAGCTGATTTCAGAGCATTGTTCACTCCAGAGCACGATAGACTGGTAACTAAGACTTTCGTGGTTCGAATCCTGCCTGGGAAGGAAACTTTTTTTTTTTTTGTTCCTTAATCAAATTTATTCCCAATACTTTTCGCTTGCTGGTAAAATTCATATTCTGGGTATAATAAGTTAATTAAGTAGTAAAATATCGCTGCAATCGAAAAGTATTGAGAATAAATTTGAATAAGGATCAAAAAAAAGTTTCCTTCCCAGGCAGGATTCGAACCACGAAAATCTTAGTTACCAGTCTATCGTGCTCTGGAACGAACAAGGCTCTGAAATCAGCTACAATGGTCGGTCCGGTTTTTTTTTTTTGCCACTACTGTAGACTACATTAACAAAGCCTCGCATACATTCATTTCCTTACTTATTTACTTACTTACAAATGGTTTTTAAGGAACCCGGAGATTCATTGCCGCCCTCACATAAGCCCGCTATTGGTCCCTATCCTGTGCAAGATTAATCCAGTCTCTATCATCATATCACACCTCCCTCAAATCCATTTTAATATTATTCTCCCATCTACGTCTCGGCCTCCCTAAAGGTCTTTTTCCCTCCGGCATCCCTACTAACACTCTATATGCATTTCTGGTTTCGCTCTTACGTGCCCTGCCCATCTCAAACGTCTGGATTTAATGTTCCTAATTATGTCAGGTGAAGAATACAATGCGTGCAGTTCTGTGTTGTGTAACTTTCGCCATTCTCCTGCAACTTCATCTCCCTTAGCCCCAATTATTTTCCTAAACAACTTATTCTCGAACATCCTTAACGTCTGTTCCTCTCTCAAAGTGAGAGTCCAAGTTTCACAACCATACAGAACAACCGGTAATAGTATAAGTGTTATATAAATTCTAACTTTCAGCTCCTTTGAGAGCAGATTGGATTACAAAAGCTTCTCAACCGAATAATAACAGGCATTTCCCATATTTATCCTGCGTTTAATTTCCTCCCGAGTGTCATTTATATATGTTACTGTTGCTCCAAGATATTTGAATTTTTTCCCTCTTCGAAGGATAAATCTCAAATTTTTATATTTCCATTTCGTACGATATTCTGGTCACGAGACATAATCATATACTTTGTCTTTTCGAAATTTACTTCTAAACCTATCGCTTTACTTGCTTCAAGTAAAATAATAATAATAATAATAATAATAATAATAATAATAATAATAATAATAATAATAATAATAATAATAATAATAATAAAAACACACTTTATACATTTAACAAGAATCAATATATACACAGATTGTCTCAATCTCAATGTATGAAGAAAATTTGTACATAACCTTAGCCTCGCATACATACATAATTTTTTTACATCGCCTACATAAATAGAATATTTGTATTTCTCTCTCAACAGTGAATTTTAATATGTGCAGATGCTCTAATGGAAGCTTTCCAAACATACCTTTATAATATAATGTTGCTGTGCATTTAATATGGATGTGCAGGTGAACATATCGTTTCAGAACCATACTATTCTTAATAACATCTCGCGTTCAATTTGTATTCGGACCCCAAGCACACAACCCTCTGCGCAGGTCAGTCTGCAGTCTTTGGTCAGAACAGAGGTCAGAGGTTGTAGGACTCCTAATACATTCAGACTTGAAGAATCTGCAGTGGCAGAAAATTACGAGCAGTGGCTGTCATCTCCACGACTACTTGTATTGCATGAAGGAGGTGGGGAGAGTAAGGAGGATGGGCTAGAACAAGAGCGCCGCGGGTCTGTTCCACATGTCTTCAGATGGACAAGGGTTCCAGTCGAGCAATTAACCGAGTATTTTAAATTCCCGGCACCACCAAGATTTGTTTTGCTCCTCTGCCTCCTACTACCCTCTTTTATTTTATTTTCTGAGGGTGTGTTGATACGAAATAAACGACTTCGGCCTGTAGCTGAAAAGCTGAAAAGAATGACAATAAAGGGGTGGAGACGTTTTGCGTCATCTGCTACCAACCTAAATAGCAGGGAAGGAAATATCTTCATATTTCTGGGAGAAAGTGTGAAGGGAGAGGAGTGGAATCTAAATAATGGGGTCGTAATGAATTAAAACTTGAATTTTGAAGAGATCTCCAAAAGAAATGGGAATAATATTCAGTATTCCCTTAATAGCAAACACATTTACTCTGCTGGTATAAATGGCTTTATAGAAGAAGATAGAAGTAGGTATATAGATGTGTTAATTCGCAGTGCTATATGCCACAATAATATAATCTGAAACATCAGAGAAAGTAAACTCTTTAATTCTAGCCACAAGTTATAGTAAAACAATTGTGTTTATGATACAAACTTATTATATATTAAATATGGTTATTACTTCTAATTATAAATATGTATTTGCTTAATTAAGAATTTTTTAAATCCATATTTATTTACTTAAGTTATTAATCAATTAATTAATTAATTTATTTATTTATTTATTTATTTATTTATTTATTTATTTTTATGAAAATGTTTATTTTATACTTCCATATCAATATACAGTGCGTTCGTAGCTCGGCGGACCGTTATAATATAACGTTAATAATATAAACAAGTGTTAGAAAAGTTTTAATTAGGGATGATGAAATAAACAAGAAAACTTTTAATTAAGGATGATGCAATAAAAAATAAACATGATTAATTTTAAAAGGAACAATTAATGAAAGTATTACTTCTAATTAGAAATATGTATTTGCTCATTGAAGAATTTTTTAAAGTGATATTTATTTACTTAAATTATTTATTTATTTATTTATTTATTTATTTATTTATTTATTTATTTATTTTTATTAAAATGTTTATTTTACACTTCCATATCAATATACAGTGCGTTCGTAGCTTGGCTGGACCGTTATAACATAACGTAAATAATATAAACAAGTGTTACAAAAGTTTTAATTAGGGATGATGAAATAAACAAGAAAACTTTAAATTGAGGATGATTCAATAAAAAATAAACATGAATAATTTTAAAAGGAACAATTAATGAAAGTATTACTTCTAATTAGAAATATGTATTTTCTTATTGAAGAATTTTTTTAAATCCATATTTATTTACTTAAATTATTTATTTATTTATTTATTTATTTATTTATTTATTTATTTATTTATTTATTTATTTTTATGAAAATGTTTATTTTATACTCGTATATCAATATACAGTGCGTTCGTAGCTCGGCCGGACCGTTATAACGTAAATAATATAAAGAAGTGTTAGAAAAGTTTTAATTAGGGATGATGAAATAAACAAGAAAACTTTTAATTGAGGATTATTCAATAAAAAATAAACATGAATAATTTTAAAAGGAACAATTAATGAAAGTATTACTTCTAATTAGAAATATGTATTTTCTTATTGAAGAATTTTTAATCCATATTTATTTACTTAAATTATTTATTTATTTATTTTTATGAAAATGTTTATTTTATACTTCCATATCAATATACAGTGCGTTCGTAGCTTGGCGGGACCGTTATAACATAACGTAAATAATATAAACAAGTGTTAGAAAAGTTTTAATTAGGGATGATGAAATAAACAAGAAAACTTTTAATTGAGGACGATTCAATAAAAAATAAACACGAATAATTTTAAAAGGAACAATTAATGAAAGTATTACTTCTAATTAGAAATATGTATTTGCTTATTGAAGAATTTTTTTTAAATCCATATTCAATTACTTAAATTATTTATTTATTTATTTATTTATTTATTTATTTATTTATTTTTATGAAAATGTTTATTTTATACTTGTATATCAATATACAGTGCGTTCGTAGCTTGGCCGGACCGTTATAACATAACCTATATAATATAAACAAGTGTTAGAAAAGTTTTAAATAGGGATGATGAAATAAACAAGAAAACTTTTAATTAAGGATGATTCAATAAAAAATAAAAACATGAATAATTTTAAAAGGAACAATTAATGAAAGTACAATTGCCAAATTTGAATGTTTTAGTGGTCCGGCCGAGCTACGAACGCACTGTATTATTTTCCTATCGACTATCTTTAGAATGTTATCCTTACTCTTATATTGCTTTTATGATTATTTATTTTATTTAATGATTAAAATTATTTTGTATAAGTTACCTATATATTTTTTATTCATGCTTCACTTACATACCGGTTTTTATATATTGGATGCTTCATTAATTAATTTATTGCGTCTCTTTTTATTTTAAATAAAGGTATACGTTTATTAATATATCTGCATAAAAAATATGTATATATAAAGTACTTAATCTTTCCGCATATACTTGTAAGATACTTGTGTCTTCCCTTGTACTTGTGTGTACAGAATATTTCTTTATTTCCATATAAATATATATATATATATATATATATATATATATATATATATATACATATATATAGAATGTTTCAAAAATACGGGGCATAATTTCAGGTATGTATTTCCCACATGTAGACAATCAAAATAGTTCATTACAACATATGTCCGGAAATGCTTCATTTCCGAGTTATGGCCTTCACAACATTGAAATTCACCGGAACGTTTTTCTTTCCGCAGGTCGTTGCCGTCAAAGGAGACATTAAGAGGGCACTCTGACAGTTCATTCCGAGGCGAAGGTTACATTCAGTGTTGTGTAGGCGTTAGACTGTGCGACATGTATTCAAATCAAGAGCTGGCAGAGATACACTTCATTCATGTACGGTAAGACGGACGGCAATGCTGCGCTGGCTCGTCGTTTGTACCAGGAGAGGTACCCACAGCGACAATGTCCAGATCGGAAGACATTTGTACGTCTCCATTACCGTCTGTGCGAGTATGGAAAATTTAACTCTCCTGGTTTGGGAAGGGTACGACCAAGATCTACAACTCCAGAAGTACAGGAGGAGATTCTGGAGGCTGTGAACATGACTCCTTCTATCAGCTTGGCCTCCACGCTCACCTGATCTGAACCCTCTCGATTTCTACTTGTGGGGCCATTTAAAATCATTAGTTTATTCGTCTCCGGTGCCTGATTCCAAATCAGGCATGTTGTAATGAACTATTTTGATTGTCTACATGTGGGAAATACATACCTGAAATTATGCCTCGTATTTTTTAAACACCCTATATATATATATATATATATATATAGAAATATTCTGTACACACAAGTACAAGGGAAGACACAAGTATCTTACAAGTATATGCGGAAAGATTAAGTACTTTATATATAACTTACATATTTTTTATGCAAATATTAATAAATGTATACCTTTCTTCGGAATCGAATTGTGGCATGTTCTGAGGACATACGCAACACTCCTGGAGTTTGGGATCGTGTTCGCAGGTCAATGAGACATCGATGTGAGGTCTGTATTCAAGCAGGAGTGGACATTTTGAACATCTTCTGTAATGACAACGACCTGCGGAAAGAAAAACGTTCCGGTGAATTTCAATGTTGTGAAGGCCATAACTTGGAAATGAAGCATTTCCGGACACATGTTGTAATGAACTATTTTGATTGTCTACATGTGGGAAATACATACCTGAAATTATGCCCCGTATTTCTGAAACACCCTGTATATAGAAAAATAACATTGCCTTAACAAGAATAGTCACAAAGATTAAAATACAGAATTTATAAGTCATTCCAACAATGCTATAAAAGAACCATGCATCAATGCTTGCAAGATGTCTAGAAGCGGTGTAGTTATGACTTTTTTCATTGCTGGATTAGTAAAGCAAAGTCAGCTATTTGTAAAGACACCAAAGAGTAGAACTCCTTCTCGCCTGTAGACGAAGATAAAGCCAATCTTCAAAACGTTGCGATTTTCTTATTTATTACCATCAGTGAAAAAATTCCAAACTGCACTTCTTTAAAAGTATTTACCACGGGCTTTACGTGTTAAATGCATTAAGGATAACATTACTCCACTACTGAAGTACAATCACGTGACTGACGAACGTTAAACGAAAAATTACTACTCCTATTTACAATAAATATAAATTGATTATTGTACTCTAGATATTATCTTTTGAGCTAAAAGGTATACATTTTTATTAAAGAACAATTTCCAATTATTTTTCGTTAGTAGAATATTTCAAACATAGCTTAATTAATTACAACGTGTACAATCGCTGTAAGTCATATTTTGAGACTCCCTGTATAAAATTTCTATCAAATTACAATTTCATGACGAAATCCTCCTTTCCTCCAATACTTGGCTTCTGATATTCATTTCGCCACTTCGGCAGAATTTATAAAAAGATTAAGGCAAAGTCCATCCTGCATTCATCTTAAAAATAAACAAGATATCGCGTCGGTTGGGTCTGAACTAACAGTGTTGACATTACAGCCATTACCACTGAATGAGCCGGTGGGAAGGATTGTAGGGGGAGGTGCCATCTGGTAGCGTGGGCTTCACCCCCCATCCCATCCGGAGAAGTAAATCCAGAGGCTCCAATAAATCACACGAATGTAAACAATCCAGACAGACAGATAGACCGGTGAAGAATGTTTGCAACTTTTTCCCATGATTCTTTTCATCTGTAGTGTGACAGGCTGTTGCCACGGATGTGGCTATTGTTGTCGCCGAAATCTGATATTGTTTAACGTTGTCTTGGTTACAGTAGGCCTATGCAGCTTGTTCTCATGTAAATTAAAACACGTGTTGCGACTTCAGAACCAGTCATTTACCACTATTTATCTAATGGGGTAAAAAAGAGAGAGAGATGAATCACCGACTGGCACGGAGTATCAGTTACGCCATTTATAAAATGGGCTTTACGTGTCAAGGGCTAGACTTACGAAGGAAACTGCACATACTTTCTCATACAGTATGCTTTTTTTTTTAGTTGCTTCACCCAATTAACTCGAAGAGTAAGTTAAAGTTTTGATTTCTGGGACAAACTTTTTCCGATGAGATAGCACAGTTTGTCTCTGCTAATATCCAATATTTATGCCACGGTGAAAGTGAATAATCCGGACGTTATGCATAATAATCAGTTATTAAAAGCCAATGCATTTGGTTAATGTAACAAATGTCTTTAATCATCATCGTCCTTGCAGGTATTAGACCTAATGGCCTGTCCATCTTTTCAGGGGACGTCCCGAAGATCGTCTTCCATGTGGTACTCGTATATTTATTTATTTATTTATTTATTTATTTATTTATTTATTTATTATTTTGCTAATAATTGTAACATAATATATAATATATACAGAAAAACTTGGGCTCACCCCTGAAAGAGTAGAACTCGTGCTCAGGGGCGTATTCCTTAATTGAAATTAATAATCTATACTAATAATAAATCTGTAGCCGAAATGTTTCTGGTAATTTTCGATTTTTCAAAAATAATTGGTCCTAACATATATATAATTAAGCGCCCTAAAGCCGAAAATCGCTTTTTTGAAAATTTAGTCTGTATGTCTGTCTGTCTGTCAGTCTGTTTGTCTGTCTGTCTGGATGTTTGTTACCTTTTCACGCGATAATGACTGAACCGATTTATATGAAAATTGGAATATAAATTAAGTTCGTTGTAACTTAGATTTTAGGCTATATGGCATTCAAAATACTTTATTTAAAAGGGGGGTTATAAGGGGGCCTGAATTAAATAAATCGAAATATCTCGCTTATTATTGATTTTCGTGAAAAATATTACACGACAAAAGTTTCTTTACAAATAATTTCCGATAAGTTTTATTCTTTGAAAAATTTTGATAGGACTGATATTTAATGAGATAAATGAGTTTCAAAATTACAATAACAATGCCATCTAAGGCGGTGTAATGAAATAAGAAACAAATGGCTTCGTCTATAAGGGGCCTTGGACAACAACAATCGAAAGCCTACAGAGAATGTTTCTGTGTTTGTATGAAGTAATATCGGAAGCTAAATTAACCGATTTGTATAATTAATAATTAATTCACCATTGGAAAGTGTAGTTTTTCTAGATGGACATAATGCTATAATGTTATTACAGTAACTTCTGAGTGAATCGAGGACAGGTAAGATTAAAATAGCTTCTCATGCACAGAAAACTTGATAGGCTATTCTGTACATTCGTTTCCTGTATTTCCTAAAATAATTTTTATGACCAAATGAGTGGGCTCTGGATCAAAATTACTATATATTTATTTCTAACGGGCGCAGCGGAGCGCACGGGTACGGCTAGTTATACAATACAATCTGTCTTATGTCTACTGTGCAATTATAGTATATAAATTTAAATTTACAATTTTTCAATTTTTATAAAATCCATACATAACTTTTTTTAATTTAATACTAGAACTATTAGAATTGACAAGATTGGGATATTTAAATATAAATTTGTTATATATTCTTGGGCCTAAATTACTACTATGATTAAATACTGTAACAGTGTTGCATTTTGGTTCAAACAATCTAAAAGAATTCATACCTTTTGTTTCATAACTATGAGAATACAATTCAAAATTATTTCGATTTTTATGTATGAATTTTATTAATACAATATAATAAATTTGTCTTACGTTAAGTAGGCTACATTAAAGTTTTTTTAGTAGGTTATTTTACGACGCTTCATCAACATCTAGGTTATTTAGCGTCTGAATGAAATGAAGGTGATAATGCGGGTGAAATGAGTCCGGGGCCAACACCGAAAGTTACCCAGCATTTGCTCATATTGGGTTGAGGAAAAACCCAGGAATAAACCTCAACCAGGTAACTTGCCCCGACCGGGAATCGAACCCGGGCCACCTGGTTTCGCGGCTAGACGTGCTAACCGTTACTCCACAGGTGTGGACTACATTAAAGTCTAGAAACAAATTTTGAGATGGAAAATCAATAGATTTATGAAGACATATTTTAATTATTTTCTTCTGTAATAAATAAAGTGGATTAAAATGGATTTAAATGAGCTACCCCATCCTATAATTCCATACATAATTACCGATTGAAATAAAGTTAAATATATTGTACGTAATAAACTTATTGACAAGTAATTCCTCAATAAAACAAAATAATATACTAGTTTACGTAAATTATTACAAAGGTAATTAATGCGTTGGTTCCATTTTAAATGATTATCGAAAATTATGCCTAAATACTTAACTTCAGAGGACTCTTTAATAATCGGACATCTACATTGTATAAGGCAACAATCAGAATTATGTAATTTAATACTTGATATAGATGTAGGAGGTTTGTTACATTTTTCAGATAATGAGAATGTAATAATTATGGTTTTATTTTCGTTGATAGAAAGATAATTTATGTCAAATCATTTTTTTTATTAATTTATGTCCATTATTTGAATTATTATATGCATCATACCAGGTTTTTCCACCAAAAAGTAAAACTGTGTCATCTGCATAAGAATAGTGAACACCATTGTATTGTAGTAAGTCAATTTTTAATAAGTCATTAATACGTACATTGGCATGGTTAAGCCATTTTTTCTGTAGTGGTTGAGATGTTCATAAATAGAAGTAATTTTCAATTCTTTTGTAATTAGTTCATTCCTTTTGTGGTCAAGCAAGCTGTAGCCGGCAGTCCTCCTTAGAAATCTCATTTCCGCAGTTGTTAGGCGTTGAACATCTGAGTTTCGGACAGTACAGGCCTCACTACCATACATGAGGGCAGGTCTTGCTAGAACTTTATAAGCTTTTAACCTGGTATGTTTTTGGGTTTTCGTGGCTGTGAAAACCTGGTTGATGGTTCTTAAGGCTCCATTAAAATGTTGAATATTTTCAGGTACATCACTAACAGGTAAATATGTCAAATTATAACCTACGAGTAAATATTTAAATGAGTTTACCTGTTCTAACGCATGGGTTCCAATGCAAATTTTACTCCTAACTGGCTGTTTATCTTGGAACGCCATAATTTTTGTTTTGTTTGGGGAAATTTTCATATTGAAATTTTGTACTATTATATTCAGGAGATTTATTTTTATTTTATTGGGTTATTTTACGACGCTTTATCAACATTTAGGTTATTTAGCGTCTGAATGGTATGAAGGTGATAATGCCGGTGAAATGAGTCCGGGGTCCAGCACCGAAAGTTACCCAGCATTTGCTCGTATTGGGTTGAGGGAAAACCCCGGAAAAAACCTCTACCAGGTAACTTGCCTCGACCGGGATTCGAACCCGGGCCACCTGGTTTCGCAGCCAGACGCGCTGACCGTTACTCCACAGGTGTGGACTATTCAGGAGATATATTGAGTATTGCAGCTTGTCTGCATATTATAAAGTATCTAGAGTACAATTTCGGAAGAGCGGGATGTTTCCATGAATTGTTAGTCGCCAATGTCTGGTGATGCAGTTGCTGTATATATTGAATAAAAGTGGTGAGAGGGGGTATCCTGGACGAACTCCACAGTTTATCGGTCTCCATACGGTCTGCCCTTAATTAATCATCATGCAATTTATAAAACAGTTACATTGCCGGTTGTTCTATATGGTTGTGAAACTTGGACTCACAGTTTGAGAGAAGAACAGAGGTTAAGTGCGTTCAAGAATAAGGAAGTCTACTTAGGAAAATATTTGGGGCTAAAATGGATGAATTTACAGGAGAATGGAGAAAGTTACACAACGCAGAACTGAACGCATTTTATTCTTCATCTGACATAATTAGGAAAATTAAATCCAGACGTTTGAGATGGGCAGGGCATGTAGCACGTATGAGTGAATCCAGAAATGCATACAGGGTGTTAGTTCGAAGACCTCAGGGAAAAAACCTTTGGAAAGGTCGAGACGTAGATGAGAGGATAATATTAAAATGGATTATACAACAACACACATACACAACACATCCAACCACCCCACACAACACAAACAAGCTGCATTCCGAAAAATTGTACTACTTAACATACCAATGAACCAACAGGATTACAACGAAGAACTAAACACAATCAAATACATAGCACAAGAAAACGGATGCAACCCCAACATAATAGACAACATAATACGTAAGACAAAAAAAAACACAAAAAAAAACAGAAGAACACAACACAAACACAAGAACACAAAAAATACATCACACTAACATACGAAAACAAAAACACACACAAAATTCCAACCTCATTCAAGAAATTAAATTACAACATCGCATACAGAACAAATAACACTCTACAAAAACATCTCAACACACAAACAACAGAAACAAACAAATACAACCACACAGGCGTATACAAACTGAAATGTAACACCTGCAACAACTTCTACATAGGACAGACAGGCAGATCATTTCAAACACGTTACAAAGAACACA
The DNA here is from genome assembly GCF_040183065.1 of Periplaneta americana. Taxonomy (NCBI): domain Eukaryota; kingdom Metazoa; phylum Arthropoda; class Insecta; order Blattodea; family Blattidae; genus Periplaneta; species Periplaneta americana. The sequence continues at coordinate 23,316,691 of NC_091130.1, forward strand.
TCACAGCCATAACAAAATTACAAAACACCTCCACATATGCAGAACACATCACAAATGCCAACCACATCTACAGAGACATCAACACAGACATGGAAATACTGCACATCCAACCAAAAAGCCAGAAACTCAACACACTAGAACAATATGAAATATACAGACACACGAAAACACATCCCAACGATATTCTCAACACACAACTCAATTTCAAAACACATACACTCTTTGACTCTACACTACGAACGCACCCACACAGGAAACAAGAGGCGCCAAGAACAACAACGACCAGTTCTGAAGATGACCCATAAATAGTAGTAGTAGTAGTAGTAGTAGTAGTAGTAGTAGTAGTAGTAGTAGTAGTAGTAGTAGTAGCAGTAGTAGTAGTAGTAGTAGTAGTAGTAATGGTAGGTTTATTTTGCCTGGCAGAGTTAAGATCATGAGACCTTCTCTTCCACTCAACCAGGTTTCAATAATATACATGAATTACAAAATTAGATTACAAAACAACACAAAGGAAGATACCTTAGAAATTACATAAAATATAGTAGAAAATAACAAGTAGTCAAGATCGGTTACATAATATAAAATTACAAATAGTTAAAATCGGTTACGTAATATATAAAATAAAGTAGAAAATTACACATAATCAAAATCAGCTACATAACATAAGGGGAATATACACACTCACACACACAAACACAAACACACAATTTATAAGATCTAAAATGCTCGAGATAAATTCGACGATTAATTCACTTGAGATATATTATTCAGTTAATATACTAATTGGAGAATACATATGGGTGACAAGACATAAAATATTGATTAGCAAAGTCGTACTAAATGGCATACAAATACAAATAGATAATAAAAAAAAAAAGAAAATAAAAAAGAAGAGAGAGGAGAAAAAAATAACAACTCGGTCATTTAAGACTATTTAGAAACTTCCGCAAGAGTCTAGTTCTGTTCATTAAAGACATTTCTAAGTAGAGTGTGCTTAAAAGATTTTAGACTCCGACTGCTCCTGATTTCCTGTGACAAGGAATTCCAGGAACGAGCTGTGTGTATTGTGAAGGAAGCAGAGTAGAGAGATGTTTGATGGAATGGAATTGATAGAACAAGGTTATGCTGTGAACGAGTATCACGGTTGTGGTGGGATGCTAAAAGTGTG